>NC_090761.1:23044837-23092337 GCF_036898095.1 Palaemon carinicauda
CATAGCACTTTTCATTTCCCCATCAGACTGTTTTATTATTATCCTTAATCACGATAATCCGTATTCAGGCCATATATTCTGTACGAACGTAAAAACTGAAAATATCGACGTTAAGCACCTAACGGCACAGATTGTCAGTGGAGACTGAAAAGATTCGGCTAACGGGTAAAAGGGTAAGTTCCATGACATCACAGGAAACCAAAGATAAGACTTACACTGCATCCTGTCCTGCAGCAAAGATAAGACTTACACTGCATCCTGTCCTGCAGGGCCTACTCGCGCACTCAACACCAACGACGAACGTCAAGCGCTCTTATCTGATGGCAGCATCATAATATTACCAAAAGATCAAAGTCAATAAGAGATATCTATGATTATGTGAAGTTGCATGATGCACGGGATAATGAAATCTAACAGATTCGAACATAGACTTAGAAGAGCATTTAAAAAAGAATTGAGTATAGTTTTACTCTAAAGTTGTGATTATCTCATATCTGTCCCTCAATGCCTTTCGAATTTGATAATTGATTGATTGAAAGTTTTCTGGCATCTTGACATCTACGGTCATTGACGCCGATCATTTATTATATTCAAATTTGATAAGTAATAGAAAGAAGCTGAATGTGACTTTTACAAGAGTTAATTTACATTTCAATTTCTCTTTATGTTATCAATACACATCTCAAGAAAAACAGTTTCATACATACATATATACAGTCAATTTTATATATTCTAAACAACTGATATACAGTGGAACCTCTACATACGAATGTCCTAACATACGAATTTTCCAACATCTGAAGTAAAATTCGACCAAATTTCTGTCTCGACACCCGAAGTGTTGCTCCAACATACGAAGTAAACAATACGCGTACGCGTGGAATTTTCTCAAAAGCGTCAACCGTGGTTTGTTGTTGATGCCGCTAGACAGCAGCACATCGGAGGGACGCCAATCGAGCGTCACCTTGATCAGTCCTCTCATCTCGTGCGCATCGTGTGGTTATTCTCTATTCGCTCAGATATTAACAGTGTTTTTTATCTTCCTTTTTCACGTGTTGTTTTCCGTGTTTCGTAATCATGGGTCCTAAAAAGCTTAGTTTCGGTTCAGGAAGTAGTAGTAGTGGTGAAAAAAGGAAGTAGTCAATGCTTTCATTAGAATTAAAGCAAGAAATAATAGAAAAGCATGAGCGAGGTGTACGTGTTAGCGATCTGGCTAAACAATATGGCCGGAATACGTCTACGATCTCGACGATCATAAAACAGAAGGCAGCCATTAAAGCAGTGAAACCTTCGAAGGGGATCACGATTACTTCCAAACGTCGTAGCCCTACCCTTGAAGAGATGGAACGCCTTTTGTTAATATGGATCAAGGACAGGGAGATTGTTGGCGATACGATCACTGAAACGATCATTTAAGAGAAGGCCAGTGCTATCTACAGTGACTTGAAGGCAGCGGGCTTTGGGGTTGACGCGGGGGAGAGTTTAGCCGATTCTACAACGGAGGAATTCAAGGCGTCTCGAGGTTGGTTCGAGAAATTTAGGAAACGGACCGGGATTCACTCAGTTGTTCGGCATGGAGAAGCTTCGAGTTCGGACACCAAGGCTGCTAAAGACTTTGTTAAAAAGTTTGAAAGCATCATGGCGGAGGAAGGCTACGTAGAGCAGCAGGTGTTCAACTGTGATGAAACCAGTCTGTTTTGGAAAAAGATGCCTACTCGAACGTACATTACCGCCGAAGAGAAGAAAATGCCTGGACATAAGCCAATGAAGGATCGGTTGACTCTTGCGCTTTGTGCCAACACCAGCGGGGACTGCATTATTAAGCCTTTATTAGTTTACCATTCCGAAAACCCTAGGGCATTTAAAGCACATAGAATTAATAACCCCCTGCTACATGTTCTATGGCTTTCTAATTCTAAGGGTTGGGTTACTAGGCATACTTTTGCGGAATGGGTAAACATAGTTTTCAGCCCTGCTGTCAAGAAGTATCTTCAGGAGAGGAATTTGCCTTTGAAGTGCTTGCTTTGTTTGGACAATGCACCCGCTCACCCCCCCCCCCCCCCCCCCCCCCCCCGGACTCGAAGATATCATCGACAAATACAAATTCATCAAAGTGTTGTACCTTCTACTGAATACCACCCCTATCCTCCAGCCCATGGATAAGCAAGTCATCTCTGATTTTAAGAAGCTGTACACCAAGCACTTATTTAAGCAGTGCTTTAATGTCACGCAAAGCACCAACTTACCTTTGCGAGAATTTTGGAGGAGCCACTTTAATATCATGCACTGCTTAAAGATCATAGATCAGGCTTCGGAGGGAGTAACTCGTCGGACCCTGAATTCCGCTTGGAAGAAGCTTTGGCCTGATGCTGTTGCTCACAGAGATTTCGAAGGTTTTAGCCCCGAGAATGAACCTGTGCTTGCCGCCGAGGAAGACGTCAAAGAGATTGTATCCCTTGGCAAGTCCATGGGTCTGGATGTGGATGAAGATGACATCACCGAACTCGTCGATGAGCATCATGAAGAGCTCACCACCCAGGAACTCAAGGAGCTGCAAGTCATGCAGCATGAGGAGTTCCAAGCGCAGTTGAGTGAGTCGGAGGAAACTGAGGAAGTAGGCTAAATCTTACGTACGGCGGAAATAAGACAGATGTTGGCATATCATCAACACGTGGTTGATTTCATCAACACGTGGTTGATTTCATCGACAAGCATCACCCACAGACACTTCAGGTTTGCCGTGTAGTTGTGCAGTTCGATGATGTTTGTTTAACTCATTTTAGAAAAATCCTCAAAAGCCGTACCAAGCAACTTTCACTCGATAGTTTCTTTAAAAAATCTCTACTAAAACGGTCTAGTGATCATGATGAAAAGAAAGAAAGTGAAGCAAAGAAAGACCGAATCGAGTGAAAGTGATGAAAATTAAAAATAAGAAAAGAAAAAAATGTAAAAAAAATATATATAAAATTATAAAAATTAAAAAAAAAATTAGCTAAGTTAAGTTAAAGTTCACGTAGTGTAAGTTAGTGTAAGTTATCGTACACGTTATTGTACAAAGTCACCGTCCCTACCTCCTCGCTGATCTTCCATCTCCTCCTGCGTAGCAGTCCCTGCACCTGCGCTGGCCTTTCGCTAAGGTAAAGTGTTACATAAAAACCCCTTTTTTATTTATTATTTCTTTATTATTCTTTTTTTTAGATATTTATGTGTTACAGTATTATATTGTTTTAATGTTATGTGTAATTATGTGTAGCCAATTAATAAGGAGTTATTATGGGTTTTTAGGCTGAGGAACGAATTAAACAAATTACCGTGTATTCTTATGGGAATATTTGCTCCAACATACAATCGTTTTAACATACGAAGCAGTTTCTGGAATGAATTAAGATCGTATGTAGAGGTATCACTGTAAGTTTCTTCCCTTAGCTGTACTTTCTTTACCCATTTGGTTGCCATAATGGCGCGAAAGAGAATACTTACTAAGGGTTGCTAGATTATTTTCACAATTTTTCTCTCTAGTCTTCTTAGAATAAGCATACAATTTTCATAACAAATGGCATAGGTGTTATACCTCTAATTATTGCAATCATTCAGGTGTCCCTTCTCTTTTGTAATTATGTTCATGGTTGTTTCAGGGAATAATCTACTGAAGTTTAAGTTGAATAAAGCTTGGGTAGCAGCAGCCAAGTCTTTTAATGTCACAGCAATTTATTCAACTTTAACTATGGAGAAACTATTGAAGCCTGCCCGTTTGGATCTGGACCCTGGCTTCCCTTCTGCAGCAAAGGAATGGCGGTATTGGCACAAGACATTTTCTATCTTTATTCAAGAATGTGGTGAAAGGGCACCAAATAAACTAAGGACATTCGTGAACTATGTCAGTCATGATGTGTATGAATACATTGAGGAGTGTGTGGATTATCATACTGCCCTTTCCATATTGGAAAAGTTATATGTTAAGATACTAATGAAATATTCACCAGACATTTACTTGCTACTCGCCAACAAAAGGCAGGGGAAACTTTGGATGAGTTTCAGAGAGAATTGCATAAATTAGGCAAGGACTGTAATTTAAAGTCAGTTAGTGCAGAACAATACAGAGAGGAGTTAATCAGGAATGTTTTTATAAATGGCCTGGCCTCACCTATGATTCGGCAACGTCGTCTCGAAAATAAAACTCTAGACTTACAAGCAGCTTATGACCAGGCTTACTCTCTAGACCTAGCCCAACATAATGCTAGTTTTTACAGTCACATGCTTCCTCATGTTGGGCATACTGCTGCTGTGATTACATTGGATCATGCACTTATTACAGATGATCACGTGAAGAGTGGACCAACGTCTGAGAGCTGTGAGGTAACTGCTGGAACTCAAGTATAAGCGACTACTCTGTCCATGAAGAGAAAGTGCTTTTTGTGTGAAGGTCGCTATCATATTCGTGCACACTGTCCAGCTCGGGATTCCATTTGCAATAAATGTGGCAAAAAGGGGCACTTTGCAAAAGCGTGCCTGTCTAAATCTGCATATTGAGGTAAATCTACAACAGCTAAAGTATTTGATCCCTCACAGTCCTCTGTTCTTGCGGCTAATGCTGGTACCTCTTTTCCTCAGAGCCTCTATCACGCAACTACCTCGACAACAATTAAAGGACGGAAGTTGACAGCCCTTGTCGACTCGTGCAGTGATGACAGTTATATAGATGAAGATGTAGCATGGGAATTGAATCTACCAATACATCCCACTGATTAAGACGTTGCTTTAGCACAGAAATCTTTGCATGCAAGCTCTCCAGGTTATGTCAATGTAGACTTGACTCTTCATCTTAATGGAGAAACTTATCCATCCACACATCTAGCAGTAATGAAGGATTTATGTTCAGGAGTATTACTTGGCCAGGAGTTCCAAGAGCAGCATCATAAAGTGAATATTGAATATGGTGGGCCAAAACCAGCGCTCAACTTATCTGGTGCTAACCCCTACTGTTCGTTGGCAGCCGCTGCTGTGAATGAGCCTTCTATCTTCCATCATTTGTTACCTAATTGTAAGCCTATTGTCACTAAATCAAGACATTACTGTAAAGATGACAAAGAATTCATTGAAGATGAGACTAGTCGTCTCTTGCCTGAGGGTGTTATTGAGGATAGCATATCACCATGGAGAGCTCAAGTTGTGGTGGTTAAGGATTCCTTTAATCGGCATAAGAAAAAGATGTGTGTTGATTATTCGCAAACTATAAATCTGTATACAGAACTGGATGTTTATCCATTACCAAGGATTGACACCATGGTTAATGAACCCTCAACATATTGCGTCTTTTCGAATTTTGACTTGGAAAGCGCTTACTACCAAGTCCCACTAAAGGAATCAGACAAGAAGTATACAGCTTTTGTAGCCAACGAACACCTGTAACAGTTCTGTAGAGTACCTTTCGGAATTACCAATGGAGTTGCAGCCTTCCAACGAACTATGGATAAGTTGGTGAAAGAAGAAAACTTAAAGGTGCTTTCCCATATTTGGACAATATCACTATTGCTGGATACACTCAAGAACATGATCAGAACGTGCAGCGCTTTCTTGAGGTCATCTACAAGAGGAACCTAATTCTCAATGCTACTAAAACTATTAAATCTGTGTGTACCATTAATATTCTTGGCTATTGTGTGGGCAATGGTGTAATAAAGCCGGACATGGAAAGACTCCGGCCTCTACAAGAACTACCACCTCCCACTAGTCAAGGATCTTTAAAGAGGGCAATGGGTATGTATGCTTATTACGCTAAATGGATACAGAACTTTTCAGCTAAGATTCAACCACTGGCAAGAGGAAAGAAATTTCCTTTAGATGAAGAAGCTTTGCAGGCTTTCGAACTACTCAAACAAGAACTTGAAGGAGCAACACTACACTCTGTGGATGAAAATCTGCCTTTTGAGGTCGAATGTGATGCCTCGGAAGTAGCAGTCTCAGCAGTACTCAACCAGAATGGCAGGCCTGTGGCCTTCATGTCTAGGACTTTACAAGGAAGTGAAGTTCACTATCACATCGTAGAGAAGGAAGCCATGGCTATCGTGGAGGCTGTACGTAAGTGGAGTCATTTTTTTGCTAGACAACACATTGATCTCGTTACAGACCAACGTTCTGTGGCCTTCATGTTTGATAACAGGAAACGCACTAAAGTTAAGAATAATAAGATCCAGGAATGGCGGATGGAACTCGCAGCCTTCAGTTATACGGAACATTATCGACCCGGTAAAGAGAATGTGGTTCCTGATGCCTTCACCCGAGCTTTTTGCGGTTCCATGGTTTCTACGTCATCTACCCTCACTGAACTACATGGGAATCTGTACCATCCAGGGGTGACTCGCTTGTTGCACTTTGTGAGATCGAAAAATCTTCCCTTTTCCACTGAGGACGTTAAGAAGGTCTGTGCTTCTTGCAGGATATGTGCAGAATTGAAACCAAGATTCTACAAATTCCAAGAAGGAACACTCATCAAGGCGACACAACCAATGGAGAGAATAAGCATTGACTTTAAAGGACCAGTTCTGACGGCCTCACGCAACCCATATCTACTTATTGTGGTTGATGAATATTCTTGTTTTCCTTTCGCTTTTCCGTGTCGCAACATGAACACAACTACAGTGATTAAGTGCTTAGAACAAATATTCAGCCTGTGTGGGATGCCTCAGTATATACATTCGGATCAAGGAACCTCATTCATGTCCAGGGAGCTCAAAACCTATCTCGCACAAAAGGGAGTTGCAACAAGTCGGACTACCCCTTTTCATCCAATTGGTAATGGGCAAGTGGAGCGGCTCAGTAGTACTGTATGGAAGACAATCCACCTGGCACTCAGGTCTCGAAATCTTCCCGATCAGCACTGGGAATTAGTACTCACTGATGTGATACATTCACTTAGATCCCTTCTGTTGACAGCAACTAATGTCACACCCCATGAACGCTTTTTTGGATTTCCTCGCCGCTCATCCTCGGGGAGCTCTCTTCCTTCGTGGCTTATGTCGTCAGGACCGGTATTATTGAGGAAGTTTGTCAGAACAAGTAAAAATTAATCCCTAGTGGATGAAGTTGAACTATTATCTGCTAGCCCAACATATGCTAACATCAGACATCACAGCGGACGAGAGTCAACGCTTTCCTTACGTGACTTGGCCCCATGCCCTAGGGATAATTCTGTTTCTGAAAATCAAGAACTACCTTCTGTTTCATTGTCACCAGAGGCCATACCATCTCAATCTCCAGTGTCACCCACGACAACCCATCAAGAGTTTCCAGAAGGTATGGGACTTCACCCAGAAGCTGAAATTAGAACAGAGGCTGCATCGCCTCCAGTACGTAGATCAACCCGGGTGTCAAGGGCTCCGAACCGATATGGGTGGGATTAATTACTTATGAAGTGATGTAACCAATTTCATATCTAGAGGGGAAGAATGTTATAATATTGTTTTGTCCTTTTGCTCTTTCATATCTCACTCTGAACTGTTTGTCTGGTGATCTTTTCATTCAGAGCAACTTATCAAGTAATTCTCTGTTTCTTTTGTATTTCCTTTGGTTATTCCATTTGTATCTATTTGGTCTAATTAGATTTACTTTGAGGATCTAACATAGTCATTGCTAATTATGTTCATGGTTGTTTCAGGGAATAATCTACTGAAGTTTCAGTAGAATAAAGCTTGGGTAGCAGCAGCCAAGTCTTTTAATGTCACAACAATTATTATTATCATTACTTGCTAAGCTACAACCCTAGTAAGAAAAGCAAGATGCTATAAGATCAAGGGCTCCAACAAGGAAAATAGCCCAGTGAGGAGAGGAAACAAGGAAACAAATCAAGTACATATAAAGCAATGAATAGATATCTTAAGGTCAGTAACAAGTTGAAACATTTAAATAGGACTGTCATATATAAACTACGAAGATAAACTTATGTTAGCATTTTCAACATAAGAAAATGCATTCGATGCAAGTTTGAACTTTTGAAGTTACAATGATTCAAGTACCTGATCAGGAAGATAACTCCACAGATGGAATAAAACTTCTAGAATACAGTGTAGTATTGAGCCTCACGATGGAGATGGCAAGAACGTTAGCATTAACTGCATACCCAGTATTACGTACAGATTCAACAGATATCTTGTACCTCAAGGCAGACAAGCACCAGGTTTAAGGTTGTGGAAACCTTGGTATGAGGAAAAGACTTCTGAATGAAAAATTAGCTTCCTCTTCCAAGCTAATGTCAATACTATTCTTAACTCCAGTAGGAATCTGATAATAATTTTCCCTCTACACTTTGTTGGGTGTGAAAATCACTGAATGGTTATAGTTATAGGGTTTGCAGCCTCCTACCCAGTATTGCAATAGTGAAATAGAAAAAAAAATGCTACAGAATAAGATACATACATACTTAGTGTTTCTCCAGGACATAAGACCAAAATCAAAAGAAGGATAAGCATGGCATGGAAAGCTTTTGGTATACAAAGAAATTATGAAATTTAAAATGAATTTCTCTAGGAAAAAGTATTTAATCAGATGCATCAGAATCCTGGAGCCTTACTAAAGCCTTAGAATATAAGCTAGTTACAAATCAAAGAGCTATGGAAAGAGTTATAATTGGAATAACACCAAAAGACAGAAAAAGAGCAATATGGACTTGAGTGTAAACTAAAGTAGAAGATATTCTAACAACATGAAAGAAAAAGAAATGGACATGGGCAAGACATATAATAAGAAAGTCTAAGATTTTCAGTGATCAATCTATTCTGATCTTTAAAAATTCTCTGCTTCAAGATAGAAGAAGAGACTAGCTGACGTCACACGGTGAAATCTTCCGAAGACTGTACAGAGAGTGTGCGTTTTTTTGTTTATATAATTGTTTTCACATAATTTCTACTTGTTCTATCCTAAACTTATCTTTTCAAATGCATATTAGTTATGGAGGAAAAATAAAACAAAACCCTGTATGAATTTACTCCTTTGTTGATTTATCAAATCTTTATTATCGCCTTTCTATTGAATACTACTGCATTACTTCTTTTCCATTTTCTTCAAAGCTTATGTACCGATATTCTGTTTTCTCTTGGAATTTATCATCTTTATTTTGAAATATATTCTACAACGAACCAAACAACAACAACGACAAAAATCATTATATCCTCTTCTTCAGTATGTATAATCTACTTCCTAAAACAATCAAAAGTATCTGACAAAATATTACATCCTGATTTCAACTCATCAATGTGAAATTTTACTTGAAAATATTCCATCTCTCAAGGGTTTTCAAAAAATTGTTTTGAAGGTCTATATAAAATGTTTCTCTTTTGATATGCAATCCAATCTTCACCTCTTTCATCTAAATCGGCTGAGCTTATAGCTGGATACTTACTTCTAAACTACGCTATCTTCTTCGTCTTCCCCACCGTTGCCCCTACATTAAGGGGTCGGTTGCCTGGTGTACCCTCTCCAATGTCTTCTATCAAAAGCATCGTCTTCTGTCAAACCCCTTCTCTCCATATCATCCTTCACTACATTAAGGGGTTGGTTGACTGATGCACCCTCTCCAATGTCTTCTATCAAAAGCATAGTCTTTTGTCAAATCTCTTCTCTCCATATCATCCTTCACTACATTAAGGGGTCGGTTGCCTGATGCACTTTCTCCAATGTCTTCTATCAAAAGCATAGTCTTCTGTCAAATCTCTTCTCTCCATATCATCCTTCACTACATTAAGGGGTCGGTTGCCTGATGCACCCTCTCCAATGCCTTCTATTAAAAGCATCGCCTTCTGTTAAATCTGTTCTCTCCATATCATCCTTCACTACATCACGGGGTCGGTTGCCTGATGCGCTCTCTCCAATGCCTTCTATCATAGGCATCGTCTTCCACCAAACCTCTTCTTTCCATATCATCCTTCACCTTATCTCGCCATCTAATTTTCTGCCTCCCTCTTGATCTTCTCCCCCTAACAGGTTCTTCCCAAGCCCACCTCAATCCTTTCCCACCACCCATCCTCAAAACTTATATGCTATTAGCCCTCCCAAATAAATTTAAAGCCTCATTCTATATCATAGTTTCAGGCGATACTTCCATTGCATCGCCATGTTCTGTCTCATTGGTTACACGCAAAAGACGCTCTATAAAATAGGAAGCTATGCATAGCTTAAAATATAATTTTTGAACAGCATATGACCAGCTGGATGAGTCACTTCTATATCTAAGACTTTCTGTTGTGGTACATACATTAATATCATCACTGTAACAGACATTCAGACTTTGACTCGTAACACTACTACTGTATTTCTACCTCAAATAACCCTGTACTGTTCTTAAATGTTCTGTTAAGAAAAATAATGAAACAAAACAGAGTACCCACAAACTTATTTTGGGGAGTGAGCGGTTAGGAACTAGTGTTGGCTCCCATGTGCCCAACGTGTCTCAACATAAGATATGCCTTGATGGGTTCAATAAGGGCTTAATCTGTTAAACGTCTTCCTTACATAAGTCCGTTTTGTGTAGGTTGATACGCTGGCCCTGAAGCAGGATGTAGATAGGACAATATTTCTTTGGTATTTTCTCCTAGTTATAAAATCAAGATGCTATAGGCTCAAGAACTCCAACAGGGAAAAATAGCCCAGTGAGGAAAGGAAGCAAGGAAATAAATAAACCACAAGAGAGGAATAAACAATCAAAATAAAACATTTCAAGAACAGTAACAACATTACATTAGACTCTTCACCTATAATCTATAAAATCTTCAATAAAAAACAAGAGGAAGAGAAATAAGATAGAATAACGTGCCCGAGTGTACCCTCAACAAAGAGATCTCTAATCCAAGACAGTGGAAGGCCATGGTACAGAGGCTATGGCACTACCCAAGACTAGAGAACAATGGTTTGATTTTGGATTCTCTGTTCTAGACGGGTATGCTATTCACTCTACATTATCATATTATTATTATTACTTGCTAAGCTACAACATAGTCAATTCTTTTTAGTGAGGCAGATTTGCACCGACTCGCAGGGGTGCCCTTTTAGCTCAGAAAAGTTTCCTGATCGCTGTTTGGTTGGACAAGATGACTCTAACCAATCCAATCACCGATCAGGAAACTTTTCCGAGCTAAAAGGGCACCGCTGTGAGTCAGTGCAAATGCGACTCATTAAAAAAATTTGAGTATAGTTGGAAAAGCAGGATGCTATAAGCCCTACAAGGACTCCAGCAAGGAAAATAGTCCAGTAAGGAGAAGAAATATCAAATTAAGAAACTGTCAGGAAGTTCATATCCAAAGAGATCCATGTCATACTGTAGGTACTGGTAAATCTGTCTTCTTAGGGTTGTTGGGACTTGTCGGTAGTATCTGAAATCAAAGATAGCACTTGAAGAGTACTTGAAAATTACAGCAGATTTTAAGTCAGCGTAAAACGGCTAAGTCAGCACTGTAAGATCAAATTGTAAATGACTTAAAAAGTATTTCTTAATCTGTGGGTTAAGCTATGAGCCTCCTTACAGTATCCAAATAATAACTATGGGGTTGGCGATTAGTTTTAGTAATTGAAATGCTATCATGAAAGTATCTGACTCAAAAATAAAAGAAAAAGAAAAAGAAATTGTACTTGTCAGTGTCAAGTCTTTTTATTTTTTTTTAAATTTTGCAGTCTAACCCACACTGTTGAAAAAAAAACGTATTTTAATCGTAAATTCTCCTTTAAAATATACTGTTCTCGGCCATATTTAGCAAAATACAGGCGACCGTAATTTAAATCCTACTTTGTTATTATCTTTCACAGGTTGGTGACCATAATATCACTCGTTTACGTCAAAATATCCGTTTTTAAAACGGTAAATGGCTAGCAAATTTTAAAGTCTACCTTACTTCAAATGTCACATTCAATTCCCCAACAATCATTGACTTCATTCATCCACCTAGTAACCTTTCTCACCATGCTTCACTGAACATACATTGACAGTACAACATATTTACAGCCTTGCATAAAACACAAAAGCTTAGACCCCTTTTCCATGAAGAAATAGTGTTGAAAACTTACTCAAAACCGGCGTTTATTTCATCAACACTCTTCCTTATCTGGTTCTTGGAAATTTGAGGGTTTGATGGAATGCCAAGTTTCTTGAAGACGTATTCCAAATCTTCTGATAAAGTCTCCACTTTTGTGATGTAGTCATAATCAAAATAACATGGACAGCAGTCTTCGTAATAAGGTTTCCTGTCGAAATATGGGTTAGGATTAGGAGAGAGAGAGAGAGAGAGAGAGAGAGAGAGAGAGAGAGAGAGAGAGAGAGAGAGAGAGAGAGAGAGAGAGTCACTATACTGTACTTTAAAAACAAACAGTAATGAAAGCTTCAAGCTATAGTCCAGTGATCTCGGAGGGGTGTCGATCTTAATTACAAGTGGACGTGCCCTTATTTGTGTGGAACAAAAAGAAAGAAGAAGAATATATTTCACGTACTCATACATCCCTAATCATAAATAGCTTTACGAACCAGTGATCATCCGCTGTCCCTTCTTCATATGTTTTTAGAGCAAATTTCAGGAACAGTACAAACGTAACCTTTGGTTTCAGAACATGGTGCAATTTCTCATACACCTCTGTTGAGTATCTGCAAGTACAACAGAAATAAACAATTGCAAGACCTTTTGTACTCATTCATTAAAGATGTGATGGAAAATATACTAGAATACTAAATCTATTAAGGATACATTGACTGGATTCATCAAAGGATAGCCAGATCCTTGTTAGTGACTATCTAACTAAGGCAAGTGATCCCTGCCGGCCCATACTACAAGGATACATTTATTGCGGAAAAAATAAATGGAACCTACTGTAGTCCTCTCGCTTGATATATGGCAGGGCTTCAACGAAATACTGTTTCAGAAATACACTTTAGTCGCTGGAAAAAAATCATGAGGTAGGAAATATACTGGGATAAAGTCCGGCAGAGTGACCGTTTTCTTGGTGTAAACGAGTCTCATATAGACAGGGGCTGTGATACAATACTAAACTAACCAAAATTCAATACATTTCTCTCCGACTGTGGGTCATAATTTCCCTTCACGTAAGGAGTACATTTTGGATACCACACAATTCTACTATATATACAGTACAGCAATGTATAATTTACGATTTACTAATACCATTCTTTTATGAATGCCTTACAGTATTTGGTTTTAATGGGATACAAACAGACGGATGGTATTACAACACACAGACACCTAAATGATGAATACTTTCACAAGGTTACTTACAAAACGGTGGGGTCAATTGGTGCTTTCAAACCAACTTTAAGGTGTGTGTCAGGGGGCACCATATTGTTGGCAAGGAGAGCAGGAATCCAGAATCGATGGAACCTATCATGCCAGTACATTCCATCTCGCCGCTAATGAAAAAAGAAAGCCACATTTTTTTTACACGGGATGAAAATACTGTAAAATCAAATTAACATGATCAATATGTGCTTAATCGTAACCACAAGTCACCAAGTAGTTTAGTACTGTCACTACACCATTGGCAATGTAACCCATTGCTGTCCATAGGAGCCTCACAAGGTCTATTGCAAGTTTCTCACTGTTGCTGAATAGGATTGTTACCCTCCGACCATGAATTGCTGTTAGAGGAGTTTTTATGTCAACAGCTTAGGATTTATTTTTCTATGAAACAGAACAGAAGGCAATTAAAAAAAAATTGTCACAAGTCATCAAACATTTATGTAAGTTAGATTATGTATGCAATGGTAATACAATACACGACTTTACTGAAGGCACAAAGACGCTTTGTGACCTCGATACTCCGAGTTGCTTAATCAACAGTAGCCAAGAGTTGTGTCTGGTTGGCGCCATTACTGCTGATTCTCATCTTAATTTGTTGGACAGAAACTTACGGTCTATTAAATTTCTTATTCCTGATCTAGATATTAATCTCTGGCACCGTCGTTCAATTAGTTCATTATGTATGTTGCATAAGATTTTTCACAACTCTGACCATCCTTTACATTCAGATCTCCCTGGACAATTCTATCCTGTTCGTAATACTAGGCAGGCAGTTAATTCTAATAGCCAGGCCTTCTCCATCACGAGGCTCAATACTACGCAGTACTCTAGAAGTTTTATTTCAGCTGTGACCAAGTTGTGGAATGATCTTCCTAATCGGGTAGTTGAATCAGTAGAACTTCAAAAGTTCAAAGTTGGAGCAAATGCTTTTTTGTTGACCAGGCAGACATAGTTTTTTTATAGTTTATTTATGACATATTTGTTTTTGATGTTGTTGATAGTTTATTATATGACATGTCTGTTTTGACGTTTCTTATTTTAGAATGATTTATTGTTAATTTGTTCTCTTCATTTATTTATTTCCTTATTTCCTTTCCTCACTGAGTTATTTTTCCCTGTTGGAGCCCCTGGGCTTATAGCATCTTGCTTTTCCAACTAGGGTTGTAGCTTGGATAGTAATAATAATAATAATAATAATAATTTGCTGAGTAGTTATATTAGCTTCCCACAGGGCATGAAGTGGAGAGGACACCATGGAGGGCCTAGCAACTGGGGCAGTTAGGCGATGGCAGGCCCCCAGAACAGGACCATTGTGGGTGCCACGAACCCACCGGGCAAGCCTTAAGGAGATTCAAACCAATGAACAATTTAGTTTGTAACACCATCTCTAAAGGCATAGGCCGATCCCGGACTCGTCGGGTTTTATAACATCTATAATATAATCTCGCCCATAATTACCTTTTTTGGACTCTCCCTCTGTGTTCCTCTCTATTGCCAGACCCTTAGTGGATAAAACTACTTTTTAACATTATCTGTGTATTTAGAATGAACACTTGGGAGATTTAGCTTTTTTATTTCTTCATTCCGATGTATAGTGACTTTCAACATTCCAGTGAATTGCTTCGCTAAATTACATTTTATTTAATTGTGCTCCTTAATTATGTGAAAGATATTTACTGTTAATTAAATTTTCGAGAAAAATAAAAACAGATTCACCTCTGTCATTTAACCCCGTTTCCCATTATCTAATCACTTAAATATTTTTGCCGCCACTTATACCAGGCCACGATACAAATTGATCTCCCTTCTATTATTATTATTACTAGCCAAGCTACAACCATGGTTGGAAAAGCAGGATGCTATTAGACCAAGGGAAGAAAACAAGGAAATAAATAAAATATATGAAAAGTAATGAACTATTAAAATAAAGTACTTTAAGAACAGTAACAACATTAAAACGAATCTTTCATATAAAAACAATGAAAATACTTATGTCAGCCTGTTCAACATAAATAAAACATTTGCTGCAAGTTTGAACTTTGGAAGTCTTACCGATTCAACTACCCAATTAGGAAGATCATTCCACAACTTGGTAAGTTTTACTGATTCAACTACCCAATAAGGAAGATCATTCCACATCTTGGTCACAGCTGGAATAAAACTTCTAGAATACTGTGTTGTATTGAGCCTCATGATAAAGAAGGCCTTACTGCTATAATTAACTTCATACCTAGTATTATGAACAGGATGGTATTGTCTGGGAAGATCTGAATGTAAAGGATGGTCAAAATAAGGAAAAATCTTATGCAACATGTATAATGAAGTAATTCAACGACAATGCCAGAGATTTACCTAGACCAGGAATAAGAAATTTAATAGACCGTAAGTTCCTGTCCAAGAAATTAAGATGAGAATCAGCAGCTGAAGACCAAGACAGAGAACAATACTCGAAGCAAGGTAGAATGAAAGAATAAAAACACTTCTTCAGAATAGATTGATCACCAAAAATCTTACAAGACTTTCTCAATAAGCCAAGTTTTTGTGCAATTGAAGAAGACCAAGACCTAATGTGTTTCTCAAAAGTAAATTTGCTGTCAAGAATCACTCCTAAAATTCTTGAAGAAGACCGAGACCTAATGTATTTCTCAAAAGTAAATTTGCTGTCAAGAATCACTCCTAAAATTCTAAGAGCAATACAGTGTTAAAGAAACATTATTAATGCTGAGGAGCCACTGTCCTTGACCTGTTTACAATCATACTTTTAGTTTTGCTAGGATTTAACTTCATGTCCCATAAGTTGCACCATGCATTAATTTTAGCTAGATCTCTATTTATGGATTCGGCAACTCCAGATCTATATTTAGGAGACGTAATTGATGCAAAGAGAGAAGCAGCATCTGCATATGCAACAAGCTTATTTTCTATGCCAAACCACATGTCATGTGTAAATATTAGAAAAAGTAATGGTCCAAGAACATTACCCTGAGGAACACTAGATATCACATTCCTATACTCACTATTGTGCCCATCAACAACTACTCTTTGCGACCTACTAAAATTCAATAATAATGCTAAGAAAAGACCCACCCACTCCCAATTGTTTGAGCTTGAAAACAAGGGTCTCATGATCAACACGTCAAGGGCAGCACTAAAATGAAGGCCAATCATACAAATTTCTTGACCACAATCAAGGGATTTCTGTACAGCATTGGAGATTATAAGAAGGGCATCACATGCTCCAAGGGCTACGAAAGCCAAATTGCAAACTAGGGAACTAATGGAGTTAATGGATGAATTATTCACGAAAAACATAAAACGTAATTCTGAAATTGTTGACTAAGTTACTGAAACATAAATGAAAGTTTTAACATAGTTTGATTTAAAATCAGACTGAATTACTGTACAGTACCTATAATACCTTAGCTACTCAATGATATCCATATAGTATCCATATGCATAGGCTATCTACAGTCGCTGCATAGATTCCGTGAAAAAAAAGCCCCACATTTGATGATGCCATATCCAATCACATTGCTTCTCGCGATGACAGCTTGAAATTTGTATGGAGATGTAATTTGAAATTTGTATGGGGATGTAATGTGAAGGCTGCTAACTTGGGAGACATGATTGGCTAAGAGTTCATCGGGGGGAGGGGGGGGCTTTTTTTTTTCCTCAGGAATCTTTGTGGCGACTACACACCATTCTAATGGTTTGCTTTTCTTCATAAGATAAGAAATTTAATAACTTCCTAAGGTACAAATGACACTCTCCTTCTTGTAGTTTGAAGAAAACTGTTTTGAATCCCCCTCAAGTCTCATCCTGACCTATCTTGTGATCCATATTTCCCTGCACAAAACCAACCATTTAAACATCCAGGAATAATTAATCAAATAATTAATCCCCCAACTGAATGCTACCTTTTGAAGATTAGATTAGAGAGTTTTCCATGGTAGTTACTTCATGTTTCATTGAATATATCTCTCATTCTGACTTCAGAAAGGAATGCTGTCTTGTCTTCATAAATTGGCAAATAATTAGAATTGCAACAATCACACTCCGACTATATCAAAAAAAGGAATAGATATCATAGGAAGTTATGAGGTTCTGTCACGGACCAATGCATTCATAATGTCTGCTTTTAGTATAAAGCTCCTGCCACTGAGCAAGGAGAGTCATACTATTCATTCGTGCAGGTCTTTGCTTGCTTAAGAAAAATTAATGGACGTGGGGAACCCACGTATTCACCTCCTGAGGGGAGAGACACGGTGCTGGGTATGTTCAGTTATGCCCCATGACCCAGTAAGACCTGGCTAGAGTTACCCTGATCTAAGATGGTGTCAAGGTCCATTAAAAACTTTATATCCCAGATAGTGGATAGGAAGGACTCTCTTACGGCGAGTACCTCATCTCGTGCACAAGCCTCCTGTTGAGATACTATCGCTAGAGTTATTGGGTCCTTTGATTGGCCAGACAGTACTACATTGGACCCCTCTCTCGTTATGGCTTATTTTCCCTTAGCTTACACATACACAGAATAGTCGGGCTTTTTCTTTATACATTCCCCTCTGCCCTCATACACTTGACAACACCGAGATTACCAAACAATTCTTCTTTACTCAAGAGATTAACTACTGCACTATAATTGTTCATTGGCTACTTTCTTCTTGGTGAAGGTAGAAGAGACTATTTAGCTATAAGCAGCTCTTCTAGGAGAAGGACCCTATAAAATCAAACTATTGTTCTCAACCCATGGGTAGCGCCATAGCCTCTGTACCATGGCCTTCCACGGTCTTGGATTAGACTTCTATTGCTTGGGGATACACTCGAGCACACTATTCTATCTCATTTCTCCTCCTCTTCCTCTTGTGTTTTTGAAGTTTTTTTTATAGTATATATGTGAAGAATCTACTTGAATATTGTTACTGTTCTTGAAATATCTTATTTTGGTTGATTACTCTCTTGTAGTTTATATATTTCATTGTTACCTTTCCTCACTGGACTATTTTTCCCTGTTGGAAAACCAAGATGCTTATAGCATCTTGGTTTTCTAACTAGGCCAGGTATATAGCCTAGCTTGTAATAATAATAATAATAATAATAATAATAATAATAATAATAATAATAATAATAATAATAATAATAATAATAATAATAACAATAATAAAGTGCTAGTCGACCTACCTCATGTTCCTTCACTTCAGCACTGTGTCTGTACTGATTCATAAGGCGCCCATTATTGTACACATTACGAAAGGCTGACACCAGTCTCGTTAGAGGATGCCTCGGGAGAAAAAGTGATTTTTAGTTTATAGTAATTGTTCAGGTAAATTTTATTGGATTCATGAATATTTGGTCGAAGGACCTGACACTGCGGCAGTTAGGTTATGAGGCTCAACAAAATGGAGGAGAAAGAGAGTTAGGAGTGATTGGATAGTAAGATAGAGATTATGAAAAAAGTATACGAGACAGAGAACAATGGTTGCAAAGTGAAACTGATGGGATATGCAACCGTTTTACTATAAGATAACAGAGACTAGATGGTAGGGTGAAAGAAAAGAAAAACTGAGTAGAAAGCTAATCAGTGAACAGTCTGTAACAATATGTGAATGTTGTGGTCAGGAATCCGTATGTAATCAGTGTATGAATATTGTTGGTACGCTGTCTAAGTTTGTAAATGATATCTGTTGTTTATGTTTGGGTAAGTCACGTGACCACACAGTCTTCCGCATTCTCCCCCGCTCTACACATGTTGGCTCGGCAATGCTGTATAACTTGCTGTTTAACTTGTATAATAAACTAAGGTTAATTACCCTCAGCTTATCGATCAGAACCCATAACATGGTGTCAGGAGTGGTTCTTATCTACATATAAGCTGGATTAAAGAAGAAATGAGGGTAAGTGACAACTTACAAGTTACAGACCAGTTTGTTGATGTCCTAGGCTACGACTTTTGCCGACGTGCATAATTTTTCCCAGTGGGATAAGTTTTTTTTTTTTTCTCATCATAATTAAGGTAGTTTTGTACCATAAAGATGAATGTACAGCTAACTCCACCGAGTCCTATGGACTTTAGTGCAAGTACTAATGTAGCCCTCAAATGGAAGAAATTTAAAGAAGCTTTTATTAACTATGAAATTGCCACAGGCTTAGATAATGAAGCTGACAGACGAAGGGTAGCAACATTTTTGCATGTTATAGGAGAATTAGGGGTTGAAAAATATAATACACTGTCTTGGGATGCAGATGGAGATAAATATAAGATAGATATAGTATTAAGGAAATTTGATGCAAAATGCAGTCCCAGATCAAATATAATCATGGAAAGATACAAATTTCTCAAGCGGAAACAAGAATCTAATGAAAGTTGTGACCAATTCATAACTCAGTTAAGAATTCTATGCAAAATGTTATTTTCCTTAGTAAAATAAATTTTTGAATATACTTACCTGATGATCATGTAGCTGTCAACTCTGTTGCCCGACAGAAATCTAAGGTCGGGATACGCCAGCGATCGCTATACAGGTGGGGGTGTACACAACAGCGCCATTTGTGAGCAGGTACTCAAGTACTTCTTGTCAACAAGAACTCAATTTTCTCCTCGGTCCACTGGTTCTCTATGGGGAGGAAGGGAGGGTCCTTAAATTCATGATCATCGGGTAAGTATATTCAAAAATTTATTTTACTAAGGAAAATAACATTTTTCAATATTAATCTTACCCGATGATCATGTAGCTGATTCACACCCAGGGTGGTGGGTGGAGACCAGCATACATGTTAACATTAGAAGCTAAGTATCCCGTATCTTATTTTAGCAGTTATTCAAAATAACAAACATAAAATAAATAAGTACCTGGTAAGGAAGTCGACTTGAACCATTACTCTGCCTTTTTAAGTACGTCTTCCTTACTGAGCCTAGCGATCCTCTTAGGATGCTGAGCGACTCCTAGGTGCTGAAGTATGAAGGGCTGCAACCCATACTAAAGGACCTCATCACAACCTCTAATCTAGGCGCTTCTCAAGAAAGAATTTGACCACCCGCCAAATCAACCAGGATGCGGAAGGCTTCTTAGCCTTCCGGACAACCCAAAAATATTTCAAGAGAAAGATTAAAAAGGTTCTGGAATTAGGGAATTGTAGTGGTGGAGCCCCCACCACTACTGCACTCGTTGCTACGAATGGTCCCAGAGTGTAGCAGTTCTCGTAAAGAGACTGGACATTCTTAAGATAAAAGACGCGAACACTGATTAGCTTTTCCAAAAGGTTGCATCGAATATATTTTGCAGAGATCTATTTTGTTTAAAGGTCACGGAAGTTGTGACAGCTCTAACTTCGTGTGTCCTTACCTTCAGCCAAGCTTGGTCTTCCTCATTCAGAAGGGAATGAGCTTCTCGTATTAACAGTCTGAAAATAATAGGATAAAGAATTCTCTGACATAGGCAAAGATGAATTCTTAACTGAACACCATAAAGCTTCAGACGGGCCTCGTAAAGGTTTTTAAAATAGAACTTAAGAGCTCTTACAGGACATAATACTCTTTCTAGTTCATTTCCAACCATACGATAAGTTTGGAATATCGAACGATATTGGTCAAGGCCGAGAAGGCAGCTCGTGTTTGGCTAGAAAACCAAGATGTAGAACATGTAGCCGTTTCGGATGAAAATCCGATGTTCTTGCTGAAGGCATGAATCTCACTGACTCTTTTAGCTGTGGTTAAGCATATCAGGAAAAGAGTCTTAAAGGTGAGATCTTTCAGGGAGGCTGATTGAAGTGGTTCGAACCTGTCTAACATAAGGAATCTTAGAACCACGTCTAAATTCCAACCAGGTGTAACCAAACGACGCTCCTTCGTGGTCTCAAAAGACATAAAGAGGTCCTGTAGATCTTTATTGTTGGAAAGATCTAAGCCTCTGTGACGGAAGACTGATGCCAACATGCTTCTGTAACCCTTGAAAGTGGGAGCTGAAAGAGATCGCTCTTTCCTCAGATATAAGAGGAAGTCAGCTATTTGAGTTACAGAGGTACTGGTCGAGGATACGGATACTGACTTGCACCAGTTTCGGAAGATTTCCCACTTCGATTGGTAGACTCTAAGGGTGGATGTTCTCCTTGCTCTAACAATCGCTCTGGTTGCCTCCTTCGAAAAACCTCTAGTTCTCGAGAGTCTTTCGATACTCTGAAGGCAGTGAGACGAAGAGCGTGGAGGCCTTGGAGTACCTTCTTACGCGTGGCAGACGTAGCAGGTCCACCCTTAGGGGAAGAGTTCTGGGAACGTCTACTAGCCATCGAAGTACCTCGGTAAGTTATTCTCTCGCGGGCCAGAGGGAAGCAACTAGTGTCAACTTTGTCCCATCGTGAGAGGCGAACTTCTGCAGTACCTTGTTGACAATCTAGAACGGAGGGAATGCATATAGATCTAGATGAGACTAATCTAGTACAAAGGCATCTAAAAGAACCACTGCTGGGTCCGGGATAGGTGAGCAAAGTATTGAGAGCCTCTTGGACATCGAGGTTGCGAAGAGATCTATGGTTGGCTGGCCCCAGGTGACCCAAAGTCTCTTGCATACATCTTTGTGGAGGGTCCAATATGTTGGAATTATTGTCCCTTCCTACTGAGACAATCTGCTAAGACATTCAAGTTGCCTTGGAAGAAACTTGTTACTTGTGAAAAGTCTAGACCTGTTGAACAGGAGAGGAGGTCACTAGCGAACTTGCACCATGTCAGAGAGTAGGTCCCTCCTTGCTAGGAGATGAACATCAAAGCAGGGAGTTGTCCGTGTTCACCTCCACTACTTTGCCTTGAAGGAGAGACCTGAAGCTTTTCCAGGTCAGACGTACTGCCAGAAGCTTCTTGCAGTTAAAATGCATTGTCCTTTGACTCGAGTTCCATAATCCCGAGCATTCCCTACCGCCTAAGGTCGCACCCCAGCCTACGTCCGATGCGTCTGAGAAGAGAACGTGGTTGGGAGTCTGAACAGTCAGGGGAAGACCCTATAAAAGGTTGATAAAGTCCTTTCATCAAGTTAGACCAGACTTATCTTCCGGAAACCGGGATCGAGACCGCTTCTAGCTTCTTGTCCTTTTCCAGTGAAGAGCTAGATGAAACCGAAGAGGACGGAGGTGTAGTCTTCCAAGTGACACCAATTGAACCATGGATGACAGTGTCCTAACCAGACTCATCCACAGCCTGACAGGGCCGTATTCCTTCTTCAGCATCTTCTGGATGGATAGCAGGGCTGGGGGTTGATCGTCTTGTTCAGCCATGTCCTCATGAGAGGGTTCCTCATCCGAAACTGATGAGGAAACGGCAACGGAGTGGGCAACGTCTGACTCGCTGAATCCGGTCGCACTGGTGGATGCGTGACGGAGCCGGACACAAGATCATGGTACTGCTGCACAGTCTGTGAACTGTCAACCATGGGGATGCGAGGAAGTACAGCGACAACCCGAAACTGTCTAGACTGTCTGGGTAGTGCAGACAACCCCTTATCGGGTTGCTGAGGTTGCCGCACTGCGTCACAACAAGTCACCTCTGCTGGTTGTTGAACGTCTTCCCAGTGACCCACTGAACGTCCACAACCACCTCCGAGAGTAGCTTAACGTCAACGTGCGACTGGCAACCCACACTGGGTCGCACCGGTGGAGGAACCATCTCAACTGGCGGACGTGAGTAGGAAAACCTCAGCGTCAACAGGGCGAACAACCAACCGGTAGGAAGGTCGTTGGCAAGAAGGTTCTTCTCCGTAAAAAATCCTCTATCAAGGACTAAGCTTGGACTGCATGTCTTGCAACAAAGCCCAAGGTCTATGGGAGCAGGTGTGGCAACAGACGGGGTTAGCGACTGAAGCGGAACCATTTACCCTCCCTGGAAGCATGTTATGCTTTAATTAAAGTCCATAGGAGGCTAAGCAGCTTAAGGCTCCTCTCCAAATGACAGAGTCCTCAAGGGAATATCAGAAGGAGGGAGAACAGCACTTTCTCATCTACAGGAACCATGTCCGAGAAAAGCTAGGTTATCTCAGTGAGGGTTTCACTGGTGCAAAAGCAGCAGACCAGAAGGCAACGTTATGAAACTGCTTGACAGTCTGTGAACTGTCAAAAACTGAACTGTCAACCACAACAGGAGCGTGAGGACATACAGCACTGGTGTATTAGAAGCAGACCAGAAGGCAACGTCATGTAACTGTTTGACAGTCTGTGAGTTGGCAACAACCAAAGTTGTGTGGGGAAGCCTCAACTCCTGACTGACTAGTTTGCTGCGGGCGAGTGGCGGTAACCACAGTGTGTTGCGGAGGCTGACACACCGTGTCAAAACACGGCAGCTTGTGGTAGCTCACGCACGGCAACGGAGTGCTCCGTGTGTCTGTGGGAGTCATCATACATCTGGCAGGGTTGACTGTGCATGGGTGGAGGAGCTCTCACAACAAGAGTGAGGGATCAGGAAGCCATGCCGGGCGCACAACCGTGGTAGGCTGTAGGCCCACGGGTGCATCGTCAACCTTCTCCGCAGTCGGAGTGTGGGAGCTGGCAACAACAAAAGCGGAGTGCTGGTGCGTGGGAGGGACTGCCGTGGGTTGCGGAGCATGCCGTATGGGATGCGGAGCATGCCGCATGGGTTGCGGAGCATGCCGCATTGTGTCAAAACACGGCAGCTCTACAGCACCTTCCCACTGCTGATGCGGTAGCTCACGCATGTCAATGGAGGGTGCAGCATGAACATGCGTCTGGCAGGGTCGACTGCGCATCGGAGGTGGAGCTCTCACAGGTGGAGTGTGGGAGCAGGCAGCCGCAGTATCTGCTGAGCGCACAACCGTGGCAGGTTGTAGATTAACAGGTGCATTGTCAACCTTCTCAGCACGATACTCCTGCATGAAGGAGCAAGCTGAGACTGTATAGTCTGCAGCATGGACCACTAGGGTCTATGAAAGACGGCAACAAACGGAGCTACTGTCCGTTGTGACTGAGGGTCTAAAACAGCTGGTGCGGCAACAGACGGAGTTACTGCCTGTTGCGGTACCACCTTGCCTCTCTTGGGAGGTGTGCAGTCGTCGGATGACTGGAGCGAGTCCGAACTGACCCAGTGGCTACACCTAGGCCGTTGGACTTGCGCGGAAGGGACCGACTTGCACTTACAAGCTGCAAGATTTGGTCTATGGTTTCTGCGAGAAACCTCTTCCGCAGACGAGGAATAAATGGGCTCTCTCGTCTTTGTGTGGGTGGGGTGATCACGTCGGCAACGTGTGTAGATACACCCGAAACCACGGAGGGAAACGTCTGTTCGTCGATCAAGGCCTGTGGAACCCATAAGTCGTTCGACATTACTTCTCCCCTGGGCTTGGGAGCTTGTAAGAGGTATCGGACTAGGTGAACAACTGGCACGAACAGACGAACCCTCGAACGCAACACTGTAACACTTTGCGCATATCACTTTATCACTTTTGATTTTCTGTTTGCACTTATTTCACTGAACTCGAAACTTTAAGTGATTTGTACCTGAAACACGCAATCCTATCCTTCATTAAAAGGTAGTAATTGCGAGAACAGTTTTACAATGTAACAGAAAAACATAATGAAAGATAAAGAATTCAGTGGCTGGAAAAGAGACTAAACACTAGATCAAATAAACTACGTTTAAAATCTCTCACCGCAAAAAGCCTGGGAACAAGAATAAAACTCTAGAAATGTTTTACCTTCTTCCCCTATAGCGACTAGGGAGAAGAGTAAAAAAAACGAGAACAACGTTACCCGCTTGAACGAAACGTTTATTCTCCTCTCTCTCCCTCCGTCTCTATCTCTCTCTCTCTCTCTCTTGACTTAGAACCTGAGAGATGAGCCCAATTATATATTGTTAAAACATATTATTTGTTAAAGGAAAAAAAAAACTGAAAGGTTTCCCAAATAAAAAGTTCCTTTATTAGAATTAAAACCATTTAAGCTAAGAAAGAATGAACGAAACGCTAGAATCGGTTTACTCTTACTGCAACGTGAAACCGTGAAATACTCTCTCTCTATCGTAACGATAGAGCGCATGTTGAACGTTCTGAACGTCAACAACTGCGGAGACTAAACTAAACGTTAGTTCATCTTTGAAAACAGTACGAGACTATCAAAGAAATTCTTTCAAAAACATTAAAATTAAAAAAGCATAAATTCTTAAAAGGAAATACGATATGACGGGCTCAATGTTAATTAACTTCGGTTCCAAGTAAGGACCGCCTACTATTAGGAAAGGTCGCATATAAACAAACATAAAAATTAATTTTTATAAGTTTATAATAAATGGAAAGTTAATCGAAGAGGCCTATAAATGGCGGAGAGATATAAAATAAATGTTAAGCAAAATTACCAAAAACCTAAACACACTTCCGTCTAAGGGAAGGGTCGGTCATTTAAAAGTGAAAGAGAGTCCATACTCTCTTCGTCACCAACACTTCCGTCTAAGGGAAGGGTCGGCCATTAAAAAGTGAAAGAGAGTCCATACTCTCTTCGACACCATAATTAAATCTATCCAAAACGAGTTCAAGTTTTGAAATGAAGATAAAACCCCTGCATAGCGAAAGCTCAAAACTGGAATAGTGTACTTCACCAAAAAGTTGTGAAAACAAATCCAGTTAGGGACGGCGTATTTAGTAGGTCTTGCCTGTGGCACGACAGAGGAAAAATTGAGTTCTTGTTGACAAGAAGTACTTGAGTACCTGCTCACAGATGGCGCTGTTGTGTACACCCCCACCTGTATAGCGATCGCTGGCGTATCCCGACCTTAGATTTCTGTCAGGCAACAGAGTTGACAGCTACATGATCATCGGGTAAGATTAATATTGAAAAACTTGCAATTATGATAATGAAGAAGAAATGATCAGGGATCAATTCATCCTCAATTTACATGATGATAAGGCTAGGGAGAAATTACTGGATCATGTGCAGATGGATACAAAGCCAATGACCTTGGAAAGGGCTGTGAATTTTGTAAAAAATTATGAAATGCAAATTCAGCAAAAGCAGCAGATGACTAGTAGCAATACTGAAGAAGAGGAAGTTAATGTCGTGTGGAAGAAGAAAAATAAGTACACAAATCCTCAAATTAAGCCTAAGTACAATTGTGCCAAGGAAATAAAAGATTGCAGGTATTGTGGCAGGACTCATAAAATTAGGATGTGCCCAGCATATGGTCAAGTGTGTGCTAAATGTAAGAGAAGGAATCATTATGCTAAACAGTGTAATACTAATTGGAACTCTGAAAAAGTGAAAACTTGTGAAGAGAATGAGGACAGTGATAGTGACCTTCAGCAAATTAGCACAATAAATGAATCGATGGGAAACATTTCTATGTCTTATGAGAGAAAGCAGTATGTAACCATGACTGTAAATCAGCAAGAAATAAATTTTCAGATTGATTCCGGTGCTACGTGCAATGTTTTGAGTGTTAGAGAATTGAAGCGTTTGATTGGCAATGATAAGCTAGATATTGGTGATAGCATCAAACTGAAAGTGTTTAATAATAAAACAATCGAGACTATTGGAATTAAAACTCTAATGTGTGAAAGGAAAGGAAAGCAATATAAACTTAATTTCTATGTAGTGAAGGAAAATGTTTCTTCTGTAATAGGTTATGAGGATGGACAGAGACTGAAATTGATCAAAATTCTTGTGAATGATAACCCAAGTGCTAAGCAAGAAATAGATGAGGTTTCTCCGAAAGGGTTAGATAAAAACAAGATTATTTCTGATTTTCCTGATTTATTCGAAGGATTGGGGGAATTAGGACCTCCATGTAAGATAAATATTGATGATACAGTGCCACCAGTGATCCATGCTCCAAGAAAAGTTCCTTTTGCCCTTAAGAGAAAATTGAAGCAGCAGTTAAGTAGTATGGAAGGTACCATTATTGAAAAGGTCTCGGAACCTACAAATTGGGTTTCTAGCATGGTTTTAGTAACAAAACCTAATTCAGATTTAAGGATTTGTTTAGATCCTACAGATCTGAACAAAGCTATCAGGAGACCCCATTATCCACTTCCAACAATTGAGGAAATTTTACCAAGATTGGGTAAAGCTAAAATATTTTCAGTACTTGATGCAAAGAACGGATTTTGGCAAGTGCAACTTGCCAAAGAGTCAAGTTATTTGACTACATTTAATATGCCTTTTGCTAGGTATAGATGGAAGAGAATGCCTTTTGGTATATCATTGGCACCAGAAGAGTACCAGAGACGAATGCATGATGCCTTACATAATTTAGACGATATCCTAGTTTATGGCAAAGGAAATACTGATCAGGACGCTTTGGAAAACCATGATAAGAACCTATTAGCGTTACTACAAAGATGCCGAAAAGAAAACATCAAGTTAAATCAAGAGAAGATGAAATTACATGTGACTGAAGTTAAGTACATTGGACATTTGCTAACAAAGGATGGTGTTTGTCCAGACCCAAAGAAAATTGAAGCTATTAATTGTCTAAAAGTGCCAAGTGTTGTTAAATCATTGAAAAGATTTCTAGGGATGGTTAATTATCTTTCAAAGTTTTTACCAAGGTTGTCAGAAGTAACTCAACCATTAAGAAATCTGGAAAAGAAAAATGTTGAATGGCAGTGGAACTCTTCTCATGATGAAGCATTCTCCAAGATTAAGAAACTAATTGTTGAAGCTCCTTGCTTGAAATATTTTGACAGTAATTGTATTGTGTCTTTACAGTGTGATGCTTCAATGTCAGGATTAGGTGCTGTACTAATGCAAAACGGTCACCCCGTGGCTTATGCTTCTAAATCGTTAACTGAAACAGAACAGCGATATGCTCAAATAGAAAAAGAGATGTTAGCCATTGTTTTTGCAGCATTACGTTTTGATCAATACCTTTATGGCAAAGATGTTATTATAGAAACTGATCACAAACCTTTGGAAAGTATTTTTAAGAAACCATTAATGAAATGTCCCAAGAGGTTACAAAGTATGTTATTGCAATTGCAGAAGTTTAATTTGAGTGTTAAGTATAAACCAGGTAATAAAATGTATATAGCAGATACATTGAGTAGAGATTTCTTGTCGAATACATTTTCAGGTGCTGACAAATCTGATGTAATTGCATTATTTGAAGAGGTTGGTAATGTAAATATGACAGAACATGTTGCTGTGACAAATGAAAGACTTGAGGATATTAGACAAAAGACCATAAGTGATATTGCATTGCAAACATTAAAAGAAACAATTCTAAAAGGTTGGCCCATTCATTGTATAGAGGTCCCTGAAACCATAAGATCTTTTCTTAAATTTAGGGATGAACTTACTATTGATAATGATATAATATTTAGAGGTAATTGCATTGTAGTCCCATCATGTTTAAGGTCTTACATGCTGAAACAAATTCATTATGCTCACAATGGGATTGAAGCTACTGTTAGATATGGTAGATATATTGTTCTGGCCTGGCATGAGTGCAGATATAAAGAATTATGTTTCTTCTTGTTTGGTGTGTAATAAGTATGGTAGTAAACAAACCAAGGAATCCTTAAATTCACATGATTTTCCTTCTAGGCCTTGGTCTAAAATTGGAATGGATATTTTTAGTGTTGGCAATTGTAACTATTTGATTTTGGTAGATTATTAATCATCATATTTTGAGATAAATTCATTGGAAAATATGTTAGCGTCAAATGTTGTAAGCAAGTTAAGGAGTCATTTTTTACGCTATGGTATACCAGACATTGTAGTAAGTGACTGTGGCTCACAATTTACATCAAGTGAATTTTAAACTTTTGTAAAGAAATGGTCATTTAAACATGTAAAATCATCCCCTTACCATCACCAGTCAAATGGCAAGGCTGAAAATGCGGTAAAAATAATGAAACAGTTGTTCACAAAATCAAAGGAGGATGGCCATGATCCTTTATTAGCACTTCTTGAATGGAGAAACACTCCAACTGAGGGATTTAACTCTTCACCTGCTCAAAGATTTTTTGGTAGAAGAACTAAAAGTCAATAACCTATAACAGAAAATTTACTTAAACCCAAGATTGTTGATGGGGTACCAGAAGTTCAAACTAAAAAATTGGTTAGGCAAGCTAAATATTATAACAGATCATGTAAGAATTTAGTCTCATTAAAATCAGGTGATGTCATCCGTGTACAACCAGTTCCAGGAAAAAAGGAATGGAAGAAAGGTAAGGTAATAAAAGAGGTTGCAAAAAGGAAATACAAAATAGAAGTAGAAGGCAAAGTATATTTTAGAAATCGTAAATTTTTGAGAAAGACATCAGAGACAGTAACTGATAATTATATCGATTCTGATATTGAACTTGAAACTGATGTAAATACGAATGATGTTGGAAATAAATCTTTAATAATTCCTGAAGCTGATAACTTAGAATCACAAAGAACCAGAAGTGGTCGTGTTGTAAGGAAACCTCAATATCTTGAGGATTATTTGTAATAAATTTAAAGAGCCAATTAGGTATGTAGGATTAAATGTATGTTGCAGGGACCATTTATGTAGAAGAAAAGTTCTTTCAAGATTTTGTTGAGAAAATGTAAAAGAAGGGAGACGTAACAATATGTGAATGTTGTGGTCAGGAATCCGTATGTAATCAGTGTATGAATATTGTTGGTACGCTGTCTAAGTTTGTAAATGATATCTGTTGTTTATGTTTGGGTAAGTCACGTGACCACACAGTCTTCCGCATTCTCCCCCGCTCTACACATGTTGGCTCGGCAATGCTGTATAACTTGCTGTTTAACTTGTATAATAAACTAAGGTTAATTACCCTCAGCTTATCAATCAGAACCCATAACACAGTCTACATTTACAGCTATGACCAAAAGGAAACTACAAAGGCAATTTAACTAATTCCTACGGTGTACTATGCCAGGTCTAGCTGACATGTTGGCAGTTTCGTTAACCTAATGTGGCTAGAGTCCCGATTTTTTTTTTTTTTTTTTTTTTTTTTTTTTTTTTTTTTTTTTTTTTGCGAGTTTTGTCCTTCTTCGTTCCCATTTGTCCCACTTTTCGTACCTCAAAAACCAAACTGTCCGCCATATTAATGCAATAGTTTTGATTTTTTTTTTTTAAATTTTGCCATTTCACTAATAGGAAACTTCTATTGTCTTCTCAAAATTTAGTGAAAGAATATTATGGACTTTAAAGAGAATAAAGTGCAGCCCTTTGCAGCTGCTGATGTCAGCAGAATAAAGGGCCCAGATAGTCACAGAAGTTACGATGGTAGTGTGTGTGTGTGTGTGTGTGTGTGTGTGTGTGTGTGTGTGTGTGTGTGTGTGTGTGTGTATGTATGTATGTGTATATATATATGTATATATATATATATATATATATATATATATATATATATATATATATATATATATATATATATATATGTGTGTGTGTGTGTGTGTGTGTGTTTTTGTGTGTGTGTATGTGTATCCTGCTTTTACAGAAACAAATCTAGTCACAACATTAATCATAATCCTTAAACACAGAGGTTCAACTTACCTGACCGTTATAATTTTGGAGAAGGATTTCACATCGCTTAATACAGCTTCAACGGGTCTCTGCAAAAAGGCCGCCCTGACCTTGTCCTTCCGAATATTTTCCTTTAAAGGCGGTCCCTTATTCACCCGCCTAAGGTGTGTTCTCCATGTTGATGATGCGGACTGCAAAATAAGATTAATAATATGATTAATTTATGATTCATTCCTACCTGCCACTGAATACTTTTCTTGTAGCACTCTGAATCCCATGCATGATCTCAAATTCAAGATACGAGGGCAATTATGACAACGTGCCGAAAATCCCCTCGAGCTTTACACGCTCAGAATTTGAATGTAAACATACACTTTAAGGCAACTGATGTATCTCCTACTCACCTTAGCCAAAGTGCAAACAGATGTGTTATAACGGTGAAAATAGAATATTCGCCTCTCCAGGCCCGTCTTGATTTGACAGGGAATGTTTTTGCTCCTACACACTTCTAGAACCTTCTCCTTCCGTGCCCTGAGCCGATACGCAACGGCGTTCTCTTCTTTCTTCTCCTCCGTTATAGAGCTACCCACAACGCCTTCACTCTGGTCAATCGTCATATTTTCGTGCTTTTCATTTTTGGAAAATTCTGAAGAACTCTTACCGATGTTTTCATAATTTACAAACAAACCAAGAAGTATAATAATTAGGGCAATGAAAACACAACATGATGTATATGGCTGAATCACTCTTCGTAGAAGACTCATGGTCAAAGTTTCTGTGCGGATCTATGTAAACTGAAAAAAATATGATTTTTTTTTTTTATAAAATAAATGAGAATATTCTGATTGCAATAGCCATCTTTGGAAAATTAATTTGTCATCAATTAGATTAGGCCGTGAAAAATACTCGTACAGACCATTTTGCAATCATGTGATCACACATACACACACACACATTATATATATATATATATATATATATATATATATATATATATATATATATATATATATATCATCAGCCATTACTGGTCCACAGTAGAATAAAGGCCTCAGGCATGTCCTTCCTCTTACGTTTGTTTACGGTCTTTCTGTGCCAGTCGGCACCCACTATATTTCTTAGTTCGTCAGTAATCGTCTTCTCTTCCTTCCTCTGTTTCTTGTGCAATCTCTAGGGACCAATTATGTTATCTTTAACGTTCAACTATTTTCTTCCATTATATATATATATATATATATATATATATATATATATATATATATATATATATATATAAGCTACTTACAACTCAAAGAAGAATGGAATGAATAACGATGTGAATAACAGTGAGAGACAGAAAAAAGAGCAACAAGAATACGAGAGTAAACTAAAGTAGAGGATATTCTGACAACTTGTAAGAAAAGGAAATGGACATGGGCAGGGCATATAATGAGAATGTCAGATAATAAACGGATAATAAGAATAACAGAATGGGTCCCTAGAGATTGTAAAAGCAGCAGGGGAAGGAAGAGAATACGATGGATTGACGAACGAAGTAAATTTGCGGGTACACACCGGCATAGATACAATAATCAGTCGCGAGTGGAAGGACATGTCTGAGGTCTTTGTCCTGCAGTGCACTAGCAACAGCTGATATATATATATATATATATATATATATATATATATATATATATATATATATATATATATATATATATATATGATAAATTTTTTGCACATTTAAACGTGTTTCTTTCATATTTCAAATAAGCCATATATGTTAATACATTAAAGTCTGGATTCTCTTAACGACCTCGGGATCAGAGCCCAAGGCGGAACGTGGTATGGTCACTGGCATACAGATATCCTGGACGAGGGTTCAAATCCCCGCCGGTCCGATATCATAGTCTTTGGGCGGTTCCACCTTGGGCTCTGATCCCGAGGTCGTTAAGAGAATCCAGACTTTAATGTATTAACATATATGGCTTATTTGAAATATGTATATATATGTATATAATATATATATATATATATATATATATATATATATATATATATATATATATATATATATAAATATATATATATACACACACACACACACACACACACACACATATATATATATATATATATATATATATATATATATATATATATCCTATATGTCGTTTCAGAGTATATATATAATGTTCTTTCAGTTTAAATTTTCATCACATTCAGATAAACCAAAAAACCGCTATCATACACAAGATTTCAATGTTAAGTTTAAAACATTGTAATGGTTTGCAACACATAGATGTCGTTATATTTTTTTTTTCAACAAATTTAAGGTTTGTATGACATTACGACGAATTTCTGTAAAATTGTTATTTTATGGGTGAACTGTGAGTAGCCTATTTTGTGACTCGTAAAATCTTCAATATGGTTATTGTTCGTTTTGTTGGTTATTATTTTCTTCCTGTTATGTTAAAGTAGGTTATTTAATTGTTTATAAATAAATTCGGTCTTCGGCAGGAGTAAAAGTTAACTGCCCTTTTCATAAGAGTTCGGTGATAACCTTCGCTCCTCCTCGTCGTTAATTAGTGAATTGCCATTAACTCTTTTGTTTATTTTTCTTTCCGAGTGTTTGGTGTTTAGTGAGAGCCGTGGACGAGACTACTGCTGCCTGGAATGTTCAGTTCGGACCGTGCATTGATCACAGACGTATAGCCTAATTCAGCAGCCATTGGTAGACGCCTCTTTTATTCCCTCATAAGGAATTGTGCCTTTGGAGGATTATTTCGCTGGTGTCTTTGAGCCACCCGCGGTAAATTGTACACTTCTTTGGATCACGGACCACGTATGCAGGGGTTTTGTCACCTGCGATAGCCACCTCGCTTGTTACGTCCTGCAAGTGTATGTGTCACTTGCGACCTTCGCTTGACGTTGTTTTCCCCGCCTGAGGATTCTGCGGGAAGACGGTGCCGTCGTTCCGTCCCGGCACTGTTGGAGGTACTATTGCCGTGATCCAAGAGCGTCATCACATCTGTTACGCTGCTCGTCTGTGGACCAAGGGTCCGTGAGGAGGAACGTAGGGAGGCATTACCCAGGTAAAGTTACGATCTTTTCATTATCGTTATGGATATGCCCAGTACGTTTTCCTAGTGTTAATGATACTCCCTCTGATGCTGATGAATGTTCGTCCCCTCTCTGTCGTCTGATCCATGTATGGATAAGTACTGTTGAGTTATTTCACAGATAGATAATACAGTGTTGGGTTTTTTTACATGTATATATAAATTGTCTCTGCATAATTCTTTTGTGAAGGTATCCAAGTGTTTATACATTTAGTATGTGGCATGTGTACTTGTATGCTGCCTTGTTATGTTTTATTATTTGGTATTTGGTTTAGCTTTAAACGTTTGTGTGTAGGTAGGTAATTTTAAGGTTTTCTGCCTTTTCATTTCTCCTGTCTTCCTTATTCCTATATGTTTAGTAATAGGGTAATGGTTTGTTGATATTTGTGGGCCCGGCTTAATATATGAGCCATACTTTTGATCTGTTTAGTTTTTCTTTGTTAGGGTTAGGATTATTAGATATAGGTCAACCTTGTGTATTTAGAGGACTCTGTATAGCCTATTAGTCCTCCAGGACATTTTTGTTTACTCATTGTTGTTTGTCTTAGGAGCTTTTTGTGACTCCTGGTGCAAGGTTGAATTTATTTAAGTGTATTGTAATAAATATTGTTAGATTTTTCCAGTGTTTTTGTTCTGTCTTCCCTCAATTCACCGTGTTACATAAATAATGTACTGCCTACGATTCCTTTAAAAAATCAAAGTTGAAAGAACCAGAACTACGGCCTACACAGGTCGTAACAAGTGGCGACCGTGACAGGATCGTACGCAGGTGTACTCGGTGTTTGGGGGAGCAGTTCAGCTCTGGAGGGATTTGACAGTATTTATTGTTGGTATTTGATTTTTGGTTTAGTTGCTTTCCTTCCCCATAGGATATTATTTTCATTAAAATGAAGGACTTTACTTTTGACCCGTCGGAATTCTTGGGTTCGGCAGACTGTTTGAAATATTTAGAAGTTTTGACAAGGGCTTATTTGGTACAATGTGCCCGGTGGTTGGAGATCCCTCATAAGTCCTCTGACACTCGGGCCAATTTGTTAAAACTGGTTAAGGAAAAAGTGTCCCAAGATTTGGCTGAGGGTAATGAGGCAGCTAGCGGCCTAGCTAGTGATTTTGAGAGTGGCACTGATTTTGGGTCGGACCAAGAAGGATCCATAGTCAATGATGTGAGCATAAATCCTGGTTTGTCCCTGTTCGCTGATTCCCCTGCAGTAAAGGTTATGTATGAAGGTCCGGCCAATTTTCCCACTCCGGCCAGGGCTGTTAAAAATTTTAATATTTCAACTAACCCCTTTTTAGCTGAGGAGGCTGTTCCCAACCATGTAACAGCTTCTACTCATGTAACGGGGCAGGAGGAGTTCCATGTAATTTGTAAGAGAATTGAGTTATTGAAGATGCAGTTTGAGGAGAATGAGAGGGCCCGGCAACATGAGATTGAGTTGCTCAAGCTTAACCTTGAGTTGGCCAAGGTGCAAGGGTCCCCTAATCATGTTAGTTCCCCCAATAGCTCATCAGCAGACAAATTTAATATTTCGGGTGCACTAAAGTTAATTCCAGTTTTTGATGAGGGGAGCGTACCAGAATTTTTTAAAGCTTTTGAGAGGGTTGCTACCCGGTTGTCTTGGCCCACAGAAATGTGGACGGTACTCATACAGTGTAGGTTGACGGGCAAGGCAATCCGGGTATATAATGCATTGGAAGAGGGCCTTGCCAGAGATTATGACAAAGTAAAGGCTTTGGTTCTCAGGGCCTATGATTTGGTCCCTGAGGCCTATCGCCAGAGATTCCGAACCACTGGCAAGCCCAATTCTATGTCTTATGTTGAGTACGCTCGTCTCAAGGAGGAGCAGTTTGACAATTGGCTGAAAAGTCGTCAAGTTGCTTCCTTCTCTTCCTTGAGGGAACTGATGGTACTGGAGGAGTTTAAGAAGGTGTGTAATAAAGAATTGAGGGTTCATCTGGAGGACACTAAAATTTTAACTTTGTCCAAGGCGGCTCAGGTAGCTGATGAGTTTGTCCTGACCCATCGGGCTGGGTCAGGTAACTTCTCGTCCTCATACCCTAATAATAATAGTAATTTGCCTTCTAAGTCGAATAATCCCTTTAAAAACCAATCTAGTACCCCAAATAGTAGCATGAGTAATCATGTTGGTAGTGGCTTCAGAAAGGACTTGAGTGGTGGGCACACTCTGGTTTTTTCTAACCGTGGCAATTCGGGTAAAACTAATCAAATTAGAGGTAATTGCTTTTGGTGTAATAAGCCAGGGCATCGACAAGCTGAATGTAGAGCCAGGAGCCGTTACCTCCAAAAGAACCAAATTAAGAGTCAAAATAATGTTAATCAGCCTACGCCAATCTCACTAATCTCAAATAATTCTATTTCAGAGAGTAAGAATAGTAAAACTGTTGATCCCCAGGCTAGTAGTGAACCAGATGTAGGTAAAGTAAAACCTGTATTGTGTGAGTCCACTGGTAATTTATGACCATATAACAAATATGTCTACCCAGGAAAACTGAAATGTGAGACCTTTACACTTAATGTTAAATTCTTGAGGGACACAGGCTCCGCTAGATCTTTGGTGTTGGCAGGGTCCTTGTCTAGCTTAGTTCCCTATACTGGAGAATACGTGGTCCTGGGAGGATTTCCCGATACGGTGGTATCTGCTCCTTTAGTAAGGGTGGAGCTGTCCTTCCCAGGGTATCACAAGGTTACTGAGCTGGCAGTAGTTGAGAGCCTGCCGATACCAGGAATAGACGGAATCCTTGGGAATGATATGTTGAGTGCTGAGGGGCAGGAATTATTTCCTATTGTTTCGGTCACGGCTTGCCCTGTGGCAATAACTACTCGAGCCTCTGCTAAGCGTGCAGCGGAAGCTGATAATGATGATGACCTAAATTTAAGTAATTTAGAAGTAGAGGTAGCGAAGCCCGGGCTAGTAAAAGGTAGTAGTAGTAGCAGTAGTTCTAGTTTTGGAGTGTTTAAATTATTGAAATCCGATTGTGACCGTCTCTCTTTCATACAGGCTCAAAAAGATGAATTTTCATTTGAGTTAGGTAATACTGACGATTTGACCAGGCCCAGGTTTGTGGTTTTGAAAGGATTGTTGTATAGGGTCAGTCGTCCCCCAACTCATCAACTAAATGTGACTAATTGTTTAAGACAAATTGTCGTACCTACCAAGTTTAGGGAGGCTGTGTTAAGCCTTGCACATGAGGACTCCTTTTCTGGCCACTTAGGCTTAAGTAAAACTTTTTGTAGGTTGAGTAAATGTTTTTGGTGGCCAGGAATGAAGTCTTCGGTGAAGAAATTTGTAAGAACTTGTGAAGTGTGTCAGGTGATGGGTAAACCCAATCAACCTATTCCCAAGGCTCCTCTTAACCCAATTCCTTCAATTGGAGAACCCTTTGCAGAATTGGTAATTGATGTGGTAGGACCTCTGCCTAGGACGAAGTTAGGGTTTACGCATCTCCTGACCATAATGGATAGAGCATCACGTTTTCCTGAGGCCTTTCCAATGAAGAAAATAACCTCAAAAGCTGTGTTTGACAAATTAGTGGAGTTTTTCTCCAGGTATGGACTGCCTCGTAAAATTCAGTCGGATTGCGGCTCGAATTTTACAAGCAGGGTATTTAAGAGTAAGTGTGCTGAACTGGCCATTCAGCATATTACCAGTGTACCCTACCATCCTGAGAGTCAGGGTGTGGTGGAAAGATTTCACCAGACCCTTAAGTGTATATTAAAAAAATATTGTTATGAGCAAGGAGAGGATTGGGATAAAGGGCTTCCCTTTGCTCTCTTTGCCATAAGGAATTTTCCCAATTCTTCTACTGGCGTTGCTCCCTTTGAATTAATATTTGGGCACAAGGTTCGAGGACCTTTGGAAATCTTCCATGAATTGCTCGAAGTAAATCAGAGAGGAGAGCGTACGGTGGGAGAAGTTGTTAGTGAACTTAAGTCCAAGTTAGCCGTAGCTTGGAAGTATGCCAAAGATAATTTGTCTGTTTCCCAAGCTACAATGAAAACCAAATTTGATCAGAAGTGTAAGGTACGCTCATTTGAGTCCGGGGACTTAGTATTAGTTTTAAGCACAGACCCAGACAACTTCCTTGAACCCAGGTACAAGGGCCCCTGGAAGGTGTTGAGAAAGTTGTCCGAGGTCAATTATGAAGTTGAAGCCCCTGGAACTAGTCGTAAATGTAAAATTTTCCACATAAACAGGTTGAAATCTTACTCTTCTGATAGACGGGATCCGTTGGCCATTGTTTTTGAGCCAGTTATAAGTGTGGTTGCACCTGTTGAGGAAAACTTGGAAGATGTTTTGGACCAGGTGCCTTCAGATGCTCTAGGTAATAACTTGCAAAATTTAGGTGTATTAAAAGAGGGGTTAGAGCATCTGGAGGCACCTCAGAAACAAGATATACTAAACCTAATTATGGAATTTTCTGACTTGTTTCAGGACTCTCCAGGAAGGACGAGGTTGCTCCAGCATGATGTTGATGTTGGGAACGCTTCTCCGGTTAAGCAAAGCCCGTATCGCCTAAGTCCAGAGAAGCGTGCCATTGTTGAAGACGAAATTAAATACATGCTGGAGCACAATCTCATACAACCATCAGTAAGTCCATGGAGTTCCCCTATAGTCTTAGTGAAGAAGCCTGATGGTAAATATCGTATGTGTGTTGACTATAGGAGGGTAAACTCGGTTACTAAAAATGATTCTTTTCCTCTTCCCCGTATTGAGGATTGTCTGGACCTGATAGGTCCTGCTAGGTTTATTACAAAATTGGATCTGTTAAAGGGATATTGGCAGGTCCCCCTATCTGGCCGTGCCCGTGAAATTTCAGCATTTGTGACGCCCTCAGGGCTTTACGAGTGCAAAGTAATGCCCTTTGGGATGAAGAACGCTGCCTGTACTTTCCAGCGTCTGATGAACAGGGTAATTTGTGGCCTGGAAGGTACAGAAATCTATATAGATGACTTGGTGGTACACAGCAACGACTGGCGGACCCACCTGGTAAGATTAAGAAAAGTTTTTGAGGCACTTAGGGCCGCCGGTCTTGTTGTGAATCTGGGTAAATGTAACTTTGGGAAAGCTAAGGTTAGTTATTTGGGTCACGAGATTGGCTTGGGTAAAGTTGCTCCTAAGCAAGCCAATCTCGAGGCCATAGTTGCTTTGAAGAGACCGTGTAATGTCAGAGAGGTTCGTAAGGTGCTGGGTATGTTGGGATATTACCGTAGGTTTGTCCGAAACTTCTCTGACCTTGCACAGCCTCTAACTAATTTATTGAAAAAAGGGCAGAAATTTATTTGGTCTTCTCGATGCGAAGAAGCATTTTTAAAACTTAAAATGTTACTCGTGTCTAATCCAATATTGGTTTCTCCCAATTTTCAGAAGCCATTCATCATAGCCGTGGATGCCAGTGACGTAGGAATTGGGGGAGTCCTCTTTCAAAGGAGTGATGATGGTGAAGTACGCCCCGTATCTTACTACAGCCGTAAGTTACTAGAGGCGGAAAGAAAGTACTCCACCATTGAGAAAGAGGCTCTGGCATTGGTGCGGACATTGGTACATTTTAAACCTTATGTAACTAACTTTTCATTCCCTATAGAAATTTGGACCGACCATAATCCGTTGGTATTCATTGAACGTATGAAGGGATCAAACCAGAGGATTCTGCGTTGGGCCCTTCAGCTACAAGAGTTCAATTTAATTATAAGACACATTAAAGGGGTGGATAATTGCATCCCGGATGCTCTCTCACGTGTCTAAATTTTGATCTCTCCCTTTGGTTTTTTTTTTGGGGGGACCCTCTCGGTTCGCCTGGTTGCATGTGTTGAGGTTACATCCATGTTTCGAGGTATGTATATATTGAGCTCAGGTATAAGGTTTGTACTCTTGTAAATTGTTCCAGGACCTAGGTTAGTGTGGATAATTCTATATCATATTTTTTTTTCCTCTGTGTGCCTACTAAAATTTATTGTTGACAGGTATAGGATTGAATGTCTGTCCAAATGTTTGATGATGCATTTAAAACTTGCTATGTTCTTGTCCTTTTGCTTAGGTTTAAGATATTTTTACCTTGTGATTGGTTTATTACTGTAGACACTACGTTTAAGACTTTTGTTTTGGTTTAATATATTTTATCTTATCAGGGGTTTGTAGTAGCTTTAGTGTTTTCCCTGAATTTTCTTTATTTTTGTGGCCCTGCATTTTCTGATGTTTTGTCCAGCCTTGTGGCATATCATTAAAAGAAAAATTTTGCATTTAGTGAATGAAAATTATTTTTCTTGGGGGAGGAAGGTGTTATGTTAAAGTAGGTTATTTAATTGTTTATAAATAAATTCGGTCTTCGGCAGGAGTAAAAGTTAACTGCCCTTTTCATAAGAGTTCGGTGATAACCTTCGCTCCTCCTCGTCGTTAATTAGTGAATTGCCATTAACTCTTTTGTTTATTTTTCTTTCCGAGTGTTTGGTGTTTAGTGAGAGCCGTGGACGAGACTACTGCTGCCTGGAATGTTCAGTTCGGACCGTGCATTGATCACAGACGTATAGCCTAATTCAGCAGCCATTGGTAGACGCCTCTTTTATTCCCTCATAAGGAATTGTGCCTTTGGAGGATTATTTCGCTGGTGTCTTTGAGCCACCCGCGGTAAATTGTACACTTCTTTGGATCACGGACCACGTATGCAGGGGTTTTGTCACCTGCGATAGCCACCTCGCTTGTTACGTCCTGCAAGTGTATGTGTCACTTGCGACCTTCGCTTGACGTTGTTTTCCCCGCCTGAGGATTCTGCGGGAAGACGGTGCCGTCGTTCCGTCCCGGCACTGTTGGAGGTACTATTGCCGTGATCCAAGAGCGTCATCACATCTGTTACGCTGCTCGTCTGTGGACCAAGGGTCCGTGAGGAGGAACGTAGGGAGGCATTACCCAGGTAAAGTTACGATCTTTTCATTATCGTTATGGATATGCCCAGTCCGTTTTCCTAGTGTTAATGATACTCCCTCTGATGCTGATGAATGTTCGTCCCCTCTCTGTCGTCTGATCCATGTATGGATAAGTACTGTTGAGTTATTTCACAGATAGATAATACAGTGTTGGGTTTTTTTACATGTATATATAAATTGTCTCTGCATAATTCTTTTGTGAAGGTATCCAAGTGTTTATACATTTAGTATGTGGCATGTGTACTTGTATGCTGCCTTGTTATGTTTTATTATTTGGTATTTGGTTTAGCTTTAAACGTTTGTGTGTAGGTAGGTAATTTTAAGGTTTTCTGCCTTTTCATTTCTCCTGTCTTCCTTATTCCTATATGTTTAGTAATAGGGTAATGGTTTGTTGATATTTGTGGGCCCGGCTTAATATATGAGCCATACTTTTGATCTGTTTAGTTTTTCTTTGTTAGGGTTAGGATTATTAGATATAGGTCAACCTTGTGTATTTAGAGGACTCTGTATAGCCTATTAGTCCTCCAGGACATTTTTGTTTACTCATTGTTGTTTGTCTTAGGAGCTTTTTGTGACTCCTGGTGCAAGGTTGAATTTATTTAAGTGTATTGTAATAAATATTGTTAGATTTTTCCAGTGTTTTTGTTCTGTCTTCCCTCAATTCACCGTGTTACATAAATAATGTACTGCCTACGATTCCTTTAAAAAATCAAAGTTGAAAGAACCAGAACTACGGCCTACACAGGTCGTAACACTTCCGCTGTTGCTATTTTTTCATGTGAAATCAATTATTAAAGGAATATGACTGTAACAATCACTGATAAAAAAATTTCACTTTTGTCACTTTACATGCTTCTTAGTCTTCAGCCATATAGGCTTAGGTCTTCTAATTCCACCAGTGCCCTGTGGAGCTCGGTTAAAAGTTTGGTGAGTGTATACATCATCATCATACGTTACTAGTCCGCCGCAGAACAAAGGCCTCAGACAGCCATTCCACTATTCTCTGGAAGCTTGCTCAGCAAGTAAATGGTTTCTTGGCTTGATCCTTATAGATGAGTGAGCATTGCAAATAATAATAATTATTATCATGGAGTCAGTATAAAATAAGCATGGTGCCCAAATAGAATACTGCATTCAAAAGGTAAACCTGGGCAGAGAGGCACCAGCGCATGATAGAAAAATACAAGTTCCAGTTACCTCAAGGTGCTAAATACCAAGTGTCCGCGTCGAGTCAAACAGCCACAGCGAATGTTAGAAATCGACTCGATTCCTCCAGGGACCTTGAAGCGCTCCCCCTTCCAAGCCCCTGTATGGCCAGGTGACTTAAACACGCACCTGCACAGTAAAACAAGATTTTGGGGACAACAACCAAACACCCTTTACTTTAAAGGTGAAAACTAATCATTAACTTATCGAACACGGGATGTAAATGGTTGACTACTGAATACAGAGGAAAATTAACTCTCAGCCCTAGCTTCATAAAGTGTTTCTTTTAACATCTCGAGCTCTACAGGTACGTTTACGCAAGTGTTAATTAACTATTCATTACGTAAAGCTGAAATCAGTGAAGCTATCAAATAATAAATAAGATCTTACTTCGTAATGAATACATATATAAAGGTAGTAGGTTGGCCAAGGCACCAGCCACCCATTGAGATACTACCACTAGAGTGTTAGTGGCCTTTAACTGGCCAGACAGTACTACATTGGATTCCTCTCTCTGGTTACGCTAATTTTTCCTTTGCTTACACATACACCGAATAGTCTGACCTATTCTTTCCACATTCTCCTCTGTCCTCAAACACCTGACAACACTGAGATTAACAAACCATTCTTCGTCGCTCAAGGGGTTAACTACTGCAATGTCATTGTTCAGTGTCCACTTTCCTCTAGGTATGGGTAGAAGAGACTGGTTATAATAAGCAGCTACTCTAGGCGGAGGACACTTTAAAATAAAACCAGTGTTCTCTGGTCTTGGGTAGTGACATAGCCTCTGTACCATGGTCTTCCACTGTCTTGCATTAGAGTTCTCTTGCTTGAGGGTACAATCAGGCACACTACAGTATTCTATCTTATTTCTCTTTCACTTTTTTCTTTAATTTTTTATAGTTTATATATGAAAGATCTATTTTAATATTGTTACTGTTCTTAAAATATTTTATTCTAATAGCTCATTACCTCTCTTATGGTTGAATTATGTCTTTGTTTCCTTTCGTCACAGGGCTATTTTTCCCTGTTGGAGCCCATGGGCTTATAGCAGTCTGCTTTTCCAAATAGGGCTGTAGCTTAGCTTGCAATAATGATAATGATAATATTAATAATAATAATAATAATTATTATTATTATTATTATAATACTACTACTACTACTACCAATAATAATAATAATAATAATATTAATAATAATTATAATATACGATAATAATAATAATAATAATAATAATAATAACAATAAATGATAATAACAACAACAATAATGATAATAATGATAATAATAATAATAATAATAATAAAATTAAATGATAATAACAACAACAATAATAATAATAATAATAATAATAATAATAATAATAATAAACGATAATAATAATAATAATAACAATAAATGATAATAACAATAATAATGATAAAAATAATAATGATGATAATAATAATAATAATGAAAATAATAATAATAATAATAATAATACGGACAAGCCGGGCGAGCCGATTTTAAGACGACGTTTCACTCTACAGAAAAGGTAGTACAGTAGGTTGGCCAGGGCACCAGCCACCCGTTGAGATACTACCGCTAGAGAGTTATGGAGTCCTTTGACTGGCCAGACAGTACTACATAGGTCCCTTCTCTCTGGTTACAGTTCTTTCCCTTTGCCTACACAGACACCGAATAGTCTGGCCTATTCTTTACAGATTCTCCTCTGTCCTCATACACCTGACAACACTGAGATTACCAAACTATTCTTCTCCTCTCAAGGGGTTAACTACTGCACTCTAATTTCAGTGGCTACTTTCCTCTTGGTAAGGGTAGAAGAGACTCTTCAGCTATGGTAAGCAGCTCTTCTAGGAGAAGGAAACTCCAAAATCAAACTATTGTTCTCTAGACTTGGGTAGTGCCATAGCCTCTGTACCATGGTATTCCACTGTCTTGATTTAGAGTTCCCTTGCTTGAGGGTACACTCGGGCACACTGTTGTATCTAGTTTCTCTTCCTCTTGTTTTGTTATAGTTTTTAAAGTTTATGTAGGAAATATTCAATTTAATATTGTTACTATTCTTAAAATATTATATTTTTCCTTATTTCCCTTCCTCACTGGGCTATTTTCCCTATTGGAGACCCTGGGCTTATAGCATCCTGCTTTTCCAACTAGGGTTGTAGCTTAGCATTTGATAATAATAATAATAATAATAATAATAATAATAATAATAATAATAATAATAATAAAAGTTTGTTAGGTTTATGTAAACGTCATGAATGATATTCAAAACTCGTGTTTATTTGACCATCGAGTGACAGGTGTTACTGATAAGTGATCGCAGGGTTAAAAAGCGTAGCGCAGGTGATCAACTTTTGATATATTTTAGTTAATTTGTTGTAAATGGCTTGTGGTGAGCCTGGCCCTATATCATTCCAAGGTTCAGCTAAGTTGGTACAAGTGTTGACTAACTCCTTTTTTCATCATTCTGATTCTGATTTGTGTTAAGCTGGAATCAAACTAGGCTTTTTTTTCCTCCAGTAGCAAGTCATTGCTGCCCAAAATGGATAGCATGAGAGGTTGTTGTTATTAATATTATCATTATTGTTATTACTTGCTAAGCCACAGCCCCAGTTGGAAAAGTAGGATGCTATAAGCCCAGGGGTTCCGACAGGGAAAAGAGCCCAGTGAGGAAAGGATAGAAGGAAAAATAAAATATTTCAAGAACAGTAAGAACAAAAGATAAATATCTTTTATATAATCTATAAAAACTTCAACAAAACTAGAGGAAGAAAAATAAGACAGAATAGCGTGCCCGAGTGTACCCCCAAGCAAGAGAAATCCAACCCATGACAGTGGAAGACCATGGTCGAGAGGCTATGGCACTACCCAAGACAAGGGAGCAATGGTTTGAATTTGGAGTGTCCTCCTCCTAGAAGGGCTACTTATCATAGCTATAGATAGTAGGTTGGCCTGGGCACCAGCCACTCGTTCAGGTACTACCGCTAAATAGTTTAGGGGTATTTTGACTGGCCAGACAGTAGTACATTGGATCTTTCTCTTGATTATGGTTCACTTAACCTTTGCATACTCATACACCGAATAGTCTGGCCTATTCTTTACTGATTCTCCTCTGTCCTCATACACCTAACAACACTGAGATTACCAAACAATTCTTCTTCACTCAAGGGGTTAACTACTGCACTGTAATTGTTCAGTGGTTACTCTTCTCTTGGTAAGGGTAGAATAGACTCGAGCAATAAATGACTAGTGATTCCACACCATTACACATGCTACTTAAACATGTGCAGAGGAAAAAATATTTGGAAAGTTCTTCCATCAGCAATAAGTAAGGATAAATACATGGCCACGAATCTAAAATTATGATGTATACCACAATATTGAATACATATATGCATGTATGCATTCTAGTGTACAGAGTCAAACAAATGATGGTAATGTACGAGAGAGTAAGGATGGAAATCCTAAATATAGAACTCATTACCCATTGACAATACATCCCTGTTACACATGGAACAAAAGTAAATGTTTGGATAAGCATAATGTGTTTCAGAGTAATAAAATATAGAGATGAACTTGAAATGAGATTATAGAAAAGTGTATTTCCCTTTAAAAATATAAAGAGGAAACAACTAAATGTATTAATCACTCATACATTAAATGAGATTATGGTGAGGGCAGACGGAGATGGTTTGAGCATGCTCTTTGCACTCCCCAAGAGAGATTAGTTTACTCGACTTTCAACTGGAAGACCCAGGCCTACATAGCTGAGGACTATGAAATGTGAAGTGGGAGATAGTGAATGGAGAAGTATCGATTCAAAAGCTCAAGATAGAAGAGACTGGCGAAATCTAACCGAGGCCCTTTGCGTCAATAGGCGTAGGAGGAGATGATGAAGATGAAATTAAATGCATTCAAGCAGCAATAAAATTGAGAGAAATTTATATCTACAGTTAGCACTGAAGTTTAAAGGTTTGAAGGCCACTCATGAATGACAGAAGCAAGAGACAGTGACATTGTCCTAACAAGCAGGACAATGCACTAAAGACTGATATACATATGATCAGTGCCCAAGTCCCCTCTCCACCCAAGCTAGGACCATGGAAGGCCAGGCAATAGCTGCTGATGACTCAGCAGGTAGACTTATAGGTCCCCTAAACACCCCATCCTTAGCTCACAAGGATAATAAGGTTGCAGCTACCAAAGGAATAAACGAGTTTGAGGAGGACTCAAACTCCAACCTGGCAATCACCAGGAAGGGAAGTCACCACATAGGCCACTCCTCTTGATGACGTCACAGTTGTCAAGACACCGTCACAATAATAATCATGTATATGCCATGGAAATCAAATAACTAGATTAGTTGGTATCCACCAACAATAGGTACAAGACGTTTCTCCATCTAGGAAACGAGGGTTTCTTCTCTTTGTTCTATTTGTACTGAGTGGGAATGAAAGAAAGAATCTAAGAATCTACTAGCCAAAACTGTGGATTCAAAGGTGGTGGAATTTAGTTTAAATCAATAAGTTTAAATCGAACGACCAAGTGGCCGCCTCGAATATAATGAAGTTTCAAAAGTGCACCGATTTACTGATTTGTTTGCATAGTATGACGTCACAAAGACAATGGTAGTTTATGCAGATGCGATTGGCGGAAATCTAATCTTATCTATCCGAGGGGAATGTCAAAAAGATTATCAATTTAATTTCTTAAAAAGGATAAGGCATGTGTGGTCAGTTTGTTAAGGGGAAGGAAGGTACAAAGGTGTGTGGGTGTGTGTCAAGTGTGCTAGAAGCTTCTCTATTACATACAAGTGTCATTAGTTGGGAAAAGTTTATATGATGTAAGAAACTGATTTATGTTTTTCTCTGAAAACCGTCTCAACAGAAAGAGTGGAAAAGGACTATATATATATCTATAGTCTACAGTTTTGTTTACATAAAGAGGTTCCCTCTAAAGAAAAAAAAAAAAGACTAAGTCGCTTACACATTCACACTTTAGACACTTGAAACTGACTTCTGTTGTGTTTCTCTCTGGGAACAGCCTCAACAGATACGGTGGAAAAGCTATATCGATACACTGTTTTTGACATAGATGTTCCCTATAAAGGAAAAATATGAGACCAAAGTCACTGCCACACTCAAGATTTAGACACTTGATTATTGATAGTCCCCCATGCAATACACTTCCACAACGCTATATATAACTTATGGATTAACGTAATTTTTTATTTTATTTTTATCAGCCTTGTTTCTACATTTATTTGTTTTATGTAAAATTAGTGTAAAAATTCTATTTTATAAGGCGGTAATTGTAAATTTACAGTTTTTTCTGTTGAAATGCTGGCTTAACCTCCTCCCGCTCATTTTAATTTATAAGTGTCTAGTTTAACGTTTCGTTTTCTTTTCTGTTTTCTGAGTCCTTGGATGGAAACAGACACCGGTGTTTAGCAGTGAGGAACTCATTTGCTAAAGTGCACAGTAGAGGCCCAAGGTTCTCAGGACATACTGCA
>NC_090761.1:23099837-23176909 GCF_036898095.1 Palaemon carinicauda
CTAGCTTCCTATCTATCCTGGCAAGTATCAGTGCATAGTGGCAAGTCCTCAGAAAGACCTAAGGAGAACTCCTGGGTTCAAAACACAGGGATGTGAATTGATAAACCTTCATACAATTTACAAGAAATGTGGTTATTAAAAGGCCAAATATGATACAATTTCATCATAATAACACTTTAATTTGGTACAATTTCACTTAGTCTAATGAGTATGGACATTCAATTCATTTGAGAGAGATATTACAAGAGAAGAAGTGACGAGAGCAGAAAAAGCACCTATTATAGATGGTGAGAGGGCTGAGATGTTAAAGGAAAGGGGTGTGACTACTTGGAATGGTTGATGAGATTGTTTAATATGTGTTTTATGTGGTCAATGGCATCAATGAATTGTGTGTGTGTGTGTGTGTGTGTGTATTGTTCCGTTATATAAAGGTAAGGGAGATGTCCATGAGTGTTGTAATTCTAGGGGAATTGGTTTGTTGAGTGTGGTTGGAAAAGTGTATGGTAGTGTTAATTGATAAAATTAAGGATAAAACAGAGAGAACAATCTTAGAAGTGCAAGGTGGCTGTAGAAGAGGTATGCAATGTACAGATCAGATTTTTATAGTTTGGCAGATATGCGAGAAATATTCAGCAAAAGCTAAGGAGGTATATTTAGCATTTATGGATCAGGAGAAACTTTTGATAGTGATGATAGGAATGCAATATGGAATGTGATGTTATATGGAATTGGTGGAAGGTTGCTGCAAGCAGTGAAGAGTTTATAGATAGTCAGTAAAGCAGAATATGGAATGAATTGAGCGAGAGGTTTCCAGTTAGAGTGGGGGTTGAGACTGGAATGTGTGATGTTGCCATAGTTGTTAATTTTGCTTTTTGATGGAGCTGTAAGAGAGGCGAATGCTCGATTGCTTGGTTGAGGACTTAAACATATATGAAAGCAATCATGAGTGGGAGGTGAATCAATCATTGTTTGCAGATGACACAGTATTAATTGCGGACTCAGAGAAGCTGTGAAAATTAGTGACAGGGTTTAGAAAGGTGTGTAAGAGAAGGAAGTTGCAAGTTAATGTGGGTAACAGCAAGGTTATGAGGTGAACAGAATGGGAGGTTGGTGCTAAGTTGAACGTCATGTTGAATGTAGAGTTACTTGAGGAAGCAGATCAGTTCAAGTATTTGGGGTCTGTTGTCGTTGCAAATGGTTGAGTAGAAGCAGATGTACGTCAGAGAGTGAATGAAGGATTTAAAGTGATGGGAGAGTGAAGGGATTAGTAAAGAATAAAGGGTTAGGCATGAATATAAAGAGAGTTCTGTATGAGAAAATGATTGCACCAACTGTGATGTATGGATCAGAGTTGTACAGAAGGAAAGTGATGGAGAGACAGATATTGAATGTGTTTGAGATGGAGTGTCTGAGGAGTATGGCAGGTGCATCTTGATTGTACAAGGTTCGGAATGAAATAATAAGAGTGAGAACGGGTGTAAGGAATGAATTGGAAGCTAGATTTGGATACGTGTTGAAATGGTTTATCCATGTAGAGAGGATGGAAAATGGTCATCTGCTGAAGAAGGTGATGAATGGAAGCGTTAATGGGAGACATGCAAGAGGAAGGCCAAAGTCTGGGTGGATGGATGGAGTGAAGAAAGCCCTAGCTGACAGGAGGATAGCTGCAAGATAGGCAAACCAGCATGCTAGAAATAGAAATGAATGGCAAGAAATTGGATCACCTTGGTAACCGGTGAGGTAGTGGCAAAGGGAGAGTCAGTGTATGAAGCTTCATTCGTGGCGGAACGCGAGGGAGGGGGGTGTGGTCCCCTAGCAGTACCAATCAAACTTGGCTGAGCCCCTCATCAAGTAAAGAGGAACAAGGGAAAAAAATCACCTATTTATTTCTATTTGAATGTCAGCTACTTTCCAAAATTGGTATAAGTCCATGGTAGATAGATAAAAAATAGTTAAAACTTTGTTCTCTTTTAAAAAGAATTTTACAACTTCCCTATTTTCTTACAACTTTCTTCCCGCACAAATCTTCATATGCTGTGAAAAACTAAATTCTGAAATATAATATACTTTGCCATGTGATTGCACTTGAATGGTTATTCCGCAGTGTGAATTCTAAAATGTTCTGTGAGATACCTTTTCCGAGAAAATGCTTTGTCACAGGCACTGCATTTGAAAGGATTCTCACCAGTGTGAATTCTATAATGTATTGTTAGATGACCTTTCCGAGAAAATGCTTTGTCACAGATATGGCACTTGAAAGGCTTCTCGCCGGTGTGAATTCTATAATGTATTGTTAGATCACTTCTCTGAGAAAACACTTTGTCACAGGCACTGCACTTGAAAGGCTTCTCGCCGGTGTGAATTCTATAATGATTTGCGAGATGACTTCTATGAGGAAATGCTTTGTCACAAATATTGCACTTGAATGGCTTATTTCCACTGTGAATGCTATGATGATTTGTGAGAGCACTTCTCTGAGAAAATGCTTTATCACAGACAGTGCACCTAAATGGCTTCTCGCCAGTGTGAATGCTATAATGAATTGTGAGATGACTCTTTTGAGAAAATGCTTTGTCACAGACAGTGCACCTAAATGGCTTCTCGCCAGTGTGAATTCTATGATGAGTTGTGAGTTCACTCTTTTGAGAAAACGGTTTATCACAGACATTGCATTTGAATGGCTTCTCCCCAGTGTGAATTCTATAATGTTGTGCGAGATGAATTTTCTGAGAAAATGCTTTCTCACAGACACTACACTTGAATGGTTTCTCCCCAGTGTGAATTCTTAAATGTGTTATGAGAACAATTTTCTGAGAAAACACTTTGCCACATTCACTACACCTGAATGCCTTCCTCCTAGTGTGAGTTTCATAATGTGCTTCAAGATCATCTTGCTTATAAAATGTTTTCCCACATTCTCTGCATCTGAACTGACCTCCGGTGTTTACCTCTTCGTTGACATCCCCTATGCCACATTCCTCTTTCACACTAGTCATTAAATACGTCATTACACTTTCATCTTCTTTGTTAACTTCCTTTTTGCATCTTGGTAAAACGTCCACACTCACTGATGCATCATAGTCATAAGAATATTCCATGTCACGTTTGCTTGACTCAAATATTTCTGGCTCTGCTTTGAATTCTATTTCTGGCTCTGTTTTGAATTCCATGTCTGGATCCATGTAAAGAGAGCCATCAACAAAGAGTGAAACCTTGCCAACCAAATCATTATTTTCCAGCTCGACTGCAGGGAGTGAAGACAAATCTTCACTTTTGCTTTTCACTGGAAAATCTGTGGATTTAGAATTCGTCATTCTTTCTCTATCACAAGATGACATCCTCTTCAATATTATTGACATAAAATTCTAACAACATAAATCAACACAGACCCTTCTTCCTTTTACTCAGTCCTGTATCTCTATCTCTTGAACATATCTTCAGTAGTGTGCACAACCTTGCCATAAGAGTTGGATGATTATTTCCTTTGTAATGTAATTTCTGAAATAATAGAGAACTAACATTGGAATAGGGAAAGTGAACATCTTGAAGTTTTCTTAAATATAAGGACAACTGTCTAAAGTAAACGGTAATTTTCCTAAATATGCAAACTAGACTCTTTAATCTCTTGCCCTCTCCATTTCTTCTTGCTATACATTTTAGGTATCTAAAAATCCCTTAGTATATTTCCTAATGCAGAGCATCTCCTGTGAGACCATCAGTTACACTGGGTACACAGAACCGAGTTATTCACCTCAAAACCCTTTTCACACAAACAGATGAAATATTTTATAATTGATATTAATTTTTCCTAGCCACAAAAACCTTACTCCTTTCAAATAAGAATATCGGTATGTCCTCAGCACAGATGGAATGGCTATTGATTCATTAACAATGTCAGGCACTGCATGCAGACGAGTAGCCCCACCTACTTCAGCTCAGGACTGACAGGGATAGTCAAGTTGGGAAGTCTAATTTTAGAGGACTAAGCTAGGAAAAATTATAAATATTTAAAGTATTATTTTTTCTAGCTATAAAAAACTCAGTCCTTTAATTGGGAGTTTAACTTCAATACAATTTGGAATGGTCAATGAATCATCATGAGCTACTTATAACTCCAATGAATAAATGATTTGAGGTTCTCAGGCATCCTGACATCGAAGGTCATTGACGCCAATATCATTTATCATAAATAAAGATTAAAAGAATATTCAATTAAAACCAGACAAATAAATATGTTATAAAAGTTAAATAGCATTAAGAAGACCTGCTTCTGATATAAATTTAAAAATACCACTAGCATTGTACGACACATCATATCCAAGGATCTTGGTAAGGATGAAACTGCCATCCTCACCCCAAGCCTCAAACAGATATCTATTTCTTTCTGTGCTATAAGTGGGGCATTCAGTCAACAAATGCCACACTGTCATGGGTATCAAACGGTCATCGCAATATGGTTGGTGTTGGCCAGCCAGCAGAAACTTGTGTGTCATCCAAGTGTGACTAATGCGGAGAAGACAAAGAGTAGTCTCCCATTTTCGGGGCATCCCATTATACCTCCTTGGGGATATAACAATCACAATTTCTCTCATCTTACTTTCGGTTAAACTATCCCAATGCTTTCGCCAATTGTTATAAATAGAATTCTTAAATGCTGGTAAAAAATCATTACAGAGAATGGGATACCTTCTTGGTAGCAACTCTGCTGCAGCACTCTTTGCCAGTGAATCTGTCTCTTCATTTCCAGACATACCTACGTGTGCTGGAACCCAGCAAAATCAAAAAGTTATACCTTTTAGGCCAATAATTAAAAGCCACTCTAAAATCTTTAAAACTAAAGGGTTACTAGAGTTAAAACCTGCTAAAGCTTGAAGGACACTTCTTGAATCTCTATAAATGGCAAAATTGCCCTCCTTTTTTAATGCTATTTTCTCAATAGTGGTTAGTATGCCATATAATTCAGCAGTAAATATGAAAGATATTGGAGGAAGTGCACCTCTACAGTGAAAAGAACTACTATATACTCCAAATCTAAAGCCAACATCAGATTTGGAGCTATCGGTATATATATAAGTTGATTCCCTATGTTCTTCAACATGTTCCAGAAAGAGAGACCTAGCTTCTAATTCAGTCATGTATTTTAAATACCAATAAAATATTTACAATAAAAGATATCTCTGGTAATTTCTAATGAGGGGTTGATGATATCTTAAATGGAAGCATCTTACTTCTAATTATATCAAGACTTTAATAATTGTTTTACCAGAAAGCCATAAGGTTGAGGAGATTTTGGGTGCAACTCAAAATATGTTGAGTGTTTTGCAAGGCTTGCAGTCTGAAAGGCTAAAGGGTTAGGGAGTCTTTGTAACCTAAACCAATACCGAATAATGGAAGACATTCGGTAATGGTCTAGAGGTAACTCTCCAGCATCAACAAGGATACTTGGGATAGGTGAGGTTCTAAACACTCCTGTGGACAATATAATACCAGCATGATGTATTGATTCTAATATCTTTAATTGGGTTGGGGTGGCTGAGGAGTATATTTCTTACCCATAACTAATTTTGGAAAAAATAAAAGGCCTTGTATAATTTTAAAATAGTTTTACAGTCTGTCCCCCCATGATGTATGGGAGAATACTTTTAAAAGATTCAGAGCCTCAAGACATTTGGCTTTCAATGCCTTTAAGTGAGGAAACCATGTAAGACTAAAATTGAAAATCAATCCTAAAAATTTAGCTTCACCTACACATGGGATCCGTTGACCTTTCATATATACTGTATATCCGGATCTAGATGTAATCCCCGGATACGACAGAAATGGACAATAGTAGTTTTGCTTGTTGAAAACTTTAACCCATTCATATCAGCCCACTGAATAATTTTCTCAATTGCAAGTTGTAGTTTTTTCTCAACCATTGCCATTCTAGCTCCAGCAAATGATATAGAGAGATCATCCACAAATAATGTTGAGAGAACATCCTGGAGAATGACCAAGGATATCCCATTAATTGCTAATACAAACAGGGTTACACTCAGCACATTACCCTGAGGAACTTCTCCCTGACATTTACTCTCTGATAGAGTTCCCCCACTCTCACTTGAAGAAGTCTATATGAAAGAAATGACTGAATAAATAGTGGTAGCTCTCCTCTAAATCCCAATTCATGAATGGTTTTAAGTATATCATATCTCCATGTAGTATCATATGCCTTTTGAAAGTAAAAACAAAAAACTGTCACTTGGCGCTGTTTGGAAGCTAAGGCTCCACAAATAAAGGACTCAAGTCTTATCAACACATCAGTCGTTGAGTGCATTTTTCTGAATCCACAATGAATAGGTGATAAAATACCATTCTTTTCTAGGTACCACATCATCCTTGCATTGACCATCTTCTCCACGATTTTACGTAAACAAGATGTCAATGCAATTGGTCAATAGTTTGCTGCTAAAAACTTGTCCTTACCGGGTTTTAAAAAGGCTAAAATAATAGCTAGTTACCAAACACTTGAATATCTATGATCATACCGTATTCTATTAATAATGCTTAAAATAAATAACTTTGTATTAAAAGGTACATGTTTAAACATTGCATATGGAATTCCATCAGGTCCAGGGGATGTATCGTTACAATTAGCAAGTCTGGAATTAAATTATCTTTCAGTAAAAGGAGCATTATACGACTTTTCCCTTCCTGTTGCCGAATAAAAAAATTTCGTTTCTCCAATGCTCCTATACTGATGACCAGGAGCTGCTTCAAATTTGCATGATACATTTGAAAAATGATCAGTCAGGGCACTGCTAACATCAATTGCTTCAGTCACATACTGATCATTCCCCTTCAACACTTGTGGTTGATTTGGGGTACATTTGCCTGCAATCTTTATTATTTTCCTCTATACAGAAGATGGTGGTGTTCTACTGTTAATGGAGGAAACAAAAGACACCTAAGATTGGCGTCTAGCTTTTTTCATGGCACGACGGAACTGTGCTCTACACTTTTTGTATCTTATCAAATTTTCCTCAGTATGGCATCTACGCAATCTAGTCAAGAGATTTTCTGGTGGCTCTGTACAAGACAGTTAATTCGGAAGACCACCAAGGGACTGGTCGTCGTTTAAATAATCCTGTGGTTTTGGGAATCGAATTGATTCCTGCTAAATGGAGAGTTCCATTCAATAGGTCTATGGCATCATCAATACTTTCAAACTGTTCTACACTCCCCTAGATTTCACTTACCTCACGAAATTTAACCCAGTCTGCCTTTTCAAGATTCCATCGTGGCAATCTTTGTAAAGGCGGACCCTTGTTGGAGTTTATAATGATTGGTGCATGATCACTAGTATGCCAATCAGCTAATGTCCTCCAATCGAAATCAAGAAAGCAATTGGAGGTTGCAATTGAAAAGTCAATGCATGACAAGGTACCTGTCTGATTTATGGAAGTGCGTGGGCTCTCCTGTATTAAGGAGTCCGACATCCTCATTCTCCACAATTGATGAGATAATATTGCCCCTTGTGTTTGCCAAAACATCACCCTATAAAGGATGTCTACCACTCATATCTCCTAGTAAGAGAAAAGGTTGAGGGAGTTGTTGACTGACCTCTTCTAAATCATCATATAAAATATCATTTGGAGGTAAGTACAGAGAGCATATTGTATATTTTCTCCCTATATCAATTTGTACAACCACTGCCCGCTGGGGTGTACGAATAGACAAAGGTATTTGGGGGAACATCTCGATGAATGTACATGAGACTTCTGCCATGGCTCCCTGCTTGTTATTATGTGGTGTTCTATAGTTAACATACTCTCGAGGACTAGGAGTGTTAGCATCAAGCTTACTTTCCTGTAGACATACAATTATGGGGGAATGTTCATGAACTAGAAGCTTAAGTTCTTCAAATTTGGCCTTTAACCTTGACAATTCCATTGCAAAATGGAGGAGAAAACTTTGGATTATTTCTGGAAGACATCTTGGATGTGATCTTCCCATTAGCAGTTTTTAATCCAACATTGTTACCTGTAGGTTTCTTCAGAGATGGTCTTGATATCTTGGGATTTAAGTTTGTGTTTTTCTTTCGGTCCTTTTGATCTATTTTTTGAGGCAGATGGTGGACCTCAACTTGAATTTTTGATTCATTCAGTCTATCTTCTGGTTCATTAGAAACATCAACAGACAAAACATCAAACTTATTTGATGTCATAACTTTAATGTTTCTAATGGAGGGGGCTGAGAGAGATGGAGGTCTCGCTCTTTTACGATTAATAGATAGTGGGATTCTAGGTTTTTGCACCTTTCCCACAACAGGTGCATCAGGTAAGTTGGTTTTAAGTGGAACCTCCAATAAATCAGGCAAGGACATGGCCTGAGAGAGGTTTGTACTCGTTTTTGTAATGGGGGACGAAGGCTGTTGCTAATACAACATGATAAAGCCTCAGGAGGTAATATGATCACCTCGTTATTTTATCGGATGGAATATTTCTTTTTCTAGAGCTATTGGCAGTACTAGGTGGGTATGATTTTAATGCCTTAGCATAGGTATTTGATTTATCTTATAATCTTTTGGCATGTCCCACACTTATATGTTCTAAATTAGATTTGTGGAGGGCAGCTTCCTCCAACTTATACAGCTCAAAACTCTTATCTGTGGATTTATGATTCGAGTTGCAATTTAAACACCTGGCTCCAAGTGAACATTCTCCATGGTAAGATATGGAGAAAATACCACAAATTTTCTCATTTTTGCAAACTTTATAGAGGTGCCCAAATTTAAAACAATTAAAGCATTGCAGTGGCTTCTGCATGATTGGTCTTACTTTAATCATTTCGTTTTCAATAACAACATGGAATGGTACATCAGCATCCTGGAATGTAAGGATTATCATTGATGTACCTGGGACTTTGTGAACTTTCCATACATTTAGTGGACACATGGCCAGTATCTCCTCTGTAAATTCATACAGATCTCTGTTAAAAACTACTCCCCTTCCATAGCTAAAATTTAGGCGGGGTTTGACAGCTAACTTAATATCATCATTAGTTGTTTTTATGTTGGACAGTATTACAGACTGTGTACTTAATTTGGCACAGATAAGGAAACTATTTTTTCCAAAAAGAGATATACCGCCCGGTCCAATAGTTCCTACTTTTTTCTGAATTAATTTGCATATTTTGAAATAATTTCCTGTAACCCCCTTTGATTCAGCTACAAGCCACATTGGTGGTTTTAGCTTTCTCTGGGAAGGCATAACTAAATCAGCGTCTTTTTCCAACCTATCGGCAGGTCTATATACATCCAAATTTTTCGGTACCTTATCGCAGAGAGCAGCCGTGACATTCAAGTTAATAACTTTAATATTATTCATGTTACTTAATGCATTAAATGCTCCGTCATAACTACTATAAGATATCTATGAATCCCATTTTTCATCTTCAGGTTTCATCCTTATTTCTTTTAATCATTCATAACGCTCAAATGCCTTATATGGATTATCATAGTTTGTCTCTATTGGAATTTGGGTAACATGACGGATTTGAAGTTTCCTCGTGTTACCCAAATAACTCGATTTTGGTATATCAGTAGAATGGTCTTTTCCTGTTCTGAGGTCATCAACAGAACTTTCCCTATTCAATTTAGGAGAGGTCGTCAACAGTGCCGGGGGGGGGGGGGGGGGGGGGAATCAGCATATCCCAGGGATGGGGAGTCAGTATTTGAAGGTCCATAGTTAGGGGTGGGATTTTCTTTTTGTTTTTTGTTGGTTATTTTGTTGGTTTACCTGCTTGAGAATTTTAAGAAAGTATCATACGTTGGAAAGTCAATTTGCATTCTCCAATATCAGCACAATGGGAGTATACTTCCAAGATGGTCTACTCCATACCCTACCCGAAGGATAGCACCAAAACAGGTATAAAGGCACAGGTGTAAGCTAAACCTACCTGTTAGGACCAAGACCAAGAAAATATGGAATCATCCTCCCCATATCTGTAATGGTGGGCTTCTGGACAGAAGACAAGAATCCCCCCCCCCAACCATTGAAAGTAGTTCTGCCAAAAAGGTCTAAACCATCTTCGGGATGGCTGATATCCAATTCTCTCACATATAGCTTTGAATGCAAATACCTCCCAACCGTGATCCCTTTCCCATTCATCTAAGCAGGCAGTAATAACGAATGTATAAATATCCACGCCATTTAAAATAATAAAATAAAAATAAATAAATACATAAATGAATAAATAATATATATATATATATATATATATATATATATATATATGCATACATATACATATACATACATATAAATATATATATATATATATATACATATATATATATATATATATATATATATATATATATATATATATATATATATATAAGTATATATATATACTTAGAGAAATTATACTCACAGAGTTAGGATGGCAAGACAAAAAAAAGTTGATAAAATCTGGAAAAGGTCAGAGTAATATTGAGCTGAAGAAATAGATGAAATTGAGAGAAATTTAGATTCGAACTTGGGGAGTAATTTCCCCAAGTTAGAAAGCCCTCTTGCCCGTCACAACTCTTCACCAATATGAAGAAACCACTTGCCTTCAACAAGACATTCTCTCGTTAAGAGGGTTATAACTGCAAAATGGTGGTATGGGGAAGCCCTGTTTAACAGCCAGTAAGTGAGATTAGCACTTTTAACCTTAAGAATCAGACTGAGGGGGAAGGTTTAAACAGTTTTTGTAACCTAAAGTTAGACTTATACCTAGAGTTAACTATTAAGTTACAGGAGGAACCTATAATATAATATAAGATATGATGTCTAAATATATATGAAGCTACTAAAAGCAATGGGTTAAAATACATTTCATCTATCTCCTTCTCATTCAGGATGATGGCAGCAATACTTCTCCAATGATCCTATTTGTAAAAAATGGTTACTCGCTTATGAAACTTACCTGCATTTGACGTCAAGTCCAGTACATAACGGCCACCACTGCTGCATCCCTAACAGAGATGCTTCTTATCCCTTGAGGGGTCTGGGTCGACTACACAACATGACAATTTGTCCTAAATTGTATTTTTCCTAGCTAAACAAACCCGTAACCATTTAATATAGGAATTCGCTTCAGGTCAGCTGAAACAGCCGAAGAGAAGGAAAACCAGGCAGTTGTGCTGATTGGTTGGCTGGCGGTATGGGACGGAGCTTAGCTCCGCCACCCCCCCCCCCCCCCCCCACCGCCAGCCCGCTCTCCTCATTCAAACACTTTAGGCTCAATGTGGAACAAGAGAGGAGTGGTAGAGGCTGGTATTTATATTAAATGATTACGCGTTTGTATAACTACGAAATATACAATTCAGGACAAATTGTCATTTGTTCCGACGCAATATACAAACCTCGTAATAATTTAATATAGAAAGACTCACTGGTTGATGGGAGGTCTGCTTTTGCTGCTTGTGGACAGCTAACTGCCCGGATATAGACCTGGTCTCGAATGAGAGCAGAGGACTAAATCCACCTACCCCTGTCTCTTGACCCGACATGATGATGGTGGGGTCTGAGAGACTGGGAACCGGGTTGCGTGATGGCTAAGAGCATTGCGCGACCTGAGAGCATGAATGTTAAAGACTCTCGACCCTAGGGTCACAGTGACTGGATGAACCTCCAAAACCAAAAGGCAAAGGGTTTATACATCCACCGTCTTTCCTGCCTAGCAGAAGAGGGGGGGGGGGAGAATACTTGTAAACAAACTCTAGCAATCTTACCTGGGAAGACTTGTCTTGATGTATGGAACTCCAAGGGAGGAGACAGAGAGAAAGGCGGATCACATGCAGACTGCTTTCACACTGCCAAACATACTATAAAGATCAAGACAAGAGACTTCCCTGTCCCGGAGGAACTGGAGAGGTCGGACAATAGCTTGAGCCGCTACCACAGGGCTAAGAACAAAAGTGTCCAAGGACTTGTGCATAAACTCCCCCAAGTAAAAGGCCGTAAAGGTGGTCTGGCATTTCCAAATGCCAGCCTTCAGCACTTGGCCCACAGCAAGATTTCTCTTGAAAGCGAGTGTGGGGGCAATGTCCCTGATCTCGTGAGCCTCAACCCTCGCTGGTGCTTGGACTCTTGAGGAAGTCTCATATGCCTTGCGGATGGTTTCACGGATCCAAAAGGATATCGTGTTCCTCGATACCTCCCTCTTGGTTCTGCCGGTGCTAACGAAGAGTCGTCGACATTCAGGTCTGAGATGCCAAGTTTGCTTAAGGTAGTGCCGGAGACACCTGACGGGACAGAGAAGCCTCTCACCTGAACCGCCACTCGCCGCATCTAGTAAGGAAGTAATAGTGAAGGCCTCGAACCTGGGATAGTGGATCGCTGGGTTCTGAGTCTTGGCCACGAACTCTGGCACAAAACTCAAGGAGATCTCCTTCCAATCCTCTGCGTGAGTGACATTAAAAGAGAGGCCGTGTAACTCCCTGACTCTTCGCCGATGCTAAAGCTAGCAGAAAAACAGTCTTAAGGGTCAAGTGCTTGTCTGAGGCATGGCTCAAGGGTTCGTACAGAACACAAGTAAGAGACCCAAGAACTAAAATGACATCCCACTGGGGAACTTGAAGTTCCCTCGGGGGACATGACTGTTCGAAGCTCTTAATGAGCATAGAAATCTCCTGGGCGTTGGAGATATCTATGCCCTTCAGACAGAACACCATTGCAAGGGCAGACCTGTACCCTTTAATGGCAGAAACCGAAAGGAGCTTATCTCAGCGAAGAAAGACTAGGAAGTCTGCGATCTGAGTCAGAGAGGCTTCGACCAGAGAGATACCCCTTCCACTACACTAATCCCAGAAGGCTAACCTCTTCCCCTGGTAGACTGAGGAGGAGGATCTTCTAAGGTACCCTGACATCTCTCTCAGCGAGTCATGAAAAGCCTCGCGTTCTGAGGAGATGCTGGATAGTCTACACGCGTGAAGTCTGAGCGACTGCACCGCCTGGTGGTACCTGCTCGACAAGGGTTGCCGAAGGAGATTGGACCAGTGTGGTAGCTCTCTCGGTGCCTCGACCAGGAGCGACAACAGATCTGGAGACCACTCCATGTGTGGCCATAGTGGAGCAATGAGAGTCATCCCAAGTCCTGGGGTTACTAGGACCCGGGAAAGGACTGCGCGAAGCAAGCAAAGGGGGGGGGGGGGAAATGCGTAGCAATCAAGTAGAGCCCAAGGATGTTGCAGTGCATCCTCGAACGCAGCTGCGGGATCTGGTACTGGAGAGCAAAACACGGGAAGCTTGGCGTTGTGCCGTGTTGCAAATAGGTCGATGCATGGTTCTCCCCAGAGGTTAAGTACTCGACTCGCGACCCAAGGGTGAAGAGACCATTCTTCCCCTATTACCTGGTTTCTGTGACTTAGGGCGTCTGCCAGAACATTTCTCTAGCCTGGAATGTACCTGGCTGACAAGGTTACATGTTGACTTTCTGCCCACAGAAACACCTGCCTCGTCAACTGCTGCAAGGGACGTGAGAGCGTGTCCCCTTGCTTGTTGACGTACGCAACCACGGACATGTTGTCGATCATCAGCACAACCGAATGCTCTCTCAAACGGGCCTGGAAATGAAAGTGTGCTCTCAAGACTGCCATCATTTCCAGCCCGTTGATGTGCAGGTGTTTCTCCTCTTCCGACCACACACCTGACACAACTAAGTCATCCAGGTGTGCATCCCAACCTTCCGTGCACGTGTCTGTGAAACAGACACAACTGAGGTGGAAGAGGGTTTATGAGAAACCCTCTCATGAGGTTCTCCTCGTTTAGCCACCAAAGCAGATCCTGCCTTACCTCGCGTTCCATGAGGACCGGATGAAAGAGAGGATCAGTGGCTGCTGAATACTGCTCCTTCAGACACCACTGAAGGGAGCGGAGATGGATCCGCCCGAAAAAAATGAGCTTTTCCAGCGAGGAGAGGTGACCTAGATGAGCTTGCCACTGGAGGCTGGAAGTTGTTTCTGCAACAAGAACGGCTGTGCAACCTCTCTGAGTCTGCTGATCCGTTCTTCCAAGGGAAGAACGTGAGCTGCTGACGAGTTGATCAGCATTCCCAGATACTTTACTTTCTGATTGGGAATGAGGTTCGACTTTTTGTAGTTCACCACGATCCCCAGATCGCGACAAACTACCAGAAGCGAGACTCGGTCCTGAATCAACTGCTCCTGCGGGGGAGAATCAGCCAGTCGTCGAGGTACATCAGTAGGCGGATGCCCCTCGAGTGGGCCCAAACTGCTACCATCGTGAACACTCGCGTGAACACTTGGGGAGCTGTGCACAGTCCGAAGCATATGACTTTGAACTGGTACACCGTGCCCTGGAAGGTGAATCGGAGGTACTTTCGAGACGACCAATGAACTGGTACTTGAAACTACGCGTCCATCAAGTCTATCGAAAGCATGAACTAGTACTGCCAGATGGCTAACAGCACAGTGCGAACTGTCAGCATCTTAATGCAGTTTGCTGAACAAACTTGTTCAATGGCGAAAAGTCGATGATCGGTCTCCAACCTCCTGTCACCTTCTCGACAAGGAAGAGACGACAGTAGAACCCTGGTGACTGGTCGTGTACGACTTCTAGCGCATCTTTCTCCAACATTTCCTGGACCTTTGACTCCAAGGCTAGAGCCTTTGGAGATGTTGGAGCATACGTGTAGAACCCTATTAGAGTGGAGGATAGGGGGGGCCGATGAAGCACGAATGGGAGCTTGTACCCTTCGCGAAGGGTCAACACTACCGATGCCTCGGCCCCGAGGTGCTGCCACATCGCCCAATGGCTCGATAGGCATCCCCCTATCTTCGGCAGCATGGGAAGGGGAAAGTCAATCTCAGCGTTTCCCTTTCTCTCGCTTGCCCCTGTTCTTTCCCCGATGTGGAGGAGCTCCCGAGGGAGGCTGAAAAGTCTGTTTGGGGGCAGAACCCTTCTGAACAGGAGAAGGTCTCGGCTGCACAGGAGCAGGAGGAGCACGACTAGCAGTACCCTTGCTACTTCCTGTGGGATTAGCCTGACTTGGCCTGGCTGCGGACGTTTTCACGGGACTATGTCCCTTGAAACTCGCAGCCTGCGCCTGGTGGATAATGGAGTCCTTCGAGTCGAGGCGCCATTTATCCCGCGCGGCCCGAACTTTCTCTGGTGGAAAGAGAGAAGTTGAACCTCTAATAGGAGCATTCCCGAGTGCCAGGGCCTCTCCTGAACCAATCTGTTTCGCCATACGAGCGGCTACTGCCTCGCATTTTTTGAGGATCAGATTGGCATACAGGGTAGCAAGCTGATCCAAGAGAAAAGCAACAGCATTTCCACCAGACAAAGCCAGGTTCCTGTACTGCTCCATGTGTTCGGGGGAAACGAGCTTGGTGTCCCGCGCGAACACTGTGGCCGTACCACACCAGTGGTCAAGCCATGAAGCAGCATGGAGAGCAGCTACAGAGATGGACTCCATAGTTAAAATTTCAGATGCTGAGAAGGAGACACTCTGGGATTTCAAGCTCTCGGCCGAGGAACCCCCAGCAAGCGCACCGACCGCGGGGTCAAGAGGGAGAGGACAAGGCACAGAAGACTCTGTGACATAGTACCTCTTCTGTCGCTGGAGTGGTTGAGGGAGAAGCTTGTTCGAACCTTGGCTCCTAAGCGAGTCACTAGGTCCTGCGATCTGGTCACTCACTCGGTCCAATGCTCAAGCAGCCTGTCTCAACCAGGGTAGTGTGATGGGCCGTGAACTGCCTTCGAGAGCTCCCCATAGGATCTCTAAGGCTGTACACTTATCCTCAGACACTACCACAGGAGGAGCCCTGAGGCCATTAATCCACCTTGGGATCTTCCGTCTCCATGGCCGGTGAAGGCCGTGGAAGTGGCTGATCCCTCGGTCCCACTACATCCGTAGGTGTAAGGGAAGCGACATGCTGCACAGGTGATGACATCCCCCATGAATACCATCGCTCTGGTCCTAAGACCGAACCAGGCATGTATTCAGGAGTCAAGGAAGGACCCTGGCCGGGTTCATCCCCGACGGAATGCATCGAGGTTCCCACTGCGACCGAGTGCGTGACTGGTTGCTGCAAGTACCACAAAACTCCCGAAGGGGCTTGAGCGCGAGTGGGGTCGCTGGGAACTGCAGCGCTCACACCAGGAAGTGTAGACAGGTTAGTCACGCGAGTGGTGCGAGCGGCCTCACCTGTTACATGGCCAGAAAACATGGGGATTGGCTGCATCACATGCGGCTGGTATGCGCGAGAGCTAGGCTGGTCGTGCACGACCGGCCCCCATGTCGCGGGCTGAGCCGCGAGGTGGCTCCATGCGGGTCAAGTGCGAGGCTGCCTGGGCCTGCTCCCTGCTCCCGCAACGCACGTTGCTGAGTCGGTCCGCGTGTCTACCCCCGTGGAGGTAGTCGTGCGTACCGTAGATTCTTCACGAGAGACCACAGCTGAGATTTCTCGTGCCAAAGCCAGGACTCTCATTTTCCCACTCAAGAGCAGTTCAATTCAAGTCTGAGCAGCAGCTAGGGGGCCGGAGGACCCCGTCACCATGCTCTGGGAGACGATACCTACGCCCTCGAGCGCGGTTGTCGTGCATGAAGGCCTTGCATGAGATTGCACGTGAACAATCCCACGAGCGCGGGGAACACGGAGATCTAACACGTCGCTCTCATCCTCCGGAGGAGAAGAGGTGACTCAGGGCCATGTCCCTTTGAATGCGACTGGCCTTCCTGGCCCTCTTTCCTTTCCTCTTCTTCCCCTTCCTCTTTCTCCTTGGGGGAGAAGAGTCAGAGTCAGAAGATGAAGACATAGAGGAGGAGACAGAGGAGGAGGAACTAGAAGAGGAATTCCGTCCACGCTTCCTCTTCTTGTACCCCCTCCGAGGTACTGGAACGTTGGTCAAGGCAATAGCAGACAACCTGAGCCATGTCCGTAGGAAGAGCTGTGGTCGGTGAATGTGGTGATCCTGAAAAACATATTGTATCAGCAGGAGTTTTGGCAGATTTTAATTTTAAATGACTTGCGGGCGAAGCTGTAAAGGGTTTGCCAGCAGTTGTTAAAGATGTCTCCGTGTTTAAAACCTTACTCTCCCTTGTTTTAACAGGGGGTCCAGCAGTTATTTTACCCTTGCAAAACGTTTACATTTTGCCAGGAACAAATGCTTTAACAGGTGCATGGTCAACAACAACTGGGGCATCAGGGAACATGGGAGTCGATAAAGTTGCACAAACAGTTACATTCATGTGTTCATCAACAATCGGATCATTCAAATGACGTTGTTCAATATCGTCCGCCAGAGTTAAACGGTGTTTTAACAAATCCAAGACAGGCTTACCTGATAATCTGAGAGACGCCCAAACTTCCCCCATCTTACCAGGTAACGTGTCGTCATTGATATCAGTCGGTCCAACAATCTGTTGGGTGTCCCTCGAGATCGCAGAAGTAGCGGGAGCACTAAGGTCCCCCGCTTCCCTGGCAAAACCCGAGAAATCCCCGACAGGCTGTGAATCCGAGCTTCCCAAAATCATACTCGCACCCTCCTCCGACTCGGAGAGAGCGTGAGCAGACTTCGCTGTGGTAGTTTCTTGAGACGACACACTTTGCACCGGCTCCCCCTTCTTCTTCGAAAGAGGCGAGCTCTCCGAAGCAGAAGAAGCTTTAGGGGTCCGGCGATATTTACGTCGATTCTCGAAAGCTTACCACTGCAAGGGTGGCTAGGATTCACACTCATGGCAGGGAGAACCTTGAGAGCAAGGTTTTCCCCTGCATGTTGGGCAGAGCGTGTGTGGGTCTACAGAAGGTGATGAAAGCCAACTACTACAGCGCCCGCCATGGCCTACACAACATTGCATCTTACGAGTAAGTTTCTCTTCCATAACAATCACACAACCACTAGTACACAAGTACAAGAGAAGGCAAAGGGCTGCCGCATAGAGAGCGGAGAGTAGCACAACCATCCACGTTGAGCCGAAGCGAGTGAATGAGGAAAGCAGGCTAGCGGTAGAGGGGGGGCAGAGCTCTGCCCCATACTGCCAGCCCACCATTCAGCACAACTGCCTGGTTTTCTTTCGCTTTGGCTGTTTCAGCTTAGCTGAAGCGAATTCCTATATTAAATGATTACGAGGTTTGTATATCGCGTCGGAACAAATGACCTTTAGCTGCAGACGACCTTTAGCTGCACACGAAGGAGGCCAACTTGCAGTTTCATGGGTGCTGTGCCCTGAGAAGGGAACATGAAAGGAGAGAGGCCCATCACCCTACCGTTCATCTCAAACTAATCCCAGAAAACGTCTGTCCTCGACCGACTGCTACTTGTGCTGGAAGGGAGCTGGGATATATTAAACCCTATGTTGTGCTGCCACCACAGGACCTAGGTACCTGTATCCAGATTCCTGCGGATTATATCTTGCAGGTTGTGGCTGTGACGGTCGTTTGACGCTTCCACACACCAATTTGAAAAGCTTGTATTGGAGCAGTTCTTTTTAAATACTGGAGAAATACTATTCCCCTAACATCATGAGCTCTGGATTTAAGAGCTTTTGGAGAGTCTTGGTTCAGGGACCAATCTATATCCTGTTGGATCCAAAAAGATTGATTGATTGATTTGGAGTTTTCTGGCATCCTAACATCGAAGGTCATTGATGCAATATCCTTTTTTATAAATAAAAAATAGAAATAAATTAACTTTAAAACCATAAAAGCAAAGATGTCTAAATAAAAGTTAAATAACTTCAGAAGCTATACAGTAATTCCAAAAATACTGCTAACATAATATCGGATCCAAAAACAGATTGTATTCTTGGCGACTCTCCTCTTGACCCTGCCTTGTTCACTGAAAACTTTGTTTACATCGACTGAACTACCATATATCATATAAAATAACGCTTTCGCGCTGTTATAATACATACAAACAAAATTTTGGGGCTCAAGCCATGTCGTCCTGATGGAAGGTTCCTAAGAGTAGCTTCCTAAGGGATATTTGACTACAGTGATATTCCCAGAGAATTTTAACTTTAGGTCTCCAGAATTCTAACTCCTGGCGTGAATATCCTTAAATTTTCTCTCAAGGATATCGCATAATATTAGGGGACGTATTCTTGACACGCCACATAACAATCTGCGCCCCGAATAGTGTTTACACTTCGAGGGGGAAAGTGGCAGAATTAGAAGGGGAGCCGTATCAAGGTTACCCTAGTTCCCATACTACTATTGAGTATCACAACAGCGCCATATCCAAGATGGCGAACATTCCTAATTCTGTAGCGATTTCGCACGGTGGTGTTCCCTGTTGATCTGACATTTTTTATCAATTTTCAAGGATTATTATGCAATCGCCAGCTTCTTTCGCCTCTGGAAAGTTGAGTATTGCTTCTTTACAATGTGTGTTATTCAGCTCCTGTCTCACAGTAAAATTAGAGTAATTTATTGTGATTAGGAGCTAGGCCTGTTACCGGAGGCGCCATGGGCGCTGTCGTTCGTTAGGCATGTGTATTTTGTTAGTAGAACGACATTCCCGGTTAAAATAGCATTAATAATTTAATTATGAAAGCTATTTAGGCAATTTATACTTGTAAAGATATTTATATGCATAATTTTCCTTTTTCTATGTCGATCGTATATGTCAGAGTTTCGGTGATTTAGGTAACCAAGATCTCATCTTGCCTAGGTAACCTAACCTGGGCGATATAGTATACTTTGACATTTCCCCGGTTACCCTTGTGTGTTTATCAATTCAACGGAGATTGATATCTCCTAGAATTATTATATAACCGATACCTGTCTCTAGTAGAGATTTAAGGGTAATCTCTCTTTCCCTCTGAGTGTAAGCCTTAGGCTACAACCCTAGTGGGTCGTGCCTCGAGTTTTCATTCAGGCATGACTAGCCTAGGGTTTTCTGTCCCTCCCCTTAACCGCAGATGGCAGGTTTTGGGATTCGGTCAGAACCTCAGAGTATTTAGTCTTGTGCCGACAGTCGGCAGGCAGGGTGAATAGTCATTCCCCTGCTGGCTAGGCTGCCGACATAGGAGGCTAGCCCTCCCTAGGCCGCACCTGAAGTGGTTGTATGATACCGCCACCTTCTCCCTGTGGTCTAGTAGACTAGTCCTGTGCTCGCAGACCCTAGGATGAAGAGTAGTTATTCTTCTGAGGCCTAGGATGGCCCCAGCACTGGAACTCTGTTTCTCTCTTCTTGAGGGAGGCAGTATTGCTGCCGTCCCCTTAACTGTATTGGCAGACCCTAGATTGGAGAATAGAATTCTCCTGCCGCCTAGGATGGCGCCAATACTGAAACAGAGTTTCTTAAGGCTGTGTAGGACCGGCAACCTTGCCGGCTCCTTCCACACCTCATACAGGAACCTTTTCCTTCCCCCTCTGTTCTTTTGAGATGGCCGAGACATTGTCTTTCTTTGAGCCATCGTCCTGCAACCTCACCGTTGCCGGTGGATTGCGGGCTGGCCAGACTCCTACTCTGCAGCTGTTGTCCGGCTGCCTGCGGCTATGCTGGCTGCTGGCAGCCATGATAACTGCCGGCGGCCATGTTTTATACGAACTGTCGGCGGCTATGACGGCTGCTGGCGGCTTTACAAGCTGCTGGTAGCCATGTCATCTGTCGGCAGCCATGGCGGCTGTCGGCGGCTGGTGGGTGCTGGCAGCCATGATGGCTGTTGGTGGGAAGTCCCTTCTGTCACTAAGGTTCTTCAGTCCTCACTTGGACTGCTGGCCACAAGTTCTGTTGCCGGGGTATTAGCCTGGCCAGCCTACCAGATAGGTGCTGACTCTGCCGGCAGTATGCCGACTGTACCAGTGCTGCCGGGTGCTAGCCTGCCGGCTATGTGCCGACCGGACCTTGCCGGCGATGGTACTTGTGACTGGATGGAAGCCTGAATGTTACATTCTCCCCTTCTTTCTGGAGAAAGGCAGTAAATTAGACATTTACATCCTTAATTGGTGTATATACATACACAGTAATAAGGCAGCCTTCACTCCATGCTGTCTCTCTCTCTTTAGCTAGCATGCTGGCTGCGCTGGCAGGGACTAGCTATGCCGGCTATATGCCGGCTAAATTACAGTATAAGTTTATACAGGTAGTCAGTATATTTGCAGTATAGGATATACTGCAGATAGAAAAACTATTGTATATACAGTATTATACTAGTAGTTATTTTCCAATATATCTTGGGTATCCTTGCCCGGGTGTTTGCTGAGACCAATCCAATATTGAAAGAATAGAATTTCTTCAATATTCTGATTAGAAATCAGTTTTCATATTACCCTACAATATTAAATATTTTAAAGGGCTGGTGGTATTACACTTCTAACCCTAAAAGGTTAGAACCCTTATCCTTGAGTTTCCCATGATCAGGAAACTCTATGATTTTAATATTGTAAGGGAAGGTCACAGCAAATGGGCTCGGTAGGATACACAATTATGTGTCTTTTATATTTCCTAGTACAGTCGGCGTCATGCCAGCTGGACCGTGGTGTCAGATGCTTGCTACAATGGCAGCACACTGGCTAAACTACATTATATATAGTGATACAGTAGTCAGTATTTTGCAATATAGTATATACTGCAAACAGAAAACTATACAGTAGTATGATTATACAGTAGTTAGTTTCTAACATATTTTGGGTACCCTTGTGCAGGCTTCTGCTGGGACCATTGCTATATTGAAAGAATAGAATCCTTCAATACTCTGATTAGAAATCAGTCATCCTTACCCCACAGTGTTCAAGAATAAAAAGGGGCAGTGACTTGTACACTTCTTTACCCCTAGGGTTAGAACCCTTTTGTTAGAGTTCCTTGATAGAGGAATCTCCTTATAGTTAATACTGAGGGGAGGTAACAGCATTTGCTTGCAGGGGATACACAAGTATGTGTCTCCCACTATCCCTTTCTAGCTTACTATCCTAAGCTATTTTACTTAAAAGATGACTTTTACATATTGCTTATCAGTGAGATAATCAATTGTATACTCATTCTGCTTTCCTTTCTTTACACAGGAACCCCAGATGACATGTGTTGCAGTCTTCTGCAATATCAAGAGTAAGTACTTTTATGGTCATAATACATGCAGGTTCCATGCCCCCTGCAATATTATTTCCGAATCCCTGCATTATTGGAACCCTCAAGTTTGTAATATATGTCGGGGCTTAGTGTCCGAAGGTTTCGAGAATCCCAAGTCGATGGAGTCTAGGGATGCAGCTCGTAACAAACTACGCAATTGGGTGAGAGGCTTCCAGAAAATCTCTCCGGGACCATACCTACCTAATGATAGGATGCGTAATCTACTATTCACACCTCCTTGCGGCCAGGTAGCCCTTGGGACGGAGGGCAGGACGCCCCCACGGGAAGAGGTGGATAATGTCGTGTTGGAATTGCTTCCGTCCGTGCCGGCTCTAGAGCCATTTACGACATCTTCCCCCTCTACCCCTCTATTAGACGAAATGGACCAATAGTAGGCCCATAAGAAAGGTCTAATAGAAAACTTTCGCAAACAAGGCGAAAAGGAGGGAGCGAAATGCAAGATAGAGCTTTGTGAGGCTCCACTTGTCACTCCCCAAGGGTCATACAAACGACCCAGAGACCAAGACCTTCCGACATGCTCCAAAACCAATCCCTGGAGGTTTGCAGAGCTTATGCCGATTTTAAACGGCAAACTCTACATCTCGGAGAAGATGGGTGCTGTTCCTTTGGACAAAATCAAGTTTTTGCCAAGCTTTGACGCTTTCCCTAATTGCTTCATTCGACTGAGACATGAACCAATGTCAAGAAAAGAAACGGAACTGAAGGTGGTCATGATTCTCGACCATGATAAGGCACAGGCTATCTTGTCAAGTAGCCTGAGAAAGGCGGGTTACTCGGTGTCGAAAGTATTCACACTAAGTAACAGACACCCTTCCTTTCTTACTCCTACTTCAATATCATTCCCCTTTACGTGGAAGGCATTTAAATCTTGCCAAGGCAGTGGAGGCAGGTAGACCATGTCCTGCACTCGAGGAGTGCAAGCCTCTGTCACTAGCCTTTCCCAGGCAGGAGAAGGATTGGAAGGAAGTCCACTTAACCTTTTCAGTAGGAAGACTAGACGCGGATGTCGCTAGACGACAGTTTAGCGAGAATCTCCCTAAACTATCTGAGTTTCTTTGAGTAAGGAACAAGAAACAAAGGAGAGGCTTGCAGCCTCCCTATCCCTGCAGAACTGCATAGAGTTGTGTTTAGTCCACCAAAGTACCCCAGACATGCTCATGGTCTTGGCCAAAATGCATATGGCCACCTTAGTAAAAGACCTTTATGCCTATATGAAGGCTAGGAGAGTCTGTAGAGTGTTTGTGTTCGCTGCCACAACAGTGAAAGACGAAACCAGGAAGCTGATATCTTCCAATATCTGGGGTAGAGACCTCTTTCCAAACGAGGTAGTTAGAAACATGATTAAGAAGGCCACCACAGAGAACATAGGACTTCTCCAAAAGTGGGGCATCCTTTCAAAGAAAAATTCTTCCACGGTTGTGAGTCCCGAACCTAAAAGGAAGACAGAAAAGTCTAGAAATATTCCTCGGGCTGTTCAACAACATCCCACAGTTGCAATGACCGCGGTGCCGCAGGCAAGCGGTCGAATATGTAAACCCTCTGATCAGGCAATGCGAAGACACGCTTCTGGTAGGAGGGAGGTTCCTTCAGGATCGCTGGACCTTCGATCCTTGGGTCCAAGGCCTAATCAAGATGGGACTAGGATGGGAAGTAGACATGCCTCCCCCATCATTTCCTCAACTCTTCCTACACTCCAAAACCCTCCTGGAAGAGTATACCTTAGAGCTCTAGAGCATACAGGCAGTAAGGAAAGTATAGTCCATCGGATTCCAGGGAAGGCTGTTTGGTGTTCACGAGAAGGACTCGAGAAAACTCAGAGTCATTCTGGACTTGTCGCCACTCAACAAGTTCAAATAAAACAGCAAGATCAGAATGTAAATCCTTCTGAACATATGGACCCTGTTTCAAAAAGGGGTGTTCGCTGCCTTGTCAGACCTGAAAGATGTCTATTGGCAACTTCCAGTCAGTCACCCCCCTCCCCTCCTACCTAGGATTCAAGTTACAGAGGATAACGTATGTCCTAGGAAAGCTACTTGTCAGACTAAACACAGTCCTAAGTATCTTCATGGGATTGGCAGACACAGTCACGCAAAAACCAAGCCTAGAAATGGTTCAGGTAACAATGTACCTTAACGTAAGGCTGGGGTGGGCAGCACCGGAAGTGGCTGGTCTATGAGCATTCAAGGAAGTGATCCGGTTCCCGGAACATCGGGGATGCTAGATAAGCTTCAAGAAGTCTCGATTCTCTCCAGCTCAAAGGCTTCAATGGTTAAAAAACCATTGAAACCTGTCGTCACACCAACTCTCCTTTCCCTTGGGGATGTAAAAGGAGATCGCAGGGTCGGTCAAGAGACTATGGTAATCAGTCAGGATTCCAAGACGCTAACAGGGAGGAGTTCTGAACTCTCTCCGGTTCGCAATAGTGACAGACCCAGTGCTAAGAGCACAGCTGAAAGATGCGTTAAGAGTCTGGAGAAGATACACATCAAACACCCAAAGAGATCTAAAATGACCGATATCGGTCTTTCCTTGATCGCTTCCCAACCAATGGTCAAAGGCCAAAAGCCTATTGAGGACCGTGCCCTTGCAACTACCTCGGCTGTCGAAGATCATCCGCAAGGATGCCTAGTCAAAAGAATGGGGTGATCACTCCCATCAGAGGAAAGTCCAAGGGGCTCGGTCATTTCTACCCAAGGCCATGGTAGTCCTTTGGAGGTTGGTGGAAACTCTCTCCACGCAGATCAGACTGTCTACGGCTGATCTGGGACATCGAAGCGATAATGAGACGTCAGAACCGACAAGGCTAGAGAGCGTCTCATACAGTCTAGGTGACGTTAACCATCCCTTACCTAAAGGGATGGCACCTATCAGCAGTTCATGTACAATCGATCAGCAATGTGACAGCTGATGCTCTACTCGGGCTCAAGCCGATAGTTAGAATGGTCCACAGACGCAGACCTATTCTCTCCCAGATGGGAACAAGTCCCCAAGCTGCAGATCGACCTCTTCGTCACGAGCGTCATCATAAAACTACAGTACCTCGATATGTAGCCCCATACGAGGATCCTCTAGTGGAGATAACAGACATGTCTCTAGTATAGAAGGGATGGACTCAGGAATTCCTGTTCATCCCATCCAATCTCCTGCTGAAGGTCCTCAACATGCTGAGATCCTTCCAGGGAGGAGTGGCTCTATTGGCTCCCAAGTAGCCCAAGAGCAATCTGTTCCCTTTAGTGAAGGAACTGAAGCTGAAGCTGGCCCTAGTTCTGAACCCACGACTATCTCAGAAGGTTCAGAAGTTAATTGCTTCGATTTATCACAGAGAGCCCAAACCTTTCATTTCATGATTTTCTTGCCCTAGTGGTTGGGAAAAGATTTGGGATCTCAGAAGGCAATATAGAATTCTTAGAAAAATACAAGTCTAAGTCAACTAGAAGACAATATGAGTCATCTCGGAAAAAGTGGGTTGCTTTTGTAAAAGCAAAAGGACCGAAAGAAATTTCAATGAACTTCTGTCTGTCCTTCTTTGTCCACCTTCATAATCAAGGTCTGGCAGCCAACAAGATAACTACGTGCAAGTCAGCCTTGACTAGACCTCTTCTATATGCCTTTCAAGTGGATGTGGCGAATGAAATCTTTAATAAGATTCCGAAGGCATGTGCAAGGCTTAGGCCTGCAGCACTGCCAAAGCCCATCTCATGGTCTTTGGAGAAGGTCCTACATTATGCCTCATCTGTGAACAATGAAGATTGTTCCCTCAAGGATCTAACCCAAAAGGTTATTTTTCTGTTCGCTATAGCTTCCGGGGCTAGAGTTAGTGAAATAGTGGCCCTATCTAGTGATGAGGGCCACATTCAGTTCACAGAAGCGGGAGAACTGAATCTCTTTCCTGATCCAACCTTTCTCGCTAAGAACGAGCTACCCACTAAGAGGTGGGATCCCTTGAGAATCTGCCCTCTGAAGGAAGATGTCTCTCTATATCCTGTAGTGTCTCTAAAGGTCTATCTTCGTAGAACTTCAGACTTCAAGGGAGGACAGCTCTTTAAAGGAGAAATCTCTGGATCAAACTTATCCCTAAAACAACTGAGGGCGAAGCTCACCTACTTTATTCGCAGAGCAGATCCTGACAGTACTCCCGCAGGTCATGATCCGAGAAAAATTGATTCATCACTGAGCTTTTTTCAGTATATGGACTTTGAGCGTCTTCGCTCATATACTGGATGGAAATCATCCAGGGTGTTCTACAAGCACTATGCTAACCAGGTCCATGAACTGAAGCATTATGTGGTGGCGGCAGGTAGTGTATTAAAACCTGTCGACTAATTCTGCGATGAACAGTTAATTGACTGGGACTGCCAATTAAACGGAGGTGTCAGCACTTTTAGTGTGATCCCCTTTTAAATGAGTGTTACCATGGTGACACTAACTCTGTTCAAAATCTCAGGTGTGGAATTATACAGATAGCACTAGTGCCGTGTGTACCTAGTACACAGTATTGATAGAATATAACAGGTACAGAAATTATGAAGAGAAACTAATTAAAAACTTTTCTTCAATCTGATAGTGGCACTCATCATTTCTTCCCTTTCAAAAGGGAAAAATAATTTCTGTGCATGTCGCAGGTATAATTCCTTTATCATGCTACATACATTTTACTTGTTAATTCATTTAGTCATTTATTAGAAATAAATGTCTATTAGAATGTAATTGCGTTCTAATTCGCCCGAAAATTGCATGTTTAAGATGCCAGAGTTCTTTGACTTACTCATGTGAGTATACTTCATATCATTGTATGCTTGCAAACAATGGATATAATGGACACTGATATTGGTTCGGCAATACTGTATATACAAACCATGAGACTGTTTGTATACTCAGTGTATACTTATGTTTGTTCATACAATATATGCTAACCTTGAGGCCCCTTTTCTACCGTCTAGAATGACTCTTCCCTGTAGGGGGCAGGAAGCATTAACATTGTTTATGATTAGTGATGATGACGGATAACGGTAACGTCATTTGTCTCAAATGGTCCAAATGACCATAGAAATATTGTCCCAAGGTTAAGGCACTGATGAAAATCCATTTTTGGGTGAGATAGCCATGTCGTCCTGATGGACCCACCCTTCTTTTCTAAAGAAAAGATCTTCACAGTATCCCTCCCGAATCTACTGTATCTGTAGCACCATGCTCAATGCTAAAAGGAATGTCTGCCATCTTGGATATGGCGCTGTTGTGATAATCAATAGTAGTATGGGAACTAGGGTAACCTTGATACGGCTCCTCTTCTAATTCTGCCACTTTCCTCCTCGAAGCGTAAACGCTATTAGGGGCGCAGATTGTTATGTGGCGTGTCAAGAATACGTCCCCTGATATTATGCGATATCCTTGAGAGAAAATTTAAGGATATTCACGGCATGAGTTAGAATTCTGGAGACGTAAAGGTAAATTCTCTGGGAATATCACTGTAGTCAAATATCCCTTAGGAAGCTACTCTTAGGAACCTTCCATCAGGACGACATGGTTATCTCACCCAAAAATAGATTTTTCGCTTCGCTTAAAATCAGTTATCTAAGTCAAAAGATAAGGTGCGGAGACATTAAATCCAAAAAGGGGGTCGAACCTCTAGATTGACTGATTGATTGATTTAAAAGTTTTCAGGCATCCTCACATTTACGGTCATTGACGCTGATATCATTTATCTTATATAAAAATTAATAGAAGATTCAATTAAAACAATAAAAGTTGAATGTTAGTATAGAAGTTAAATAGTTTTCAAAAGACCTGCTTCTGAAATAAATCTAAAAATGCCACTTGCATAGTAGGACACATCATGTCCAAGAATCTTGGCAAGGCTGAACCTGCCATCCTCACCTCGAACCTGAAACAGATATCTATTTCTCAAGTTAATATAATTAGGGCATTCGGTCAACAAATGCCTCACTGTTAGAGATACTAAACAGTCGTCGCAATATGGTTGGTGTTGGCCCTTTAGCAGAAACTCGTGTGTCAACCGAGTGTGACCAATACGGAGACGGCAAAGAGTTGTCTCCCATTTTCGGGGCATCACGTCATACCTCCAAGGAGATATAACATTTGTTACCTCTCTCATCTTATTGCCATCTAGACTATCCCAGTGCTGTTGCCATTTATTACAAAACAATTTCTTAATTGTTAGGTAGGAAATCATTACAGGGAATGAGATACCTTCTTGGCAGCAACTCGGATGCAGCATTCTTCGCCAATGAATCTGCCTTCTTGTTCCCAGACACACCTACATGTGCTGGAACCCAACAAAATCGAACCATTATACCTCTCCTTCCAATAATAAAAACCCATTCTAAAATCTTTAAAACTAGAGGGTCACTAGAATTAAAAACTTCTAAAGCTTGAAGGACACTCCTTGCATCACTAAAAATTGTAAAATTACCCTCCTTCTACAACACTATTTTCTCAATAGCAATTAATATGCCATACAGTTTGGCAGTAAATATGGAAGCTGTTAGAGGAAGTGCACCTCTACAATTAAAACCATTGCTATGTACCCCAAATCCAACGCCAGCATCAGATTTGGAGCCATCAGTATATATAAAAGTCAATCCTCTATGTTCTTCAACATGTTCCATAAAAAGAGACCTGGCTTCTAAGTCAGTCATATTCTTCTGAACTCCAATAAAGTATTTACAAAAGAATATCTCTGGTAATTTCCATGGAGGAGTTGATGATACCTTGAATGGAAGCACCTTACTTCTAATTATATCCAGATTGTTTAATAAGTGTTTCACCCGAAAGCCATAAGGTTAAGGAGATTTTGGGTGTAACTCAAAGTATGTTGAGTGCCTTACAAGGCTTGCAGTCTCAAAGGCTAAAGAATTTGGAAGTCTTCGCAATCTAAACCAATACCTAATAATAGAAGACATTAGGTAAAAGTCTGGAGGTAACTCTCCAGTATCAGCAAGGAGACTTGGGATGGGCGAGGTTCTAAACACTCCGGTGGACAATCTAATACCAGCATGATGTATTGAATCTACAGTAATATCTTTAATCGGCTTGGGGTGGCTGACGAGTATATTTCACATCCATAACTAATTTGGAGAAAATCAAGGCCTTGTATAATTTTAAAATAGTATTGCGGTCTGGCCCTCATGATGTATGGGACAATACTGTACTTTTAAAAGATTCAGAGCCTCAAGACATTTAGCTTTTAATGCTTTTAGGTGAGAAACCCATGTAAGTCTACAATCAAATATCAAACCTAAAAATTTAGCTTCCCCTACACATGGGATCTGTTGACCTTTAAGCGAAAAATCTATTTTTGGGTGAGATAGCCATGTCGTCCTGATGGAAGGTTCCTATTAGTAGCTTCCAAGGGATATTTGAGCTACAGTGATATTCCCAGAGAATTCACCTTTAGGTCTCCAGAATTCTACTCCTGGCGTGAATATCCTTAAATTTTCTCTTAAGATATCGCATAAATCAGGGGACGTATGCTTGATACGACACATAGCGATCTTCACCCCGAATAGCGTTTTCGCCTCGAGGGGGATAAGTGGCAAATTTGGAAGGGGAGCCGTTATCAAGGTTACCCTATTTCCCATACTACTATTGAGAATCAAGATGGCGGTTATTCCTTGTAGCATTGAGCATGGTGCTACAGATATAGTAGTTTCGGGAGGGATCCTGCCAAGACCTTTTCTATAGAAAAGGAGGGCGGGTCCATCAGGACGACATGGCTATCTCACCCAAAAATAGATTTTTCACTTTTATACCATAGTTTCCTGTCTACAGTATGCTCTATACTACAGATATACTGGCTACTGTATATACATATACCGTAGTTTCCGCCGGCACGTAGCCGGCTAAGTCAGATGTGACAGAGAATCAATGGCTGTCGGTCCACAAGTCTAGCCCGCATCTTGCCGGCAAGGTTAGTGGCCGGCAGCCGCCATTTAGGTTAGTACCTGGCGGCATAGTAAATAGTGAGAGAGAAAGCAAGGAGTGTAGGGTGATGTAAGAGCACTGTCTCACTTCCTTCCTCTGGAATGAGGGTTCTAATGGAAGGGGAGAATATAAGATAACCAAGCTTCCACCCATCCACCTACGACGCCGGTCCCTGCCGGCATATATGTGAATGGCAGCCCAAGGAAGGACTGAAGAACACTCCAAAGTAAATGGGTCTTCTGCCATCAGCTAGACCTGCCGCCATAGCTATCCCGGAGCCCATGTCCGATAGGGAAGCTACACGACTAAGCCATACAAGCAGAAGCCCAAGCCAGCCCTACAACCTACCGGCAATCGGCGCGATTGTAGAACAATGGCCACAGGGATGTGATGGCTAGACAGAATGGGGAGGGGAAAGGGTCCTGTATAAGGTGTGAGAGGAGCCGGCAGCATGTCGGCCCTACCACACCTTGAGGAAGCTCTGTTTCAGTATCGGCGCCATCCTAGGCGGCTGGAAAAATCAATCCCCAGCCTAGGGTCTGCCAATGTAGTAAGGGGCCAGCATCATCTAGCCGACACCCTTAACATAGAGAAACAGAGTTCCCATGCCGGCGCCATCCTAGGCAGCAGAATAAACTCTATTCTTCAGCCTAGGGTCTGCAAGCACAGGACTAGTCGACTAAACCACAGGGAGAAGGGGGATCACATGACCCCTTCAAGTGCAGTCTAGGGAGGCAAAGCCTTCTATGCCAACAAACAAGGCCTAACAGGGGAGTACATTCACCCTGTTAACCAGTTGCCGGCATACGACAAGTACTCTGAGGTTCTGACCCAAACTCAAAGCTCACCATCAGTAGCTAGGTGCAGGGGCAGAAAAAAACCCTAGCCTAGTCTTGCCTGAATGACAATTCGAGACAAGATCAGCCAGGATTGTTGCCATAGGCTACACTCAGAGGGAAGAAGGGATTACCCTACATATGAGGGTAACCGGGGAGATTGTATGAAAGTATATTAAAGCCCCTAGGCTACTAGCCTAGCAACAGTGAGAACGACTACTTAACTCATCGAAGCTCTCTCGTGTACTATCTTAGAAGAGGAAATTTTATATGCAATCCATATATCTTATATGTATAAATTGCCTATTATCTTCATTTAATTCTAATAACACCAGGAACACTTATTATATCATCCATAGAGTAAACTATAGCACCTAGGCTAAGAAGCCTGGCATCAACAAGATGGGCTACCTAATTCGCCGAAACTAAAATGAATACTATCGGCATAATATAATTAATTCCTAGCAATGAAGACTAAATAGCTAATTATATTCATTTAAGCTATTATACCGGGAAAGTCGTTCTGGCTAACTAAATAACTCATGCGTTACGAACGACAGCGGCGAAGGCGCCTCCGGACTAGGCAATAGCTCTGCCAAAAATCAGATTAATTCAATTCAATTTTTTACTTTACGGCCAGAGCTAAATTTATACAGCATAAGAATCAAATATGACAAATTTGTAGATAATTTGTATTTTTCCTAACTATACAAACCTTACCTATTTAGTAGGGGTATTACTTTCGGCGTAGCTGAAATGATGAGCCATTAGAATTTTAACTAGGGTTTACTACCCACACCGCTAGTTAGCGGGGGTAGGTGAGGGTAGCTTGCTACCCTCACTCACACACACCTGTGCTTGAGCTCACTTTGCTTGGAGGTAGGACTTCAAGGGGAATAGGGCTGGCGGGCAAGTTTGATTAAATAGCTAAGGTTTGTATAGTTAGGAAAAAACGGATTTTGAACGAAGCGAAAAATCTATTTTTGGGTGAGATAGCCATGGCGTCCTGATGGAAGGTTCCTTTTTGGTAGCTTCCTTGGGTAAATAACTACTAAGATATTCCCAGAGAATTTAACCACAGGTTATCACAGAATTCTAACTTCTGGAGCGAGTATCCTAAAGGTTTCCCTTTTAAGACATCGTACAGTATATCAACAGGGGACGCATGTATTAACGCGCCACATAGCTATCTACACCCCGAACAGAGTTAACCTTCGGTGTGTAAAGGCGTAGAATAGCTGGGAGCCGTTCCACAGCTAATCTCGTCCGTGGCTACTTTTGGTACTCGAGACGTAAACAAACGGGCGCCATTGCTAAATGACGTCCCGTCCGTCTTCATCCTGAAGCCAGTTGCTTGCCGATCACCATGATACAGCAGAGCAGGGTGGGACCTAAAAACTGGACGAAGTAGCAGGGAGGGTCCATCAGGACGCCATGGCTATCTCACCCAAAAATAGATTTTTCGCTTCGTTCAAAATCCGTTTTTTGGGCTCAAGCCATGGCGTCCTGATGGAAGAATACCAGAGAATCAATGTATTGTGGTAGATTTTCCCCTATTGGGTAAGTGCCAAGGGCTTTGAACAATATAGCATAGTAATCTTAATAAAAGAACCGTAGGGAAGAATCTTCCTGCCCCCCTTGGCAGTGAAGTTCCCACGGGCCATGCCGAGATCAAAGTGGTTATTGAAGGGCTATTCACCTTGTTAGAAGAACCTGAAGAACTTGGAGACGAGACTGAATGGTTGGCATTCGTATCGGAACATTCTGGAAGGCAGACAAGTGGTGGTTGGACACTGTGTGCTGAGAAGGTTAGTTTTGTCTCCAGGGTATGAAGAGTAAGTATTCGTATTGGAATATTACATTGTAAGAGTGAATATATAATAAGGGTTAGAACCTTAAAATCTCCATGAACCATAGGGAAGGGGATAATAAAACTATGACAGGCATGTATTTCATAGTAAGTAGGAGCGGATTGAGACGCACAAGTAATAAAATAGGAATTTTATTTCACAATTGCAGAAATTAAATGAATAGCAGCAATAAGTAAAGTTAATTTACAGTAAATTATAATGTACATAGTAATAAAGACTTGCTCTTGAATCTGAAAGGGAATTTCAAATTTATTAGTAGGGACTCGTTCTCGAGGAACGTCAGTCTTTAATTAAAACACATCATGCTTTAGGCATGCGGCACTTGTGTGACAACTATGACATTTCACCTGGGATAAGAACAGTTATAAGAAAGCACTAAGTGTTTTCGACATCTCTATGTATCGCTCGAGGGTCAACATAGGCACCCGAAGAGTTAGAGTCCCAAGTAACTCGCTGTTCTATGCAGAGTTAGGTGCAGGTTTCATAACACTACCTGCGGCTACCACAAAATGTTTGACTTCGTGCACTTGTTTCGCATAATGTTTGAAGAAAACACGCGAGGACTTCCAGCCTGTGAAGCTTTTAAGGCTTTTGAAGTCCATACTCTGAAAGAAATTCAGAGACGATGCAACTTTTCTAGGATCGTGACCGGCGGGGGTACTGTCGGGATCCGCTCTGCGAATGAAGTAGGTGATTTTCGCTCTTAGTTGTTTCAGTGACAGGTCGCTGCCCGATGTTTCTCCTTTGAAGAGTTGGCCTCCACCAAAGTTCGAAGTTCTGCGAAGATAGACCTTGAGGCTCTCCACTGGGCATAGAGAGGCATCTTCCTTCAGGGGGCATATTCTCCAGGGGCCCCATCTTTTGGTGGGTAATTCGTTTTTGGCGAGAAACGTCGGATCCGGGGAGAGGGTAATGTCTCCTGAATCAGTAAACAGGATATGACCCTCTTCTCTTGACAATGCCACTATTTCGCTGACTCGGGCTCCTGAGGCAAGAGCAAAGAGAAATATAACTTTTTGAGTCAGATCCTTGAGAGGGCATGAATCATTATCCAAGTTGGAGGCGAAATGGAGCACCTTGTCCAATGACCAGGAGATCGGTTTCGGTGGGGGTGCTGGGCGTAGACGAGCGCATGCTTTCGGCAGTTTATTGAAGATGTCGCTGGACAGATCAATTTGGAAGGCATACAATAGTGGTCTAGTCAAGGCCGATTTGCAAGTCGAAATCGTATTGGCTGCTAATCCCTGTCCATGAAGGTGAATGAAGAAGGACATGCAGAAATCCATTGTGATTTCCTTAGGATTTTTTGTCTTGACGAAAGAGACCCATTTTCTCCAAGATGATTCGTATTGCCGTCTTGTGGATTCGGTCTTGTATTCCTCGAGGAAGTCTAGACTTTTCTTCGAGATCCCAAACCTCTTCTTTGCGGCTAGGGAGAGAAAATCATGAGATGAAGGTCCTTGATTTTCGATGATGAAGCGAAGACAGTCGACTTCTGTACTTGTTGGGAGAGAACTGGGCCCGGGAGAGGGATCAGCTTGGGCTGCAGCTCCAGGACCAGGGGGGTACCAGTTTCTCTGGGGCCACTTGGGAGCCACTAGGGCCGCTGTCCCTTTGAAGGTTCTCAGCTTGGAGAGGACTTTCAGCAGAAGGTTGGTGGGAGGGAACAGGTAGATCTTGGACCATCTGTTCCAGTCCAGTGACATGGCATCCACTGCTTCTGCCTTGGGGTCCTCGTACGGGGCCACATACCGAGGAAGTTGATTGTTGTCGCTCGTTGCGAAGAGATCGATCTGAAGTTCTGGGACTTGGTGAGAGATGAAGGAGAATGATCTTGCGTCTAGAGACCATTCCGACTCTATCGGGCTTGTCCGAGATAGAGCATCCGCTGTCACGTTGCGGAATCCTTGTAGGTGAACTGCAGACAGGTGCCATTTCTTCTTCTCTGCCAGACGGAAGATTGGAAGAAGCACCTGATTTATCTGGGGCGATCTTGAGCCTTGGCGATTGAGACATCGAACTACCACCGAGTTGTCTAGGGTTAGACGAATATGGATCGAGGGAGGCGGGGAGAGTTTCTTCAGAGTTAGAAGGACCGCCATGGCCTCCAAGATGTTGATGTGAAACGTCTTGAACAGGGGAGACCATGTGCCTTGAGCCTGTTTTTGGTGGGAGTGACCTCCCCAACCCTCCAGCGAAGCGTCCGTGTGGATGTTGAGTGATGGAGGTGGGTGTTGAAGAGGAATGGACCTTTTCAGGGCCTTTGCTTCCGACCACGGCTTGAGGAGAAGTCGAAGTCTGTTTGGGAGCCGTCTCTTGAGGTCTCTTCGAGCGATGGATGCAGAACGTCTCCAGACTCCTGCGGCATCCTTTAGCTGTGCACGAAGCACTGGGTTTGTTACTGAGGCGAACTGTAGAGAGCCTAGAACTCGTTCCTGCTGGCGTCTTGAGATCCGCTTGGATTGCAGTAGTCGCTTGACAGACCCTGCTATTTCCTTCCTTTTCTTCTGGGGAATGGAGAGGCGGTGTGACTGAAGGTTCCATTGGATTCGTAACCATTGGAACTTCTGAGCTGGAGAGAGGCGAGATTTCTTCACGTTTATCTTGAATCCCAGGTGTTCTAGGTACTGGGTGACTTTGCTGCAGGATTTTAAACAATCCTCGGGCGATGGAGCCCAGACTAGCCAATCGTCGAGGTAGGCCATCACCTGGACGTCTCGGAGGCGGAGCTGTTGTACTATGGCGTCCGCCAGCTTTGTGAAGATCCGAGGGGCCACATTGAGGCCGAAGGGCATGGCCCTGAAGGCGTAGCTTTTCCTTTGTAGTCGAAATCCTAGGTAGGAGGAAGCGTGATGGTTCATTGGAACGTGCCAGTAGGCATCCGCCAGGTCTATGGAGACCGTGTAAGAACCTCGAGGCAGAAGGGTCCTTATTTGTTGAAGAGTCAGCATCTTGAACTTGTCGTTCGCTATGAACTTGTTGAGGGGGGATAAGTCCAGAATGACTCTGAGTTTGTCGGAGTCTTTCTTGGGGACACAAAACAGTCTCCCTTGGAACCTGGTGGACTTTACCTTCCTTATCACCTTCTTGTTCAAGAGATCTAGGACATATTCTTCCAGAAGGGGGGTTGATTGTTGGAAGAATTGCTGGAAGGTTGGGGGTGGTTGAGTCCAACTCCAGCCTAGACCCTTCTTGACGATGCTGTGTGCCCAGGGATCGAAGGTCCAACGATCCTGGAATTGGCGGAGTCTTCCTCCCACCGGAAGCACTTCATTGCTTCTGATGTCCCGAGGGTTTATTGCCTCGGCCGCTAGCTCCCTTTCCTCCTCTGCCTCTGGAGGGACGGCGAGACGCGTCTCTGCCTGCACCTCTGCTTGAGCCTCTACCTTCGGGACGAAAGGTAGTCGTCTGTTGCTCGAAAGCAGGGGTGAAAACCGGTGACTCTGACAAGACCGGTTGGGTGACCAGCTGAAAGGTCTGCTGTGGCTGAGCTGCCACTTGGGGAGTAGCGGGTCCCGGAAACTGTCGTCTTTGTTGACGTTGCTGGGGTTTCTGTTTGGAGGATTTCCTCTTAGGTTGAGGTCCGTCGTCCTGAGAGGATTTCCTCTTTTTTGACATGCCCCACTTGTGGAGAAGGTTCCTATTCTCCGTGGCGGCTTTGTCGGTGATCTCCTTCACGAGGTCAGAAGGAAAGAGGTGTTTTCCCCAGATGTTGGAGGAAATCAGCCTCCGGGGTTCGTGTTTCACAGTGGCACCTGAAAACACGAATTCACGACAGGCTCTCCGAGCCTTCATGAAGTGGTACATATCCTTCACCAGGGTTGCCATGTGGGATTTGGCGAGTACCATGTAGTGGTCTGGTACTCTGGTGTCACAGGCCATGATATCGAGTTGGACCTGGTGGGACATGGATACTGCGAGCCTCTCCTTCGTATCTTGTTCCCGACGAAGGAGGTGATCGTTGAGTTTCGGGAGGTCTTCGTTAAACTGACGTCCGGCGACGTCAGGATCTAGCTTTCCCACCACGAAAGTATGCTGGATGTCCTTCCAGTGTCGAGCGTTGGGGGGAGTCACTATGGAGAAGGGTCTTCACTCCTCCAGTGCAGGGCAGGCTTTTCCCTCTTCCACTGCCTTGAGGCACGCAGCGAAGGCCTTTTCCATGAAGGGAAGGACTGCATCGTCGGGTGCGACGTAGGTAGGGTGCTTCTTGCTCAGGGCCGGAAGCTTAGAGCAGGTAAAACCCCTACTTTTAAATGTATTGGCTAGCATAGCCTGGGCCTTCGCGAGATCGAACACTATCTCCTCCTTGGGTTCGGTCTCTTCTTTAGAGGCAGGTTCAGAACGAAGCCGGACGTAACAGTCCGGGTAGGCCTCGAAGTTTGGGAAGAACTCCACGTCTTCCAGGGGGACCGTGCCGATCTTGTCGCTGACGAAGATCCTGCCGGTCGCGATAACCATATGCTCAGCATACCTCCAGGGGTTGGCGTGTGAGCATGCAGGGAGATCCTTAACCGAGATCTTCTTCGGTTCTTTGGATCCTATCATGGACCTGATGAACTCCTGATTTTCTTTCAGCCTGTCGTCCATGATGGCTTTGATCATCCGGAACATTTCTTGGGCGGATGGCATGGGTTCCGGGGTAGCGGAGGTAGACGGGAGAGACACTTCCGTCGGTGTAGGAGTAGGGGCGGTGATGGAAGGAGGAGCGACCTCTTGCTCCGACTCGGCGTATTCCACCTGGTCCTCATCATCTTCCGCACCTTGAGCCATAAGGGTCTTCTCCGTGCCCTCCTAAATATCCGACATGTGTTCGTCGTTCTCGGAATCCAGGTGGCACTCGTGCATGGACTGGGCCATGACTACGTCTGGTTCCACCGTAATTTGGACAGTGGGGATCAAATCTTTGGGCACCACAGAATCAGGGGAGGCCTTTGGGAACAAAAGGGACCTCATTTCTTCAGTGGCCAGGTACGGTCCGGTGGCATTCTTCTGGAAGCCACGCACCCACTTGCGTAGCTTATCCCGAGAAGTGTCCCTGACCTCCGCTATGGGAGGGTTATGGAAGGCATCGACTAGGCGAGCCTGGCAGACCGTACAGTTCAGTGGGTCCCAGAATTTCAAATCCCCTTTCTTGTTAGCACAAGGGGCGTGAGTCCTACAAGCCGTATGCCCGTAGAAGTGCGGGCGTTTCACAGCGCAGAAGTCGAAATCACACTTCATCTGCTCCTCCTGTGGAAGAAAGAGAAAATGAGTATGGGGGGAGTCATAAGAATGGCTCTTAAACTAAGTTAATATTAATCATTAATTTTAACTTGATAAAGGGTGTGATGCACAGAGGATTGAGATAGGAAAGAAACATACTCCGTGCATCCCGCCCGGCTGGTTACCGTAAGCTTCATCCTTGGACAATCCGAGGTGACCGAAGGCACAGGATAGAATTCCAGTAGAAGTCCATAGGGCAGATGGAATTCCATGGGAATTGTTAAGGATAAGGTTGGGACTGAGGCCACTCAGTCCCAAATTAGGAGGCTAAAGGATCCCAAAGGGTAACGGCTTCCGGCAACCAGCCGCGCTAAGATACACGCAGCATGCTGGAAATCTGTAAAATGCAAGAAGACAGCATGATTGCCAGTAGAACAGTACTAAGATACTGATCCATTTACGTAAACAAGCCATCTGGTTGCAGTGTAGGGCTATCAGTATTAGATGATAGCTAGTAGAAGGGGGTGCAAGTCGTCTTGACGCCTCCGGAAGGTTCCGGCAGACCGCCGGCACGCCGGAGGCCGCTCCAGCAGAGTTTCTGGCATTAGGACAGACAATATAAAAGTCAAGAGTAATACCAGGGCGGCGGCCGCCGGCACAGCGGCGGCACGCCGGCAGAGGGAGCGGCGGCTCCGGCAGCCGGAGGTTGCCAGATTGGTGACAGGAACAAGGATGGTTATAGCAGAACCGGACTGCCGGCAGTGGATGCCGGCACTCCGGGGGCCGGCCCGCGGGCGGACGACCAAGCTAAGAGGAAGGGGGAGAGCCATCGGCTGGAAGCCGGCGGCAGGCGGCAGTCCCCCGGCACACGGAGGACTGGCGGCCAAGGGGATATGGAGTGAGTCACCAAGGTAGGAGGTGGGTATCACCGACAGTGGAGGCGGCAAGGGACCGGCACCCGGATAGTGAAAGAGACAGAGGGAGGGATGTAGGGGGTCCGGCCATGGACTCCCAGACATCCCCCCTGAGTGGGTGTACCCATGATAGAGGCTGACTCTATCACCCAGAAGCAGGGGCCGCAGAGGACCGGGAGCTAGGGTAGCCCAAGGGAGGGCTAGGGGACACCCACAGGGGGGGGGGTGAGACCCCTGCATACAGAACACATCCAGTGGCTAACCCCATAGGACACTATGAAGGGTATATGTACCAGAGCGGACTGTACACAGAAGCTCAAGGTAGCCCTATCACTCCACCCTAAGGAGGAGTTGTAGGACAGGGGACAGATGGGTATAGACTAACCTAAGTATAGGCTAGGCCATACAAGAGATAGGTGGGGAGGGGAGAAGAGAAGGGTCTTCCATGGAAGGGGTTCTGTACCAGAGCGGCCACTAAGGAAGAGAGGACACTCCCTAACCTAAGGTAAGGCAGCCTGACTGAAAACGGTGCATGGGTACAGTTTCAGCAAGGGACAGAATTAACCCCTCCAAAACCTAACCTAGAGCAGGGATGTACGTCCTGAACTAGGAAGGATTGAAGACATATCGCTATCGCAGGAAAGTCGTAGACTTAGTCCTAGCAATAGAGGAAGGGCTAGCCGTTCCTCACTCTCAGGCGCAACCCTAAGGGGGGTTCATTCCCTTAGGAAGGACAGAGAGGCGATAAAATACTCTGATAAGAGCTTGATCCCCTTACGTGGTAGGGGGAGCAAGGCTACACAGAGGGAATGCCCAAGGGCAGGGGGATGAAGGAAGCATATAGGGGTCCTACATGTAGGTTAGGTTAGGAAGGCACACTAACTAACCTATTCCCTATATGGTCCCTGAAGGCGAAAACACTTGCATCACAGTCAATAGTATTGTAAAATAATGCCACTATCTTCATAAGTAAGCCTAGGATCACTGATAAAAATCATGCATGAACACTGATATAGGCGCTCTGGCCTGGGGGCTATAGCAGCCAACTGGTATGGGGTCAATCGATGACCGGTAAAAAAGCGTCAAAACACGATATAAAAGTTCCTAGCTATGAAGACTAAATAAACTAATATTATCGATTAGTAAATAAGGCCGGAAGCGTTGTTGCGGCTAACTAAATAAGGCATGCAGAACAACAACGACGCCATAAAATGGCGGGTCCGGTTGAGGCACAGCTCTGCCACAAAACATCAAATATCTCGAAAAGTAATATTTACTTTACGGTCAGAGCTTAACTAAACAATACTGGAACCTTGTACTGTACTCAACTTTCCAGAAGAAGGCGAGGCCGAAGGTAGCGACATGATAAAGATGCAAGACGATAAAGTGAGCACAGGGAAAATCCGTCTAAGTAAGGCGAGCTACTGTACAAAGGATGAAGACGGACGTGACGTCATTTAGCAATGGCGCCCGTTTGTTTACGTCTCGAGTACCAAAAGTAGCCACGGACGAGATTAGCTGTGGAACGGCTCCCAGCTATTCTACGCCTTTACACACCGAAGGTTAACTCTGTTCGGGGTGTAGATAGCTATGTGGCGCGTTAATACATGCGTCCCCTGTTGATATACGATGTCTTAAAAGGGAAACCTTTAGGATACTCGCTCCAGAAGTTAGAATTCTGTGATAACCTGTGGTTAAATTCTCTGGGAATATCTTAGTAGTTATTTACCCAAGGAAGCTACCAAAAAGGAACCTTCCTTCAGGACGCCATGGCTTGAGCCCAAAAATACAAATTATCTACGAATTTGTCCTTTGTTCCGTAACTGACATACAAACCACGCTATTTAATAGAGGTCACTCACCCATTAGGAAGGGTGGACGTCCCAGCCAGTACTGGGTTTTGGCTTTGCCCGGGGGCTCGTTATTTGAGTGTCAGCACTCAAAAATAAGGAGCCCCTGCACCTCGCTAGAACCTTGCTACGCAAGGACTGCGGCCTACGCAAACTGTGTGTGAAGGTACAGTATAATAAAGTGTGACCCGTCCTAGGAAGTTGACCTGTACTCCTTTAGATGGAAACTTTACGCTAGGACTCTCCCAATACCACCTCGTCAAGGTATAGGGACGTGACAGTATTAGCTTAATACTAGGAACACAAGGAAACATGGTTTACCTGCAGTGGTTTGAGGTCAGCTGTGCAGAGAACCCAGGATGCTGCTTTCCCCAAGAGAGGGGAAGATGAAGAAAAGAATAAGGGCCAGACAAACCTTTTCATTCATGCAGACTAAAACCGGATAACAATGCCCTCAACTTTCTGCTACTTGTCCAATAAGGAGCTTGAGGTTTTAAACCAGCTGTTCTGCAGCCACCACAGGGCCGATAGAGAACATTTCGAGCCTCCTGTGGGTTACGTCTTGCAGGTAGTGGGCTGTGAAGGTCGTCTGATGCTTCCACATCCCAGCTTGGAGAACCTGCGTCACTGAGAAATTCTTTTTGAAGGCCAGAGACGTAGCTACGCCCCTGACATCATGTGCTCTAGGGCGACGTGACGGAGGAGCGTCTGGATTCAGGGACAGATGGATCACCCTGCGAATCCAAGCCGAGATGTTCTTGGTGACCCTCCTCTTGGTCCTCCCTGTGCTAACAAACAACGCTTGTACCTGAGGACGGACTGCAGCCGTTCTTTTGAGATATAGCCTCAAACTCCTTACTGGGCACAGTAGGAGATGGTCTGGGTCATCTGTTACAGAAAGGAGACTTGAAATCTGGAAGGAGTCGAACCGAGGGTCCGCTACCCCCGGATTCTGAGTCTTAGCAATAAACTCAGGGATGAATTTGAATGCTAACTCCCCTATCCCTTTGAATGGGCGATGTCATACGAGAGACCATGAAGTTCACTAACTCGCTTGGCCGAAGCCAACGCTAGCAGGAACACCGTCTTCCAAGTTAGGTGGCAATCTGAAGCCTGGCGTAATGGTTCATAGGTAGGTCTCTTAAGAGACCTGAGAACTCGAACCACGTTCCATGGAGGAGATCTCAATTCCGACTGAGGGCAGGTAAGTTCGTAACTTCGTATGAGTAGGGAAAGTTCCAGTGAAGAAGAAATGTCCATTCCTTTGAGCCTGAAGGCTAGACTTAAGGCTGAGCGATAGCCTTTCACTGCCGAGACTGAAAGGCGCATTTCTTCCCGCAAATACACGAGGAACTCTGCTATTGTTGGAATAGTGGCATCGAGTGGAGAGATACCCCTTCCACGACACCAACCATAGAAGACTTTCCACTTTGCCTGGTAGACAGATGCGGATGACTTTCGCAGATGTCCAGACATCCTGATCGCAACTTGTTGCGAAAATCCTCTCTCCGCGAGGAGATGCTGGATAGTCTCCAGGCGTGAAGTCGTAGCGAAGCTACGGCTTTGTGGAAGATGTTGGCATGTGGTTGTCAGAGTAGATCGTGTCACGGAGGGAGTTCTCTCGGATGTTCCGTTAGGAGCTGCAGAAGGTCCGGAAACCATTCCACGTGATGCCATAGCGGACCCACGAGGATCATTGAAAGATTGACCGATATTCTGGTCTTGTTGAGCACCATCCTCATCAGACAGAACGGGGAGAAAGGCATAAACGTCGATGTTGTCCCACCGTTGTTGGAAGGCATCTTGCCAGAGCGCCTTGGGATCCGGGACTGGGTGAGCAGTACAGCGGAAGCTTGAAGTTTAGAGCTGTTGCGAAAAGATCCACAGTCGGGGAACCCCACAAAGTCAGGACTTTGTTGGCTACTAGATGAACCAAAGACCACTCGGTACTCACTATCTGAGACGCCCTGCTCAGATTGTCGGCGAGCACATTCCTCTTGCCTGGAATGAAACGTGCCGATAGTGGAATCGAGTGGACTTCGGTCCATCTCAGTATCTCTACTGCAAGATGGGATAGCTGCTTCGAAAAGGTACCTCCTTGCTTGTTGATGTAAGCCACTACTGTGGTGTTGTCGCTCATCACCACCACAGAGTGACTTGCCAGGTATTGTTGGAACTTTTGAAGGGCCAAGAAAATGGCCTTCATCTCTAGAAGATTTATATGGAGATACTTTTCTGATTCTGACCACAGGCCTGAGGTCGTGTGGTGCAGTACGTCGGCCGCCCACCCTTTCTTTGAGGCGTCCAAAAACAGCATCAAATCTGGGGGGAGGACGAGAAGATCCACTCCTCTTCGTAGGTTCTCGTCTGTCACCCACCACTGGAGGTCCGTCAGTTCCGCAGGTCCCATATAGATCATGACGTCCGGGGAATCGTAACCTTGATTCCACCGGGACTTGAGTCGCCATTGGAGGGATCTCATCCTGAGGCGACCGTTGGGAACTAGACGAGCCAAAGATGAGAGGTGACCGAGGAGACGTAACCACGATTGGGCTGGAAGCTCTTCTCGTCTGAGAAAGGGGCTTGCGACCTTCCTCAGCCTTGCTGTCCTGTCGTCTGATGGGAAGGCTTTGTGGAGATTGGTGTCTATAATCATGCCTAGGTATACCAGTCTTTGAGTGGGAAGCAGAGAGGACTTCTCGAGATTTACCATGATCCCCAGATCCTGGCAAAGTACCAGAAGTTTGTCTCGGTGTTGAAGAAGGGATGACGCCGAGTCTGCTAGGATCAGCCAGTCGTCCACATAACGGAAGAGACGGATGCTGATCCTGTGTGCCCAAGATGATATTAGGGTGAACACTCTGGTGAAAACCTGTGGTGCTGTGGAGAGACCGAAACACAGCACCTTCAACTGGTACTCCTTGTTGTCTAGGCTGAATCTTAAGTACTTCCTTGAAGATGGATGGACTGGGATCTGGAGGTACGCATCCTTCAGATCCAGTGTACACATGAAGTCTTGTGGTCTCACTGCAAGTCTGACCGTGTCTGCGGTCTCCATGCTGAATGGGGTTTGTTTGACAAACTTGTTCAGAGCCGAGAGGTCGATGACTGGTCTCCAGCCTTCAGACGCCTTCTTTACAAGAAAGAGTCGACTGAAGGAGCCTGGGGACCCGTCGAGGACCTTTTGGAGAACGCCCTTCTTCAACAGGGTCTGGACTTCTGCCCGAAGGGCTTGCCCCCTTGCTGATCCCATGGCAAGGGAGCTCAATGACACTGGGTTCGTCGTCAGGGGAGGTAGAGATGTTGTGAATGGGACGCGGTATCCCTGATTGATTACGGAAATCGTCCAGGAATCGGCCCCGAGTTGCTGCCACCTGTCTGCGCAACTTTGTAGGCATCCCCCCACTGGTGGACATGCAGGGGGACTGCCAATCCTAGCGTTTGTGGCCTCGGCTGCTCCCTCTAGGATTCCCCCCCCCCTTATCTGCTTATCTCGGTGCTAGGGACCTTCTGATGGAACCTCTCAGCCACCGCATCCCGACGTTTCAGGATGGTGTTCGCCCACATGTTCGAGACTTGGTGGGCCAGAAACTCGATCGTGCGAGTGCCTGAGAGGAGGAACGTCTCCATAGCTTTCCTGGTACGTTCTTTGGAAAAATCCTCCGAACGTATCAGGATACCTAAGGTCCCTAACCAGATGTCGAGCCACGAAGTGGCTTGAATAGTACACTTCGCAACCTTCTCCTGATTAAGGATCTCAGTCGCCGAGAATGAGACCTGCCGGTTGGAGAGTCTCTCAAGAGGGACTCCCCTGGTAAGCTCTTCCAAAGAATGGTGAAGAGGAAGAGCTAAACAAGGCTCCTCTAGGATCTCGAAGTACCTCCTCTGCTGCACGCGAGGAGGTGGGAGAAGCTTGTTGCCGGCACTGGATCGGTTGGAGGAGGCTAACTCAGAGAGCTGGACCGCGATCTTGTCCCTGGTACTCTTAACTTCCTGAGACCAGGGCAGAGCTGCACTGGCCTTATAAGGTTTTCGAGTTCCAAATACTCGGTCCAAGACCGTGTCTTTGCCCTCTCCAGGGGGAACCTCTGGGTCGACAAACCCACTGAGAGTCCTCATACGAGTCAGAACCTGCCAAAATGCATGTTTCGACTCCAGTAGCTCTCCTCCGGATGTTGGACTCGCAGCGAAGTCTCCTGTCCCTAAAGGCTCTTCTTGGGGAGAATCGCAGACGTTCTCCGAGTGACTAGCTGGCTCCGTCTTAAGTCTCGTCGAGGATTTTAGTACTGTCTTAGAGTTCTTCGACTCCCTCCTGGGAGGGATGTAGGACTCCAACAACACGGAGGCAAGTTCTTCTCCGCCCCAACCCGGGAAGACTTTTCAGCGCGAGGTGGGATTTCCCTCATTGGTGCGATGAGGGAACGTCTCACCTCACATGACTCCCCTGAGGACGGGAAATCCTCGTCCGACAGGGAGGGAGAAAAAGTCTGGGGGGTGGGAGGGAACCTGCCTCGAGGGTTTATGAGGGGACAGTTTAGTTCTTGGAGAAGTCACCGCGTCCGAAACTCCTCTTTATCTCTTCAGAGGAGTAGACGCAGCCAAGGATTTGTGGCCCAATTCAAAGAGAACAGGCTTGAAAGCTTGTATAACCGCTCTGACTAGTGCCCCAAACCATGGCTGCTGGCTGACTGCTGCGCTGTCGGACACTCCCTCTGGAAGGACAGGGATCGACCGATCTCTGGGAGGAGTTTCCATAGGGGGGTTCGCCTGGAAAGAAAAAGAAGAAGAAATGTTCCTGGACCTTTCTGGAAGCTTCCCTTCCACTGGCGAGAGCGCTGTTCTGCACTTGCGGGGAGGGGAATGTGGCGATGGCGACCTTGCCGTCGTTGTTCTGCAGCCTCGCTCGCGGGAGGGTATTGGCACTCTCGCGGGGGAGTGCATTGGCGCTCGTGCGATGGGGAATACCCGGGGGCGCGCGCGGGGGACTGCTGATGTGCGTGCGTGCGTGCGCGGGCGAGCGATGGCACGTAGAAGCGTGCGCAGGAAACACAGGAGAGTGCGCAGGATGATGATTGTGTGCTCGCGTGCGAGCGGGTGAATGTTCGCTCGCGTTTGGCGCACAGGCGCGCAGGATCAGGATGTTGGTCCCGTGGGCGTGAGGGCGAGAGATCGCGCACCCCAGAGGATGTCGTAGGGCGCGCGCAGGAGAGATATCTCTTGCGTGCGGGCACGCAGTCGAAACCTGTGCGCGTGGGCGCGCATCTTGTGTGCGCGTGGGCGCGCATCTTGTGGGCGCGCATCTTGTGTGCGCGCGTCAGGAAGGCGGTGCGTAACTGCTGGAGGAGAAGGGCGTGGGCGTGCAGGGCGCGCGCGGGTATCCTCGTAGGCGCGAGCAGGTGATCGAGCGCGATTACGCGCTGGCGAGGGATGGCGCACAGGAGATAGCAGGCGGCGCGTTGGCGAGCGCTGCAGTGTAGGTGAAGTCCTAGACTTCCCTACAGCCCCCAGATCCGAAGATCGTGGGCGCGCAGGAGAGATGGCAGTACGTGGGCGCACAGGAGAGATGGCAGTACTTGAGCGCTATCGCGCGGGAGATCGTTGGCGCGTTGGCGAGCGCTGATGCGTAGGAGAGCGCTGGCACACAGTAGGTTAATGGCATACAGTGGGGAGCAGGTGAGCGCTGACGCGCTATCTCAGGTACAGCCTTACGTACAGGAGATCGTTGGCGTGCATGATCAACATGGCGCGTAAGGGACGTGTGCGCGCGGTGACGCGTACGCCCTTGTTACCCCTAAGGGACCGTTGCCCGACTATGATAGACAGGGTTCGTTGGCCCGTAAAGCGCATCAGCAGCCAGGAACGGCGACGGCAGGTCAGCAGGTCTGACGGGTGGAAGGTCGACGTGCCCTTTAAAAGGATGACCTTCCACCGAAGGGGATTGCGAACGATCCGCAGAGAGGTCCAGGACCGTAGCAGGAACAGTCGGTGATCGTTGACGAGGCTCCTCTGCGGCGGACTGCAACGACGATGATGAATCGAAGAGGCGCCTCCTCACCGCTTTATAAGGTGAAGGAAGGCCTCTCCGGTGAAGAGGAAGGCGAGCCTTGTGACGTATATGTCCTCTGGGGGCCGTTGGATCAGCAAGCTGACCTTTAGCAGTCCTCCGAAGAGGAGTCTGTGAGTGAACTCCCCCGAGGGGGAGAATCACCAGCAGGAGAGACTGTTGGACTTAGTTTCTCCCTCGTTGGTTGAGCAAGAACGGGAGAAACTAAGCCTTCAGCTACTGCGGGATGAGAAGAGGCAGAGGTATTAGGAGATACCACATTGGATACCTCTGACACCACAACGTCGACAATAGACAGACGACCAACCTTTGCCAAAGTCAGCGATTGCTTGACAGCGGCACCCAATCAGATGATGTCAAGAAGCGCTTCCTTGGAGGGCGAACCCTCGAGCCCCAAGGAAGACCAAAGCTGAAACAAATTTGTTAAAGTTAAATCCTCCCCCAGGGGTAGAGGTGGAGCTGCCACGCTAGGGGAGGCAACGGCATCTCTCGAACCCCGAGTTCGGGAAACAGAACCATGGTCTACGCTACCACTCGACGGTCTCTTGAAAGAGACCGATCGAGCGGGAGCTTCGGAGGAGATTTGAGTAACGGAAGAAGAGTCCTTGGGATTTTCTCCTTTCAAAGAAAACTTCGAAGGAGAAATATCCCGCCTGGACTTCTTCTTACGTCACCGAGAAAACCTCTCCCACTGGGAGGTAGACCACTCCCTACACTCACCACACTTATTACCACTATCACACCGTTGGCCTCTACAGTAAGGGCAAAGGGTGTGAGGGTCTGTCTCGACCGCCGACATGAATGTTCCACAGGGGCAGTCGGGTAATACAGGACAGGTGCACATAATCGCAGAGGCCAACTTCACACTCAAACCTGTAGAAGAAAAATCAAAAAGACATTAATGGCTGCCAAGAGAGAGGCGAGGATGAGAGCGGACACGTCCGACTACCATCCAAGCCGAGAGCAAAGTGAGCTCAAGCACAGGTGTGTGTGAGGGGGGAGGGTAGCAAGCTACCCTCCTCTACCCCCGCTAACTAGCGATGGGGTAGTAAACCCTCGTTAAAATTCTAATGGCTCGTCATTTCAGCTACGCCGAAAGTAATACCCCTATTAAATAGCGTGGTTTGTATGTCAGTTATGGAACAAACTCAACTTTCCAGAGGCAGAAGAGGCTGGAGATTGCATAATAAATCCTGATAACGAGAGAGCACTGGGAAAACCACCGAGCTAGATTGCTACAGAAAAATGAATGAAGATGGCAGATATTATAGCGCCATCTGGATAGGCGATTATAGCGCCATCTGGGTACTCTAACAGTAACGGAGGAAGGGAACTTTATAACGGCTCCTCTTTTATTTTGCCACTTTTCCCCTCGAAGCGTAAACGCTATGCGGGGTGCAGATTGCTATGTGGCGTGTCAAGAATACATCCCCTGATATCATGCGATATCCTAAAAAGGAAAACTTTAAGATATTCGCGCCAGGAGTTAGAATTCTGGAGACCTTAAGTTAAATTCTCTGGGAATGTCACTGTAGTCAAATATACCCTAGGAAGCTACTTAAAGGAACCTTCCATCAGGATGACATGGCCTGAGCCCAAAATATATATATATATATATATATATATATATATATATATATATATATATATATATATATATACATATATATATATATATATATATACACACATATATATATATATATATATATATATATATATATACATATATATATATATATATATATATATATATATATATATATATAATATATATATATTCATATATATATATATATATATATATATATATATATATATATATATATTTATATATATATATATACCGTATATATATATATATATATATATATATATATATATATATATATATATATATATATATATATATTTATATATATATATATATATATATATATTATATATATATATATATATATATATATATATATATATATATATATATATAATATATATATATACATATATTTATATATATATATATATATATATATATATATATATATATATATATATATATATATTTATATAAATATATATATATATATATATATATATATATATATATATATATATATATATATATATATATATATATATATATATATTTGGGCTCAAGCCATGTCATCCTGATGGAAGTTCCTTAAAGGCAGCTTCCTAGGGTATATTACAACTACGGCGATATTCCCAGAGAATTTACCTTAAGGTACCCAGAATTCTAACTCCTGGAGCGAGTATCCCTAAAAAAGACCTTAGGGATATCGTAAATATCAGTGGACGTATTCTTGACACGCCTCATAGCAATCTATACCCCGAACAGAGTTAACACTTCGTAGGGATCAAATGGCAAGAAAACGAAAACGATAAGAAAGGGGGGAGCCGTTCGTAAGGCATCTCTCCTCCCCGTTTCGAAAGCGTGCCCTGCGCCGCTCGCGGCGCCATCTGTATTCCTTTTTGCGTAGCTATACGACTCGGTGTTTTTCCCTGTATTACTACCAAAATCTTGGATTTTCTCGTTGATAATGCTTCTCCAACTTCTTCTGCCTCGGATAATTTGAGTACTATTTTTTTTATGTATAAATGTAGGCTCTTGTTTAAAATTAAAGTAATTAAAAGAGTTATCTTTGATACAAGAGCTGTTGCCTGCTGGAGGCATCATGGATGCTGTCGCTCGCTAGAATAGGATTTATTTGTTAGCAAGAGCGACGTTCCCAGCCCCTTTGCGCTTTAATAATTAGCTACTTAGCTTATTTAGAAATTCTGTTATGATGCGATAGTAGTGTGCCTGGCGAAAGTTTTGCCTAGGCTGACCAACACTAGTCTTCGTAGGCTAGCTGTTGGCCCATGTACTTCCTGCATGATAATTAGTCTTCCAAGTGTGATTTTTTATTGCTTTAAGCGTTAGGCAACGTTATACATATAAGCCCTTTTCAAGTACTTTCCAAGATAGTATTGGTGTGAGTTTCGGTGAATTAGGTAATCGATTCTCTTGGTGCCTAGGCTAGGTTGTCTTAGGTCATTATAATATTATCTGTTTCCCCGTTTGCTCCCTTCTCTTCGGGGAAGGGGCAAACCCTTTCCCTCTGTTTAAGCCTTAGGCTTAACTCTAGTGGTTTGTTTGAATTAAATTTCAAATATATCTATGCTGGAGAAGTACTGTACCTTCCTGTTCCAACTGATTTGGTTCAGAGGGGGACAGTACAGCAGTGTATTAGTCTGAGTCCGGGTTGGTCTAGCATGGGGCAGAGTCTCCCTTGCTGACTGACACGGGCATAAGGGGTTTATCCCCCTTGGATCACCTTGTTGGGTTCCAGTAGTGATCCCTTCGCTCGGTGACCCCTCAGACTTGTCCTCTTTGCCGTTCTGGATTCGGGATATGTTCCCTTTTCTGGAATAGCAATTCCTTCCTTGCCTTGGTTTTAGGGAGGCAGCCAGTAGTGCCGGCCTCCCTCTCGGGTTTTCTCTGGCTGAGATGAGCTCTCTTAGTTGGGAATGAACCTTAACCAAGGCAAGGTTGGATAGGACCCTCTGTCCTTCCCTTCTATTTTTCCCGTTTCCTTTGTGTCAGTCGTCCGCATCCGTACCTAGCCTAGGTTAGGATGGGGGAACTGACGTGGTCCCCTGTCGGCCGGCAGAGTGTGCCGACCGGCAGAGACCCTTTCTTTTGAGTGCTGCCCGGTCCTTTCTTGGTCCCTCCACCGCTGCCGTCTGTAGATTCAGTAAGCAGCGGTTAGGAAGCCTGACTTAGTGTCTCCCCTTCCTCTCGGCACTCTTTCGGGTGCCGGGCACAGAGGCTCATAGCCTCTTAGCCCGGCACTCATTCTGTTGTCTTCTTATGTGTTGTCCTTGCCGTCTGCCGGCCTAGAGGCCGGCCGCCGGTAGGGGGGGGTGTTCTCCAGTTCTCTTGCTGTCGGTCGGCGGTGGTTATATACCTTTGCCGGCCGGTCTCTTGCTCATCTGCCGGCCACTATGAGTGGCGGCCGGCAGCCGAGCGCTACCTGGTGTGGAGGCCAGCCGGCAGGGTTTGCCTACCGCTGCCGGCCGGCCTGCTACACTGCCCGGTTAGCCGGCCACTAAGAGTGATGGCCGGCAACACAGTGCTAACCGGGTGGCTGCGGACCGGAAACCACTGCCGGCCGGTTCAGGCATGGGATCTGGAGTTCTCCCCAATAGGGGTGATCTGAAGTTGTGTACTTGAGATCTACCTTTTGAAAAACGAGGGGGGGGGGGTACTGACCGGCAATAGCCGGCCGGCACACCACCCTCAAGTACTGTATCAGTTCTTTCTTGAGTGGTGTATTCAACCAAGGGAGACCATGATATAGTAGGTTACAACACTGTCTTTTCTAACTTACTTGTGTTACTTTGTGCAATCACTTGGTGTCGCCTTACAAGGATAAAAAGAGAATTCTTTTCATCCCTGGCCAGAATGGTAAAATTTTACCTTAGGTGTGAGCTACACCTAATTTCCTTGGGAAATATGATCTCTGGTTATTCTAGTAAAGACTAACTACGTGACTTTGGCTGGTGGGCTTCCACAGGTGATTGTGTGGGTTTCACAAGTAGGTGTCTTTCCCTTATTCTTTGTGAATACTCATATTTACATGTGAATTGAAATTCACTTGATATTCATGGAAATTTTCTTCTTTTACAGGAGGAGCATCCGAAGTGTGATAGTGTCTTCTGCAATGTCCGCAGCAAGAACTTTTGCGGACATGTCTCGTGTAGGAGGCACGCGGCTTGCGCAGCCTCCAATGATGACCATCGCTACTGGGATCCGCAGGTATGTGCAGTATGTACTAACCTGCTATCAGAGGCTTTTGAATCCCCTAGGTCGGCGGAGTCAAGGGATGCAGCGAGGGAGAAGCTCCGCTTATGGGTAAGGGGTTTTCAAAAGAACACCACTGGACCTTATCTTCCTAATGAGAAGATGAGGGCATACCTTTTTCCCAAAGCTTCCACTGACGCTGTTGTCCCCCAGCCTCGGCCGGAGATCCCTCTCGTCCAGATCCCAGTGGAGGAGGATGTTGCTGATGCCATGCAGGACATCCAGTTGGATGACAAGATGTCTGACTTGTCCGATCGTGCGGAACAGGATCTCCTCGCAGAGGGTGAGGAGGAGGATCAAGATCCTATTGCCGTGGAGGAAGAGGTTCCCGTACCTTCAGACGTTCCGGTTCAGATCCCTGAACCTATCCCCTCGACCTCGTCCACTCTTCCAGCAGAGCTAGGACAGGCTCTCTCTTCCATCGTTGGTATGATCCAACAGATGCAGAGGGAGAATAATCAGAAGGCCACTACTTTGGAGCTCCAGATGCAGAAGATCACAGCATCACGTGGACCTCCAAAGAAGCTCAACGTGAAGGACCTTCCTCTGTGCTCGGATGCCAACCCGTGGAGATATGCCGAGCACATGCCGATGACGATCGGGAAGATCGTCATGTCGGAGAAACTGGGCTCAGTTCCCCTTGAGGAGGTGGAATTCTGGCCCAGTAGAGGGGCCTACCCGGACTGTTATGTCCGTCTGAAGAAGGAGCCGGCCTCGAAGGAGGAGACGGAACCGAAAGAGGTGATCATCCTGGATCACTCCAAGGCTCAAGCTACCCTAACAGCTGCATTGAAGGAGAGGGGGTTCTCAAACTCTAAAGTTGCTGCTCTGAGTAAGAAGCACCCCTCCTTTGTATCCTCCCCGGCTAGGGCCTTCCCCTTTATGCAGAAAGGGTTCGCGGCCGTCTTGAAGGCGGTTGAAGCTGGCAAACCGTGTCCATCTCTGGAGGAATGCAAACCACTGTCGTTGGCCTTGCCGCTGGATAATAAGGACTGGAAGGAGGTGCACCTCACTTTCTCGGTTGGGAAGTTGGATGCCGACATTGCAGGTCAGCAGTTCGGCGAAAACCTTCCCAAGTTGTCGGAATTCCTCCTACGGAGGGAATTGGACACAAAGGAGCGCCTGGCAGCCTCGATGTCTCTCCAGACCAACATGGAGACAATGGCTAGCGACCCCAAGATGCCTGAGATGTTTATGGTAATGGCCAAGATCCATCTGGCCACGGTGACTAAGGACCTCTATTGCTTTGTCAAAGCGAGGAGGGCCTGTAGAGAGTTTGTTTTCGCCTCGGCCACAGTGAGGCATGAACCCAAGAGGCTCATTTCATCCAGCATCTGGGGTAAAGATCTCTTTCCCAACGATGTGGTCAAAGAGGTGGTGGACAAGGCAGCCACTGAGAACCGTAATCTTCTCCTTAAGTGGGGCCTGTCCCTTAAGAGGAAGTCTTCTCCTGATGAGGGCCCTCAGCCGAAAGGAAAGGCGAAGAAATCGAGGTTTTCCTCCCGTCCAGCCAAACCTTTCAGACCACAAAGACAGCAGCAGCAGCAGCCAGCTTTGCCTCCGGTACCACAACTGGTAGCCCAGACCCCGACCACCTTCCAATGGGTACCCCAAGCCGTGTCATCAGCATCCCCGGCATTCAATCCAGTGTTCGAAGGGCAATCGACCACGTTTCGAGCAAAGCCCAGAGGTGCAGCCAGAGGTTCGACGAGACGCCCCTCTAGGGGACGAGGATTCAGAGGTGGTCGCGGCCAGGGAGGCAAGACTGCAGGGCAGTCAAAGTGAAGTGTCGCCGGTAGGTGGGAGACTTCAGTATTTCCGGGATCGCTGGACCTTCGATCCCTGGGCCCACAGCCTGCTCAAAAATGGACTGGGTTGGAGTTGGTACAGTACTCCGCCCCAGTGCCCTCAATTTTTCCAACACTCCACCCCCGTTTTGGAGAAGTACATCCAAGATCTGTTGGAGAAAAAGGTGATCCGGAGGGTAAAGTCCATCAAGTTTCAAGGGAGGCTGTTTTGTGTTCCCAAGAAAGACTCGGGGAAACTCAGAGTCATTCTGGACTTGTCACCACTCAACAAGTTCATAGTGAACCACAAGTTCAAGATGTTAACGTTACAACACATAAGGGCCTTACTGCCCAAGAGGGCATATACCGTCTCCATCGATTTGTCAGACGCATATTGGCACGTTCCAATAAGTCGCCGTCTCTCCCCCTACCTAGGATTCAAGCTACAACAAAAACTTTATGCTTTCAGAGCGATGCCCTTCGGGCTAAACATAGCCCCAAGGATCTTTACGAAGCTTGCGAGCGCAGCGCTCAAACAGTTACGCCTAAAAGGGTTCCAGGTAGTAGCCTACCTGGACGATTGGTTGGTGTGGGCAGCATCCAGAGCGGAATGCTTGCAAGCTTCCCAACAAGTGATTCAGTTCCTGGAATATCTAGGTTTCATGATCAACAGAAAGAAGTCTCGTCTTTCTCCAGCTCAGAGGTTCCAGTGGTTGGGAATTCACTGGGATCTAGTGTCACACCGTTTTTCCATTCCGATGTCGAAAAGGAAGGAAATAGCGGGGTCTGTCAGGAGACTTCTAGGTTCCGAGAGGATATCAAGACGCGAACAAGAGAGGGTTTTGGGCTCTCTTCAGTTCGCATCAGTAACAGACCCAGTGCTAAGAGCACAGCTAAAAGATGCAGCGGGAGTATGGAGAACCTTTGCATCGAAAGAGCGAAGGGACTTGAAGAGACCGGTTCCACTTCGGCTACGTTCTCTTCTCAGACCGTGGTCTCAAGCCAGTCGTCTAAAGAGGTCACTACCTCTTCAACCACCCCCCACCCCCCCGTCAGTGACAATCCACACAGACGCCTCAAAGGTAGGGTGGGGGGGTCACTCCCATCGGAAAAAAGTGCAAGGGACCTGGTCCAAGCTATTTGGGACTTTTCACATAAACTTTCTAGAAGCTATGGCAGTGCTTCTTACCCTGAAGAAAGTATCCCCACGTCACTCGATCCATGTAAGGTTGGTACTGGACAGCGAGGTGGTAGTGAAATGTCTGAATCGGCGGGGATCGAGATCCCCACCTCTCAACCAGGTAATGTTAGCCATATTTCGACTGGCGGAGAAGAAGAAGTGACACCTGTCAGCAGTTCACCTTCAAGGAGTCCGGAATGTGACCGCGGACGCTCTATCCAGGGTTACACCGATAGAGTCGGAATGGTCCCTAGACGCAGGATCATTCTCCTTCATCTTGAGACAAGTCCCAGAACTGCAGATAGACCTCTTCGCGACGAAGGACAACAAGAAGCTGCCGAAATATGTGTCCCCATACGTGGACCCCTTGGCGGAAGCAGTAGATGCGATGTCCCTCGATTGGAACAGATGGTCCAGGATCTACCTGTTTCCCCCTCACAATCTGATGTTGAGGGTCCTCAACAAACTGAGATCCTTCAAGGGAGTAGCAGCAATAGTGGCCCACAAGTGGCCGAACAGTGTATGGTTCCCTCTAGCTCTGGAACTACGACTAGAGTTTCTACCACTCCCGGACCCAGTTCTGTCCCAGCAAGTCCAGAAGTCGACTGTCTACGCTTCATTACAGAGAACCCGGACCCTGCAGCTCATGATTTTCTCTCCCTAGCGGTGAAGAAACGGTTCGGAATCTCGAAAGATAGCATCGACTTCCTGGAAGAATATAAGTGTAAGTCTACTAGAAGGCAGTACGAATCAGCATGGAAGAAATGGGTAGCCTTTGTCAAAGACAAGAACCCGCAAGAGATCTCTACGGAGTTCTGCCTATCCTTCTTCATCCACCTCCACGGACAGGGGCTGGCGGCTAACACGATTTCTACATGTAAGTCAGCTCTGACAAGACCCATTCTATATGCCTTCCAGGTAGACCTTGCTAACGAGATGTTTAATAAGATCCCGAAGGCCTGTGCTAGGCTTAGACCATCAGCTCCTCCAAAGCCTATTTCGTGGTCGTTAGACAAAGTCCTTCATTTTGCCTCATTACTGGATAATGAGGAGTGCGCATTGAAGGACCTGACTCAAAAAGTGATCTTCCTTTTTGCCCTTGCTTCTGGGGCCAGAGTTAGTGAGATTGTGGCCCTCTCGAGAGAGGAGGGCCGGGTTCAGTTCCTGGATGGGGGAGAACTGAACCTGTTTCCGGACCCTACGTTTCTCGCTAAGAACGAGTTGCCCACCAACAGGTGGGGCCCCTGGAGAATCTGCCCTCTGAAAGAAGATGCATCTCTATGTCCCGTAGAATGCCTAAAGGTCTATCTTCGTAGAACTTCAGACTTCCATGGGGGCCAACTATTCAGAGGAGAAACATCGGGCTCGAATTTATCTTTAAATCAGCTTAGGGCGAAAATTACATATTTTATTCGCAGAGCGGATCCTGACAGTTCACCCGCAGGTCATGATCCGAGGAAAGTTGCTTCATCCTTAAACTTCTTTAACTTTATGGATTTTGAACACCTTCGTTCATACACTGGCTGGAAGTCTTCCAGGGTATTCTTTCGCCACTATGCTAAGCAAGTGGAGCAGCTAAAGAGGTCTGTGGTAGCAGTTAGTTGCGTCGTGAACCCTGCTGTTTAACTCTGCGAGGAACAGTGGAATTATTTGGGACTTTGATTCTTGGGTGAGTGGATAGTTATATGCGTTGATATAACTAGTAGTGAAGGCTCTGGGAGCCCACAGTGACTGGTCCAGCGTTATGGTGATGGTAGCACAAGTACAGACAGGTGTGCCGAGCGTTGCTAACGCTAATGTCAGCAGATAGTAACATGGACGTTAACTTTGATCCCTTGGTATGCGATAAGTGACCTGATTGTTTTCTTTCAGATAACCATTCATCCATGCACTACGGTACTTGTGTAAATTGTTGGTCATCCACCTATCATATGTATATATTTATGGTAACCATGTCTATTTATTGTTACTCAATAAACTTGTTCTCGGGAACCTTGCGTCTCCTTCACCTATATTGATTTCATGTTAATTATTGAGCATTTAGCCTATGTATATTAATCGGGGATATCTATAATAGCCTATTCCTTAATGCAAGCCTTATTGCACTGGTTTATACTTTCCTTAGCATAAAGGGCTCCACCCCTCTTTGAGGACGGTGGCGGCAGCAAGTTTAATCCTACGCAGATATAACCTTTTTGTCTATTTTACCTCGACCAGGGTGCTGGTCGGGATTTTTTCCCTTGGATGCTATAGTTCCGTAAAGACTATGCTTTACTTCATATAGAGTGAGACCACTATATTGTACTGGCTGGCGAGTGATTCATACATAGGTATATGTACTCTTCGTTCATTTCTAGAGTCTAGTAGGACTCCTCCCTGTAGGGGGCAGGAAGCGCTTTCATGGCTTATGATTAGTGAAAAGATGTATAACGGTAACATCTTAGGTCTTTCAGTCGAGTTGACTAAGAAACTCCTGAGGAGTACGGCACGTATTGAGAATCCACAGATACAGTAATGCTCTGGTATACTTCCATCAGGACGACATGGCTTGAGCCCAAAAAACGGATTTTGAGCAAAGCGAAAAATCTATTTTTGGGTAAGATGGCCATGTCGTCCTGATGGACCCGCCCTGTTCCTTTTCAAAAAAAAAAAAAAAAAAAAAGAGAAAAGGGTTGTAGGACCCCTCCCTACATACAGTATCTGTAGCACCTCGTGTATCGCTACAAGGAATACAGATGGCGCCGCGAGCGGCGCAGGGCACGCTTTCGAAACGGGGAGGAGAGATGCCTTACGAACGGCTCCCCCCTTTCTTATCGTTTTCGTTTTCTTGCCATTTGACCCCTACGAAGTGTTAACTCTGTTCGGGGTATAGATTGCTATGAGGCGTGTCAAGAATACTTCCACTGATATTTACGATATCCCTAAGGTCTTTTTTAGGGATACTCGCTCCAGGAGTTAGAATTCTGGGTACCTTAAGGTAAATTCTCTGGGAATATCGCCGTAGTTGTAATATACCCTAGGAAGCTGCCTTTAAGGAACTTCCATCAGGACGACATGGCCATCTTACCCAAAAATAGATTTTTCGCTTCGCTCAAAATCCGTTATATATATATATATATGATTTTAACCCATATTACTATGAGTTTAAGCCTTTACACAAGCTAGTACTTACCAAGGGCCTGGCATCCATGCAACTTTTCCCAGAATACTTTGTTGTCCTGCAAAAGGATGATTTACTTAATATTCTCCCTCATATGTAAAGAAATTACTTAATATTCTCCCTAATATGTAAAGAAGTTAAAACTAATATTAAAATACAAAGTTAAGGGTAGGAAGTTTAGGTATTATTGTACTGTATTACAGGGCAATGTAACCTAGGAAAAGAACTACTTTTTTTTTTATCGAAAAAATTCCGCTCTCCTCGAAAATGACACTCGTTCCCGTCGCAAATGAATGGTTTCAGAAATATGACAAATTCGTAGATAATTTGTATTTTTCCTAACTTTACAAACCTTAGCTATTTATTAGGGGTTATACTTTCGGCGGAGCTGAAATGAAGAGCCATTAAAATTTAGCGAGGGTTAACTACCCACACCGCTAGTTAGCGGGGGTAGGGCGGGGTAGCTTGATACCACTCCCGTTCACACACCTGTGATTTAGTCACTTTGCTTGGAGGTAGGACTTCAAGAGGGATAGGGATGATGGGCAAGTTTGTATAAATAGATAAGGTTTGTATAGTTAGGAAAAATACAAATTATTTACGAATTTGTCATTTGTTCCGTAACTGGAATACAAACCACGCTATTTAATTGGAGTGACTCACCCATTAGGAAGGGTGGACGTCCCTGCCAATCTGGCTTTTGGCTTTGCCTGGGGACTCCTTATCTGAGTATGTTAGTACTCAAAAATAAGGAGTCCCTGCCCTCGCTAAACCTTGCTACGCAAAGTCCGCGGCCTACGCAAGCTGTGTGTTGAGACATGCAAAAGTGTGACTGTCTAGGTAAAGTTATTCCGAGTCTATGTAGGAAAAACCTGATGTAACCAAGACTTCCCAATACCACCTCGCCAGGGTATGGGGACACAACAGTATTAGCTTAATACAGTACTAGGTACATAAGGGAGCATGGTTTACCTGCAGTGGTATGAGGTCAGCTTATGCAGAGAACCCAGGATGCTGCTTTCCTCACGAGAGGGTAGGATGAAGAAAAGAATAAGAGCCAGTTAAATCTTTTCATTCACGCAGACTAAAACCGGGTAACAGTGCCCTCAACTTTCTGCTACTTGTCCAATAAGGAGCTTGAGGTATACAACCAGCTGTTGTGCAGCCACCACCAGACCGATAGAAGAAAGGTTGTGAAAGTCACCTGGAGCATTCACTTCCTTTCTTGTAAAACCTGCGTCACAGAGTAATCTGCTAAGAAGGACCAGGGGCATAGTTATGCCCCTGACACTGTGAGTCGTCATGTCGAGATGATGTTTTGGTGATCCTCCTCTAGTCTCTCCCAGTGCTGACAAGAGAATGGACCCGGGCAGGCTGTTGCCATTTTCTTTAGGTAAAGTCTCATACCTTACCCTGGGTACAGTAACGGATGATCTGAGACTTGTGTAGGATCCGTCACCTCTGGAGACTGTCTGGCGACATACTCAGGGACGAAACTGAACACTGTCTTTCGCCCTTCTCAATAACGGGCGATGTCGAAAGAGAGACCATGAAGTTCCTTGACTCGTATGGTTGCTGTGAAGGCTCAAGGTTGAGTGATCATCTTTACCTGTCGGAACTGAATAGGGGTCTTTTCCTCTTGTATATACTCGAGGATTCCGCTATTTCTGGAATCGAGGTATCGAGTGGAGACACAAACTTTCACATGACACCAACCACACAAGACATTATACTGCCTGGTAGACTGATGCTGAGGAATTCCTCAGATATCTAGACCACCTTTTTGCAAAGAGGTATTGGGTACAATCATAGCAAAGCTATAGCTTGTGGTAGGTGTCGAAGTGGGTTGTCTGTGATGTGGAGAGGGTTCTCTTGGAGACTCTATCAGGAGCTGCAAAAGGTTTGGAGACCGTTCTGCATAATGCCATAGCAGAGCTAGGAGAGTCCTTGAGAGGTTGACCGATGTTTTAGCCTTCTTGAGTGCCCTTCTCCACATAAAACAGGGACGAGACGTAAACGTCATTGTTGTACCCACCGTCGTTGCCAGAGCGCCTTGGAGTCTAGGGCTGGTGAGCGACGGCAGCCTGAGATTCAGGAGCGTTGCGAACAGACCCTTAGTTGGAGGACCTCGTAAAGTCGGGACTTTGTTGGCTACATGGCGATCCAAAGTCCACTTGGTATACATTATCTGAGATGCTGTGCACAGATTGTCGGCGAGCACGTTCTTCCAGTCTGGAATGAAGCGGGCTGATAGTGGTACCGAATGGACTTTGGCCCATCTTAGTGTTTATACTATTAGATGGGAAGAGGCTACGAGCAAGTTCCTTCTTGCTTGTCGATATGAGTCTCTATGTGGTGTGTGGTGTGTCGTCCATCACATCACTGCGAGGTCTGTTAGGAACCAATGAGGCTGCTGAAGGACCGGAAAGTTGGCCTTCATCTCTTAAGAGATTTAAGTGAAGGTACTTTCGGGCTCTGTCCAGAGGGCTGAGGTCGTGTGGTACAGCACTATAGTCCCTCCTTTCTTCTTTTTCCGACTCAAGTCTCTTGGAATGGAAGTCGTTCTCGTTTCGAGAAGGTTTTGTGGAGATTGGTGTCTAGAATCATTCCCAGATACACCAGTCTCCTGGGAGGGAAGTAGGGAAGACTTCTTTAGGTTTACCCTGATCACTGGATCTTGGTAAAAAGACTTCATAAGTTCGAGTGTTAATGCAAGGTTGCCACTGAGTCTGCTAAGGTCAGTCAGTCGTACCGAGAGAGAGGAGACAGAAGCCGATCCTGTGAGACCAGGATGGGTGTAGTGGAAAGACCAAAGCACAGTGCCTTGAACTGGTGTTTCTTGTTTGTCTAGACTGAATTTTCCAACCCTCCTAGATGGATGGTTTGGACCTGGGAGTAAGTGACCTTTAGGTCCAGTGTGCAAATGAAGACTGAGGTCTTAGCCCTTGCTCGAACTCCAACATGGTGTGGACATCGACCCAAAGGGACAGCTCCTTGCTGATCCTTTTGCATGGAAGATTGTCGACGCTGGAGTCTTGACTCGTGTCGTAAAGGATCAGGCGTGATACCCAGTGTAAGAATTCTTCTCTGAGAGAGAATTTCTTTAACTAACAGAAGGAAGGCAACGCTTAGCCTTACCATGCGCCTGATGGGATTGATGCTATTCCTTAGAATAGAATCAACCTGGCGAATGTTAATCCATGGTTAACCGTTGGGTATCGTGGTTACTGTGCAGTTGGAGAGTGCTCGCAAGTAGTTCCCTGTCGGCAAGCCGTTGATGAGGTTTGTCGAACGTTTGCTGATCACTTTAGTGTGATGGCGAACGGCCAGTAGCGAGAAGTATGTTGTATACCTTCTGATCTAGGAACTACAGGAAGCGGTTGACTAGTAAGTTCGAGTCACGAACTGCTGGCAAATTGCCGATGACCGATGAATCGGTGGTCTGTGAGCCGATGGTGAGTTCTAGATCAGCAAGCTGATTATGGTCCCCCTGGTTGGTCAGAGATGAGCAAGCTGAAGATGGGCTGATCAGAGATCAGCGAGCTGAGTTCAATGATCAAAGAAAGATGAGCTGCCGATCGGTGATCTAGTGATCAGCAAGCTGATGACTGCTTATTGACTGGCAATCGGTGATTGGAAACACTAGCAATTGGAGATCGTTAGTCATTGGAGGGACTAGAGGTCAAAGATCAGCATTCAGCTAGCAATTGGCGATCTGGTGATTGGCGACCTAGCGATCAGTAAACTGTGAACTAGCCATCAGCAAACAGTGATCTAGAGATCAGACTGTTGATGCTTTCCTGTTTACTGACGGTGGTCTGTCAAGGAAAAAGAAACTCCAGAAGAGACAGGGACCAAGGATTCCCTATTTCGATTCCCCTTGTAAGATGGAATCTTCGGGATCTTGAATCCTTCTGTGAAGCCTTATTCCTCTTTTCCAGATGGCAATGTTTACGTGTTTGCGGGGAGGAATGGGGCAATAATGACATGTCAAAAAAGTTTTATTCCTTTTTACTGACTATTGCGTGAGTGTGTAGGAAAGTACTGGAGCGATGGCACACAGGATGATGCTGGTGCTTAATATCTGCCTCGAGAGCAGGCAAGTGCTGGCTCTTAGGCAAGAGCTGGTGCATTGGATCTGCGAGCCTTGACTCTTTGGCAAGAGCGGGCACATTGGATCCAGACTGTAACTGCGCAGGAGGGAGCAGGAAAGTAAGGAAGAGCGCTGGTGCGCAGTAAGGCACTGTGTAGTTTTGTGCATTCTCCCTAGAATGTGCTGAAGTGTGTGACTGGTTGCACAAGGGTGGGTGCATTGGCGTGAGAGTACTACGTGGAGACTGTTGGCCCGCGCGTGTGGAAGACCATCGGCACCCGCCCGCAGAAGACCGTCGGAGCGTGCGAAAGGTTGCGTGCGCGCACTCAAGATTATTAAAGCGCGCACGCGCGTAAGGCCGTCGGCGCGCGTGCGCGGTAGACTGCTGGTGAGCTCACGCGCGCGCAAGACTATTGGCGCGCGTGCAGGAGACCATCGGCGCCCGCGCGTGGAAGAAAGTCGGCGCGCACGCGCTCAATACTGTTGGTGCGACCGTGGGAGACGCTAGGCGCCTGTGCGCGGAAGAAAGTTGGCCCGCGCGGGCAGAACTGTTGCCATGCGCGCGTGCAAGACTATATGCGCGAGGGCAAGAGCATTGGCACTCGCACGCGTGGAAGATCGTCGGTGCGCGCGGGAGACCATTGGCGCCCGCGCGCGCGAGCAGAAGACTGTTGACGCGCGTGCAATACTATTGGCGCAAGAGCATTGGCGCTCGCGAGTGAAATATTGTCGGCACCCGCGCGTCAGATCGTCGGCACGCGCAGAACATTGTTGGTGCGCGCGCGCAACACTGTTGCCACGCGCGCGGAAAATCATCGGCGCCCGCGGGTGGCCATAGGCACCCGCGCGCGGAAGACCGTCGGTGCGCGCGAGCAGAAAATCATCGGGGCGCGCGCCGGAGACCATCGCCGCCCACACGCGGAAGATCGTCGGCGGAAGACTATTAGCGCGCGTACGGGAGACCATCGGCGCTCGCCCGCGGAAGACTGTTGAAGCGCACGCGCGAAGGTAGCGCTAGTAGGTTGGCAGGTCAGCTGGTAAGGACAACCAGTGGCAGGACGATCAGGAACTGGGATGTGCCCTTTAAAAAGGGCGAGCATCCACCGATGGGGACCGTAAACAGGTCTGCGTTAGAGTCCAGGACCGAAGTCCAAAGGAGTACGTTGCAGCGCAAGGTTGCGCTGGTAGATCGGTAGGTCAGCTGGCAGGATGATCAGGAACTGGGATGTGCCCTTTGGAAGGGCGAGCATCCACCGATGGGGACCGTAAAAAAGGTCCATGTTAGAGTCCAGGACTGAAGTCCAAAGGACTACGTTGCAGCAGAAGGTTGCGCTGGAAGATCGGTAGGTCAGCTGGCAGGACTATCAGGAACTGGGATGTGTCCTTGGGAAGGGCGAACCCTGGTAGGTCTGCTGCGCTGGTAGGTCTGCTCGATCCTCCGAAGAGGTGTCTCTATGAGTGGCATCTCTCGCGAACGAGAGAGGTGAATACTTCGTAGAAGAGACTTGATGACGCCCATGAGGTCCGGTGGATCAGCAAGCTGACCTTTAACAGTAGCGATCCTCCGAAGAGGAGTCTCTATGAGTGGCCTCTCTAGCGAACGAGAGAGGTGAACACTTCGTAGAAGAGACTAGAAGATGCCCATTGAGGGCCGGTGGATCAGCAAGCTGACCTTTAACAGTAGCGATCCTCCGAAGAGGAGTCTCTATGAGTGGCCCCTCTCGCGAATGAGGGAGGTGGTGAACACTTCGTTGAAGAGACTTGCCAAGACTGTGCTCCGCCCCTGAAGGAAGAGAAACTCAGCAAGGGGGGAGAGAAGTCTGGGCGAAGGCAGCAACAGCAGTCGGAGACGATGAATTTATTAAGATGTGGGAAGTTCTCCCTCTGAAGGGAGAAACAACCCCACACCTGGGGAGGAAACTTCCCTCGGAAGGGAAGTTGTCCAACCCCTGGAGGCGAACCTCCTTTAGCGCTCTAAGATGATCTGAAATGCTGGTCATGTTGTCACAGGAGTACTTCTAAGAGAAGTGATGACGCCCATGATGACGTGCTCTGAGGGACGGAAGTGACAGCAGATTCCCCAGGCATGAACAGAACAATGCTTCGTTGGCACTCTTAGTCGAACGAAGAGAAACTGCATAGTTAACTAGGAAAAAATAAAATTAATTATCTAACAGAAATTCCCTAGGGAACAAACCCCGAGGGAACAGCATAAAATAAGTATTGCGCCGACAATAAAATTAATTATTTAACAAACTCCCCAGGGAGGAACTCCGAAGAACAACATAAAATTAAATATTGCGCCCTTCCTTCTCCAGTCGATATCCACGGGAGAAGGGGGGAGCGGAGAAAATGTAATAAAACCGAATTACAATTATTTAAATCAGCTAAGAATATTCACTAATAGTGAGAACAACTGATCCTCTGAAGGGAAGTGTTCCCCACGGAGAAAAGCTGAAAAGTTAAAATACAATTATCATTTCACTAAAAATAAATGAGACAAACAATCGGAAGAGCAACCTAACCCGCGCACGGGAAAGGAGCTTCCCCAATAGTACACTGTTGTTGTAAAGGTGAACGACCTCGAGAAGAGAAAGGCCGTAGTCAAACTTTGAGAGGCCACATTCCCTTCGCTCAGAAATCCATGTTTTCCGTAGGAAAAAAAGAAAAGGCAAAGACAATAGTTGAATGAAGAGGGTCCAGGCGATGACAATTCCCCTGCAGTGGCCGAGTTAAAGGTTATATGCCGACGGGAAGACCGATGGACTAGAGAGGGAGAGGTCGTTCCCCACAAAGTGCAACTGTGCTGGACTTACTAATCTACGCAAGCATCGTTGTCGTATATGTATCACACACACAGCACAAACACTGAAAAGGAAACTTATCACATTTCTATACATATATAACGGATTTTGAGCGAAGCGAAAAATCTATTTTTGGGTGAGATAGCCATGGCGTCCTGATGGAAGGTTCCTGTTTGGTAGCTTCCTTGGGTATAAGACTACTAAGATATTCCCAGAGAATTTAACCACAGGTTATCACAGAATTCTAACTTCTGGAGCGAGTATCTCAAAGGTTTCCCTTTAAGACATCGTAATACAACAGGGGACACGCATGTCTGGTCGTGCCACATAGCTATCTCCACCCCGAACAGAGTTAACGCTTCGGTGTGTAAGGGCTGAGAATAGCTGGGAGCCGTTCCACAGCTAATCTCACTCGTGGCTACTACTGATACTCGAGACGTAAACAAACGGACGCCATTGCTCTAATGACGTCACGAGCGTCTTTATCCTGGCGCCAGTTGCTGCCCATCACCATGATACAATTGTGTAGGGTGGGAACAAACTGACGAAGTAGTAGGGAGGGTCCATCAGGACGCCATGGCTATCTCACCCAAAAATAGATTTTTCGCTTCGCTCAAAATCCGTTTTTTGGGCTCAAGCCATGGCGTCCTGATGGAAGAGTACCAGAGAATCAATGTATCGTGGTAGATTTTCCCCCAGAGTTAAGTGCCTAGGCATTGACAAAATAGCAAAGTAATCTTAGGTAAGAACCATAGGAACGAAGTATCCTGCCCCCCATTGGTAGGAAGTTCCCATGGGCTATGCCGACGTCAAAGTGGTATTGAAGGGCTATTCATCTTGACAGAAGAGCTTTTAAGAGCTTAGAGATGAAGCAGAATGTTTGATATTTGTATAGGAACATTCTGAAGTAGGCCAGTGGTGGTTGGGCACTGTGTGTAGGGTTCATCTCCTGATTATCAGAAGTAAGTATTCGTGTAGGAACCTTACTGAGACAAGGTGAATATAATTTAGGAATAGACATCTTAAATTCTTCATGACCATAAGAAAGGAGGAATAAATAAAACTATGACAGTATGTATTTCATAGTAAGTAGGAGCTGAAAGAGACGCACAAGTAATAAAATAGAAATTTTATTTCACAATGCAGAAATTTAATAATTTACAGCAAAAAGTAAAGTTCATTTACAGTAATAATAATGTACATAGAAATAAAGGCTTGCTCTTGAATCTGAAAGGGAATTTCAGGATTAGTAGGTACTCGTTCTCGAGGAACGCAAGTCTTTAAATAACACATCATGCTCAAGGCATGCGGCACTTGTGTGACACTATGACATTTCACCTGGGATAAGAACATTTATAAAAGCACTAAGTGTTTTTAGACATCACTATGAATCACTCGAGGGTCAACATAGGCACCCGAAGAGTTAGAGTCCCAAGTAACTCACTGTTCTACGCAGAGTTAGGTGCAGGTTTCATAACACTACCTGCGGCTACCACAAAATGTTTGATTTCGTGCACTTGTTTCGCATAATGTTTAAAGAAAACTCGCGAGGACTTCCAGCCCGTAAAGTTCTTAAGGCTCTCGAAGTCCATGCTCTGAAAGAAGTTCAGAGAAGATGCCACTTTTCTAGGATCATGACCAGCGGGTGTACTGTTCGGATCCGCTCTGCGAATGAAGTAGGTGATTTTCGCTCTTAATTGTTTCAGTGACAGGTCGCTGCCCGATGTTTCTCCTTTGAAGAGTTGGCCTCCACCAAAGTTTGAAGTTCTGCGAAGATAGACCTTGAGACTCTCTACTGGACATAGAGAGACATCCTCCTTCAGGGGGCATATTCTCCAAGGGCCCCATCTTTTGGTGGGTAATTCATTTTTGGCGAGAAACGTCGGATCGGGGGAGAGGGTCACTTCTCCTGAATCAGCAAACAGGATGTGTCCCTCTTCTCTTGATAATGCCACTATTTCGCTGACTCGAGCTCCCGAGGCGAGAGCAAATAAAAATATAACTTTCTGAGTCAGATCCTTGAGGGGGCATGAATCATTGTCCAAGTTGGAGGCGAAATGGAGCACCTTGTCTAGTGACCAGGAGATCGGTTTCGGAGGGGGTGCTGGGCGTAGGCGAGCACATGCTTTCGGCAGTTTGTTAAAGATGTCGTTGGACAGATCAATTTGGAAAGCATATAGAATTGGTCTAGTCAAAGCCGATTTGCAAGTTGAAATCGTATTGGCTGCTAATCCTTGTCCATGAAGGTGAATGAAGAAGGACATACAGAAATCAATGGTGATTTCTTTAGGATTTTTTGCTTTAACAAAGGAGACCCATTTCCTCCAGGATGATTCGTATTGCCGTCTCGTGGATTCGGTCTTGTATTCCTCTAGGAAGTCTAGACTTTTCTTCGAGATCCCAAACCTCTTCTTTGCGGCAAGGGAGAGAAAATCATGAGATGAAGGTCCTTGATTTTCGATGATGAAGCGAAGACAGTCGACTTCTGTACTTGTTGAGAGAGAACTGGGCCCGGGAGAGGGATCAGCTTGGGCTGCAGCTCCAGGACCAGGGGGTACCAGTTGCTCCGGGGCCACTTGGGAGCCACTAGGGCCGCTGTCCCTTTGAAGGTTCTCAGTTTGGAGAGGACTTTCAACAGAAGGTTGGTGGGAGGGAACAGGTATATCTTCGACCATCTGTTCCAGTCCAGTGACATGGCGTCCACCGCTTCTGCTTTGGGGTCCTCGTACGGGGCTACGTACAGAGGAAGTTGATTGTTGTCGCTCGTTGCAAAGAGATCTATCTGAAGTTCTGGGACTTGATGGGAGATGAAGGAGAATGATCTTGCGTCTAGAGACCATTCCGACTCTATCGGGTTTGTCCGAGATAGAGCATCCGCTGTCACGTTGCGGAATCCTTGTAGGTGAACTGCAGACAGGTGCCACTTCTTCTTCTCTGCCAGACGGAAGATTGGGAGAAGCACCTGATTTATCTGGGGCGATCTTGAGCCCTGGCGATTGAGACAACGAACTACCACCGAGTTGTCTAGGGTTAGACGGATGTGGATCGAGGGCGGCGGGGATAGCTTCTTCAGAGTAAGAAGGACCGCCATGGCCTCCAAGATGTTTATGTGGAACGTCTTGAATAGTGGAGACCAGGTCCCTTGAGCTTGTTTCAGGTGGGAGTGACCTCCCCAGCCCTCCAGTGAGGCATCCGTGTGGATGTTGAGTGATGGAGGAGGGTGTTGGAGAGGAATGGACCTTTTCAGGGCCATTGCTTCCGACCACGGCTTTAGGAGGCGTCGAAGTCTGTTTGGAAGCCGTCTCTTGAGGTCTCTTCGAGCGATGGATGCCGATCGTCTCCAGACTCCCGCGGCATCCTTTAGCTGTGCACGAAGCACTGGGTTTGTCACTGAGGCGAATTGTAGAGAGCCTAGAACTCGTTCCTGCTGTCGTCTTGAAATGCGTTTGGATTTCAGTAGTCGCTTGACAGACCCTGCTATTTCCTTCCTTTTCTTCTGGGGGATGGAAAGGCGGTGTGACTGAAGATTCCAGTGGATTCCCAACCACTGAAACTTCTGAGCCGGAGAGAGGCGAGATTTCTTCTCGTTGATCTTGAATCCCAGGTGTTCTAGGTACTGGGTAACTTCGTCGCAAGACTTTGTACACTCTTCGGGCGAGGGAGCCCAGACTAGCCAGTCGTCGAGGTAGGCCATCACCTGGACGTTTCTTAGGCGGAGCTGTTGTACTATGGCATCCGCCAGCTTTGTGAAGATCCGAGGGGCCACATTGAGGCCGAATGGCATGGCCCGGAAGGCGTAGCTTTTCCTTTGGAGTCGAAATCCTAGGTAGGAGGAAGCGTGATGGTTCATTGGAATGTGCCAATAGGCATCCGCCAGGTCTATAGAGACCGTGTAGGAACCTTGAGGCAGAAGGGTCCTTATTTGTTGAAGCGTCAGCATCTTGAATTTGTTGTTCTCTATGAACTTGTTGAGGGGGGATAAGTCCAGAATGACTCTGAGCTTGTCTGAGTCCTTCTTGGGAACGCAAAACAGTCTCCCTTGGAACCTGGTGGACTTTACCTTCCTTATCACCTTCTTGTTCAAGAGGTCTAGAACATATTCTTCCAGAATGGGGGTTGATGGTTGAAAGAACCGCTGGAAGATTGGGGGTGGTTGCACCCAACTCCAGCCTAGACCGTTCTTGATGATGCTGTGTGCCCAAGGATCGAAGGTCCAACGATCCTGGAATTGGCGGAGTCTTCCTCCCACCGGAAGCACTTCATTGCTTCTGGTGTCCCGAGGACTTGTTGCCTCGGCCGCTAGCTCCCTTTCCTCCTCTACCTCTGGAGGGACGACGAGAGGCGTCTCTGCTTGCACCCCTGGACGAGCCTCTACCTCTGGCATGAAAGGTAGTGGATGGCTGCTCAAAGGCAGGGGTGAAGACCGGTGACTGTGACAACACCGGTTGGGGGACCAATTGAAAGGTCTGTTGTGGTTGGGCAACCACTTGGGAGGTAGCGGGTCCCGGAAACTGACGTCGTTGTTGACGTTGCTGGGGTTTCGGCTTCTGAGGTTTCCTCTTAGGCTGAGGTCCATCGTCCTGAGAGGTTTTCCTTTTTCTGGACATGCCCCACTTGTGGAGAAGGTTCCTATTCTCCGTGGCGGCTCTGTCAGTTATTTCCTTGACAAGGTCGGAAGGAAACAGGTGCTTTCCCCAGATGTTGGAGGAAATCAGCCTCCGGGGTTCGTGTTTCACGGTGGCACCGACAAACACGAATTCACGACAGGCTCTACGAGCCTTTATGAAATGGTACAAGTCCTTCATTACCGTGAGTAAGTGGGATTTGGCCAGTACCATGTAGTGATCGGGTACTGCTGTGTCACAGGCCATTACTTCAAGTTGGACTTGATGAGAAAGCGAAGCTGCAAGCCTCTCCTTCGTGTCTTGTTCCCGGCGAAGGAGGTGGTCGTTGAGCTTAGGGAGGTCTTCATTAAACTGACGTCCGGCGACGTCAGGATCGAGCCTACCCACGACGAAAGTATGTTGGACATCTTTCCATTGCCTAGTGTCAGGGGGTGTCACGATGGAGAAGGGTCTGCACTCCTCCAGTGCAGGGCAGGGTTTCCCTTCTTCCGCCGCTTTAAGGCATGCAGCTAAGGCCTTTTCCAAAAATGGAAGAATCGCAGTGTCAGGTGCGACATAGGTAGGATGCTTCTTGCTCAAGGCAGGAAGCTTAGAGCAGGTAAAGCCCCTGCTCTTAAATGCGGAGGCTAGCATAGCCTGGGCCTTTGCGAGATCGAACACTATCTCTTCTTTAGGTTCGGTCTCCTCCTTCGAGGCAGGTTCGGAACGAAGTCGGACGTAACAGTCCGGGTAGGCCTCGAAGCTTGGGAAGAACTCCACATCTTCCAACGGGACCGTGCCGATCTTGTCACTAACAAAGATCCTGCCGGTCGCAATAACCATATGCTCTGCATACCTCCACGGGTTGGCATGAGAGCAAGCTGGGAGATCCTTGACCGAGATCTTCTTCGTGTCTCTGGATCCAATCATAGACCTGATGGACTCCTGGTTCTCCTTCAGTCTGTCGTCCATGACAGCTCTAATCAGTCGGATCAGTTCTTGGGTGGAAGAGGAAGGATCCGGGGTCGAGGAGGTAGACGGAAGGGACAATTCCGTCGGTGTAGGAGTAGGCGGAGGGATGGACGAGGGAGTAGCTCCAATCTCCGACTCGGTGTATTCCACCTTGTCTTCGTCCTCTTCGGCTCCTTGAGCCATAAGCGTCTTCTCCGTGTCTTCCGAGACGTCGGAGATCCGTTCGTCATCCTCGGAATCCAAACGACACTCGTGCATGGACTGAGCCATGACCACATCAGGTTCCACTGAAATTTGGACAGTGGGGATTGCTTCCTTTGGAACCACTGAGTCAGGGGAGGCCTTAGGGAACAACAGGGACCTCAGTTCTTCGGTGGCCAGGTACGGTCCAGTAGCATTTCTCTGAAAACCACGCACCCACTTGCGCAGTTTCTCACGAGCAATGTCTCTAACCTCCGCTGAGGGAGGGTTATGGAAGGCCTCAACTAGGTAGGCCTGGCAGACCGTACATTCCAGTGGATTCCAGAACTTCCAATCCCCTTTCTTGTCTGAGCAAGGGGCGTGAGTCCTGCACGCCGTATGTCCGTAAAACTGCGAGCGTTTCACAGCACAGAAGGCGAAATCGCACTTCATCTGCTCCTCCTGTGGAAGAAAGAGAAAATGAGTATGGGGGAGCCATAGGAATGGCTCTTAAATTAAGTTAATATTAATCATTAATTTTAACTTAAGGAAGGTGTGATGCATAGAGAATGAAACAGTAAAGGAGACACGCTCCATGCATCTCGCCCGGCTGGTTACCATAGGCTTGGTCCTGGGATAATCCAAATGACCGAGATCATTGGATATAGTTTCCTAGGATTCCCATTATATTGGAACTCCATGGAAAGCCAAGGACAAGATTGGGATCGAATTCATTCGGTTCCCAGATAAGAGCCAGAAGGCCTCATTAAGGGTAACTGCTTCTGGCAACCAGCCGCGCTAAGATGCACATAGCATGCTGGAAATAGAAGAATGCAAAGAGACAGCATGATCACTAATAGAGCAGTACTAGGTACTGATCTTAGAAGCAAAGCAGCTTATCTATTTGCAAGGTAGGGCTATCTAGTCTTATGATAGCTACAGAGAGGGGGTGCAAGTATTCTTGACGCCTCCGGGGCATCCGGCAAGCCGCCGGCACGCCGGAGCTCGCTCCAGCATAGATTCTGGCATTAGAACAGACAATTATCAAAGTCAGTTAGATACCAGGATGGCGGCCGCCGGCACAACGGCGGCACGCCGGCAGGGAGCGGCGGCTCCGGCAGCCGGAGGATGCCGGATTGGTGACTGGGGTAAGGATGGTACAGGTAGTATCGGGTTGCCGGCAGTATATGCCGGCACTCCGGAGATCGACCGGCAAGCGGACGAATAGATAGGAGTAGGAGAGCCGCCGGTAGTAGCCGGCGGCAGCCGGCAGTCCCTCGGTACACGGGGGGCTGGGGGCAAGGGTAGGGAAGTCACCAAGAGGGAGGCAGGTATTGCCGGCAGTAGAGGCGGCAAGAGACCGGCACCCGGATAGATAGAGAGACAGGGGGAGGGAGGAAGGGATGTAGGAAGTACCGTCAGGGTTCCAGACATCCCTCCCCCTCCCTGAGGGGGTGTACCCATGATAGAGACAGGCTCTAGCATCCATAAGCAGGGGTCACTAGGGACCGGGAGCAGGTAGCCCAAGGGAGGACTAGGGAACACCCAAGAGGGGGGGGGGGGGAGACTCCCCTATGCAGAGCTACACTAGTAACTAACCTTATAGGACACTATGAAGGTATATGTACCAGAGCGGACAGCGCAGGGAAGCTCGGGTAGCCCTACTCTTCCACCCTAAGGAGGAATTGTAGGACAGGGGACAGATGAGTATAAACTAACCTAAGCATAGGCTAGGCTATACAAGAGATAGGTGGGGAGGGAGAAGAGAGGGGTCTTCCCAGGAAGGGTTTCTGTACCAGAGCGGCCACAAAGGGAAGGGAGGACACTCCCTAACCTAAGATTAGGCTGATCGGCTAAAAACGGTGCAAGAGTACAGTTTCAGCATGGAACAGAGAAACCTTCCTAACCCGGCCTAGATCAGGGCTAAAAGTCCTGAACTAGGCAAGGAAGAAGACGTATCGCTATCGCAGGAAAGTCGTAGACTATCCTAGCCATAGAGGTAGGCTAGCCTAACCTCACTCTCAGACGCAATCCTAAAGGGGGTTCATTCCTTTAGGGAGGACTGAGAGGCGATATAATACTCTATTAGACAATAAATCCCTTTACTCAGAAAAGGGATCAAGGCTAAATAGAGGGAGTGCCAAGGCAGGGGATGAAGGAAGCATATAGGGGTCCTAAGGTTAGGTTAGGCTAGAAAGAATCACTGACTAGCCTATCCCCTATATGGTCCCTGAAGGCGAAAACATTTGCATCACTAGTCAAAAGTATTGTAAAATAATAATGCCACTATCTTCATAACTTAGTCTAGGATCACTGATAAATCATGCATGAACACTTGTATATAGGCTCCTGGCCTGGGGGCTATAGTAGCCGACTGGTATGAGGTCAATCGATGACCGATAAAAAGCGTCTAAACACGATATAAAAGTTCCTAGCTATGAAGACTAAATAAACTAATGTATTCGATTAGTATATAATGCCGGAAGCGTTGTTGTGGCTAACTAAATAAGACATGCAAAACAACAACGACGCCATAAAATGGCGGGTCCGGTAGAGGCACAGCTCTGCCACAAAACATCAATTATTTCGCGAAATAATATTTACTTTACGGCCAGAGCTTAATTAAACAATACTGGAACCTTGTACTCAACTTTCCAGAAGAAGGCGAGGCTGAAGGTAACGACATAGCGAAGATGCAAAACGATAAAGTTCACACAAGGGAAAATCCGTCTCAGTAGGGCAGCTACTAAACAAAGGATAAAGACGCTCGTGACGTCATTAGAGCAATGGCGTCCGTTTGTTTACGTCTCGAGTATCAGTAGTAGCCACGAGTGAGATTAGCTGTGGAACGGCTCCCAGCTATTCTCAGCCCTTACACACCGAAGCGTTAACTCTGTTCGGGGTGGAGATAGCTATGTGGCACGACCAGACATGCGTGTCCCCTGTTGTATTACGATGTCTTAAAGGGAAACCTTTGAGATACTCGCTCCAGAAGTTAGAATTCTGTGATAACCTGTGGTTAAATTCTCTGGGAATATCTTAGTAGTCTTATACCCAAGGAAGCTACCAAACAGGAACCTTCCATCAGGACGCCATGGCTTGAGCCCAAAAATATACATAAACATAGAATGTTTTCATATATATACAAGTACATACTGTATAAGAAAAAGCAAGTTAAAAGACAAAAATTAATGGCAGTCCAGAATAGGCGAGGAGGGAGAGATGAAACAACCGCTCTCGATCCGAGCCAAAAGTAAAGTGACTAAATCCCAGGTGTGTGAACGGGAGTGGTAGCAAGCTACCCCCCTCCCCCCGCTAACTAGCAGTGTGGGTAGTTAACCCTCGCTAAATTTTAATGGCTTGTCATTTCAGCTCCGCCGAAAGTATAACCCCTAATAAATATCTAAGGTTTGTATTCCAGTTACGGAACAAATATATATATCTATATCCTACGGTAATGGGAGACCCCCAGTGGGAACTCGGAGTTTTGGGTGGGGAAAACATACTGGGGAAACGATATATAATGGTAAAACAAACCTTTTCTTCTCTATACATTACCTTCTTGGATGTATAATAAATGAAGGAAAAGACAAAACAGTATAACTGGATAAACTTTGGAGGCGCTGTTGCAAAGGATATGTCACGTGAAAAATGTTATTTTCATTAGTAAAATAAATTTTTGAATATACTTACCCGATAATCATGTAGCTGTCAACTCCGTTGCCCGACAGAATTCTACGGAAGGGATACGCCAGCGATCACTATACAAGAAGGGGGTGTACTCACCAGCGCCACCTGTGGCCAGGTACTGCAGTACTTCTTGTTGACACCACCTCAATTTTTCCTCGGTCCACTGGTTCTCTATGGGGAGGAAGGGTGGGTCAATTAAATCATGATTATCGGGTAAGTATATTCAAAAATTTATTTTACTAATGAAAATAACATTTTTCAATATTAATCTTACCCGATAATCATGTAGCTGATTCACACCCAGGGAGGTGGTGAAAACCAGTGTACATGTATATCAAGAAGCTAAGTATCCCGTATTTCATATTATCAGTTATTCAAAATAACAATGAAATTATAAGTACCTGGTAAGGAAGTCGACTTGAACCATTACTCTGCCTTTAATAAGTTCGTCTTCCTTACTGAGCGCAGCGTTCCTCTTAGGAGGCTGAACAACTCTAAGGTGCTGAAGTATCAAGGGCTGCAACCCATACTAAAGGACCTCATCACAACCTTTAACCTCGGCGCTTCTCAAGAAAGAATTGACCACCCGCCAAATCAACAAGGATGTGGAAGGCTTCTTAGCCGACCGTACAACCCATAAAAAGTATTCAAGAGAAAGGTTAAAAGGTTATGGGATTATGGGAATGTAGTGGCTGAGCCCCCGCCTACTACTGCATTCGTTGCTACGAATGGTCCCAGGGTGTAGCAGTACTCGTAAAGAGACTGGACATCTTTGAGATAGAATGATGCGAACACTGACTTGCTTCTCCAATAGGTTGCATCCATAACACTCTGCAGAGAACGGTTCTGTTTGAAGGCCACTGAAGTAGCCACAGCTCTCACTTCATGTGTCCTTACCTTCAGCAAAGCAAGGTCTTCTTCCTTCAGATGAGAATGTGCTTCCCTAAACAGAAGCCTGAATAGTAAGAAACTGAGTTCTTAGACCTTGGAAAAGAAGGCTTCTTGATAGCACACCATAAGGCTTCTGATTGTCCTCGTAAAGGTTAAGACCTTTTTAGATAGTACCTAAGAGCTCTAACTGGGCAAAGTACTCTCTCCAGTTCATTCCCCACCAAGTTGGACAGGCTTGGGATCTCGAACGACTTAGGCCAAGGACGTGAAGGAAGCTCGTTTTAGCAAAAACCGAGCTGCAAGGAACATGTAGCCGTTTCAGATGTGAAAACTATGTTCCTGCTGAAGGCGTGGATCTCACTTACTCTTTTAGCTGTTGTCAAGCACACGAGGAAAAGAGTTTTTAATGTGAGGTCCTAAAAAGAGGCTGATTGGAGAGGTTCAAATCTTGATGACATAAGGAACCTTAGGACTACGTCTAGATTCCAGCCTGGAGTGGACAACCGACGTTCCTTTGAGGTCTCAAAAGACCTAGGGAGGTCCTGTAGATCTTTGTTGGTGGAAAGATCCAAGCCTCTGTGGCGGAAAACCGCTGCCAACATACTTCTGTAACCCTTGATCGTAGGAGCTGAAAGGGATCTTACGTTCCTTAGATGTAACAGGAAGTCAGCAATCTGGGTTACAGTGGTACTGGTTGAGGAAACTGCATTGGCCTTGTACCAGCTTCGGAAGACTTCCCCTTGAGACTGATAGACTCTGAGAGTGGATGTTCTCCTTGCTCTGGCAATCGCTCTGGCTGCCTCCTTCGAAAAGCCCCTAGCTCTTGAGAGTCTTTCGAAAGTCTGAAGGCAGTCAGACGAAGAGCGTGGAGGTTTGGGTGTACCTTCTTTACGTGAGGTTGACGTAGAAGGTCCACTCCTAGAGGAAGAGTCCTGGGAATGTCGACCAGCCATTGCAGTACCTCTATGAACCATTCTCTCGCGGGCCAGAGCGGAGCCAACCAACGTCAGCCGTGTCCCTTTGCGAGAGGAGAACTTCTGAAGTACCCTGTTGACAATCTTGAACGGCGGGAATGCATACAGGTCGAGATGGGACCAATCCAGCAGAAAAAGCATCCACGTGAACTGCTGCTGGGTCTGGAATCGGAGAACAATACAACGGGAGTCTCTAGGTTATCGAGGGTAGCGAACAGATCTATGGTTGGCTGACCCCACAGGGCCCAAAGTCTGCTGCAAACATTCTTGTGAAGGGTCCACTCTGTGGGGATGACCTGACCCTTCCGGCTGAGGCGATCTGCCATGACATTCATATCGCCCTGAATGAACCTCGTTACCAGCGTGAGCTTTCGATCTTTTGACCAGATGAGGAGGTCCCTTGCGATCTAGAACAACTTCCACGAATGAGTCCCTCCCTGCTTGGAGATGTAAGCCAAGGCTGTGGTGTTGTCAGAGTCCACCTCCACCACCTTGTTAAGCTGGAGGGACTTGAAGTTTATCAAGGCCAGATGAACCGCCAACAACTCCTTGCAATTGATGTGAAGTGTCCTTTGCTCCTGATTCCATGTTCCCGAGCATTCCTGTCCGTCCAAAGTCGCACCCCAGCCCGTGTCTGATGCGTCCGAGAGGAGACGGCGGTCGGGTTTTCTGAACAGCCAAAGGTAGACTTCCTTGAGAAGAAAGCTGTTCTTACACCACGCGAGAGTAGACCTCCTCTCTTCGGAAACAGGAACTGAGACCGTCTCTAGCGTCATGTCCTTTATCCAGTGAGCAGCTAGATGATACTGAAGGGGGCGGAGGTGGAGTCTCCCTAACACGATGAACAGGGCAGCGATGAAAGTGTCCCTGTTAGACTCATCCACTACCTGACTGAGCATCGGTTCCTTCTCAGCATGCTCTGGATGCATTCTAGGACTTGGAAGATCCTTGGGGCCGACGGAAAAGCCCGAAAAGCTCGACTCTGAAGATCCATACCCAGGTAGACAATGGTCTGGGATGGGACGAGCTGGGACTCCTCAAAATTGACCAGGAGGCCCAGTTCCTTGGTCAGATCCATAGTCCATCTGAGAATCTCCAGAC
>NC_090761.1:23177409-23372409 GCF_036898095.1 Palaemon carinicauda
AAAGTAAAAAAAAAAGAAGTCAACAATACTCGATTTTAAATATTTAACTTAGCCGGTGAATATATAATAGCTGCAACTCTGTTGCTCGACAGACACATACATAAAAAACTCGCCAGCGATCGCTATGCAGGTTGCGGGTGTGCACACCAGCGCCAACTGTCGGCCAGGTACCACTCTCGATGTAAACAAAACCTTCAATTTCTTCTCTGTCGACGTGTCGACAAGACGTACTTTACTCGCTGTTGAACCTGGAGTTTTTCCCATCATATTTGGTGAAGTACTTTAATTTGGTTTGAGCTTTCGCAGTACAGGTGTTTTTCTTCAAATAAATCCTTGAACTCTTTTTTGAATCGGATTAATTGTTGATGACTTAGATTGTTTTTTGGAATTTTCCCTTGACTAATTCAAAATGGCTGACCCTTCTCAAGTTCCCAAGTTTCGAAAGTGTAATGCTAGGGACTGTCATAGGCGTCTTCCAAAGGCTTCTCTCGACCCTCACACTGTTTGTTCCAATTTGTCGGGGTAAAACCTGTCAATTGGAAGATCGGTGTGAGGAATGCGTGGGCCTTTCGGAATTCGATTTTATCGAATTTGATAAATATACACGCAGACTAGAGAGAGATAGGGTAAGGAGAAGTTCTTCTAGGTCGGTAGATTTTTCCTCTCCACATGCCCCTGAACCTAATCCTTCCCCTGTAGTGGTTGTTCCTAACCCCCCTCCTAGCACTCAGGAACCGTCTATGCAAGACATGATGCGTGCTATTCATGCCTTGGGGGAGAGAGTTGAGGCTTTAGCAAGTGACCGAAATCAACTCATGGCGGACGTAAAGGAACTCAAGTGCCAAAGTGCCACGGCGGAAAGTGTCAAAGTGCCTAGTGTTACGCAAAGTGTTGTGAACAGTGTTGCGATCGAGGGTTCGTCTGTTCGTGCCTGTCGTCCACCTAGTCCGGGACCTCTTGCAAGCTCCCAAGCCCAGGGGAGAAGCAATGTCGTACGACTTATGGGTTCGAGAGGCCTTGATCAGCGAACAGACGTTCCCTCTTTGGTATCAGGCGTATCTCGTCAAGATCGCCCCTACCAAAGTAAGACGAGAGAGCCCATTTTTACCTCGTCGTCCGAAGGTGTTTCACGTAAGAAACCTTGGACCAAGGTCTCTAGACCTTTAAAGCGTAAGTCGGTCCCTTCAGGACAAGTCCAACGTCCCGGATGTAGCCACTGGGACAGTTCGGACCCGTTGCCGTCATCTGATGACTGCTCTCCGCCTAAGAGAGGCAAAGTGGTGCCGTCTCATTCGCTAACCCCGTCTGTTACCGCAACTGCTTCCGTAGACCCTAAATGGGTGTTACTGCAAGACATGCCGTCTAAGCTTGCGTCCTTGATGGAGGACTACAACGCTGAGAAGGTTTCCGTTGAACCTTCTGGCCATCAGCCATCCAAGCGTTCTGTTGTGCGTCCTGTTGACGTGGATGTAGCTTTCTCGCGTCAACCAGTTGGGGTGGTACCTCCACCGATGCGACCCAGTGTGGATTTCCAGCCGCACGTTGACGTTAGGCAACGCACTGATGCGATTGGTGACGTTCAGGACGTTCATCAACCATCAGAGTTGAGTTGTTTTGACGCGGTGCGTCAACCTCCGCAACCCGGTATGGTGTTGACTGCACAACCCAGACGGTCTAAACAGTCTCGGGTGGACGCTGTGCGTCCTCGCGCACCTGTTGTTGTTGACAGTTCCCAGAATGTTCAGCAGTTCCAGGACGCTGCGTCCGGCTCCGTCACGCATGCACCAGTGCGACCGGACTCTGCGAGTCAAACGTTGCCTACACCTTTGCCGTTTTCTCATCAGTTATCGGATGAGGAACTGTCAGATGAGGACGTTGCTGAACCACAGCCTGAGGATCAGCCTTCAGAATTAGATGAGCCTAAAGCAGTTCAACCATCCTTGGACTTTAGAAAAGTCATGGTTGTTTTTAAAGAGTTGTTCCCTGATCACTTTATTTCTGTGGCTCCTCGTTCGCCGCCGTCCGAGTTTGTCTTAGGCGTTCCTGCTACCATGCCTGCCTTTACTAAACTCGTTCTCTCTCGCTCATCCAAGAGAGCTTTACGGCTGTTAGGCGATTGGTTAGAGACCAAGAGGAGTTTAGGGAAGACGGCGTTTGCCTTCCCCCCATCTAAACTCTCGTCTAGATCGAGCGTCTGGTATGCCACGGGAGAAGTTCTCGGCTTGGGAGTTCCTGCCTCTGCCCAGGGCGACTTCTCAAGTCTTGTAGACTCTCCCCGCCGCCTTGCTATGAGACGCTCGAAGATTAGTTGGTCACCCTCGGACCTGGACCACCTTCTTAAAGGCATATTTAGGGCGTTTGAAGTCTTTAACTTCCTGGACTGGGGTTTGGGAGCCCTGAGTAGGAAAATCTCATCTGCCGATAGGGATGTTTCCTTACTCATTATGTCGTGCATGGACAAGGCCGTCTGTGATGGGTCCAACGAGCTTGCCGCTTCATTCACGTCCGGAGTCCTTAAGAAACGAGAGTCTCTGTGCTCTTTTCTATCAGCAGGAGTGACGCCATGCCAAAGATCTGAGCTACTCTTTGCGCCCTTGTCTAAGTGCTTGTTTCCTGAAGTCTTGGTTAAGGAAATTGCCTTGTCTTTAGTGCAGAAGGACACCCACGATTTAGTTGCGTCCTCGGCTCGCAAAGCTCCCCCTTTGCCTGCCTTGTCTGCTAGACCTAGGATAGACACTCCAGCGTCCAGGTTTATCCCGCCCTTTCGTGGCAGAGCCTCCAGCAGGGGAGGTGCTCGTGCCGAAGGGAAGAGAGGGAAGAGGAAAGGATCCAAGTCCTCTAAGGGCAGAGTCTGACTGCCCGCAACTTCAGACAGCAGTAGGTGCCAGACTCAAGAACTTCTGGCAAGCCTGGGAGAAGAGAGGCGCAGATCAACAATCTGTGAGGTTGCTCAGAGAGGGGTACAAAATCCCTTTTGTACGCAGACCTCCTCTAGCGACGTCCCCCATCGATCTCTCTCCCAGGTACCGAGAGGAAGAAAAGAGACAAGCCCTGAAACTGGAAGTGTCTCTTTTGCTAGAGAAGGGAGCGGTGGTCAAAGTCTCGGACCTTCAATCACCGGGGTTTTACAACCGTCTCTTCCTAGTATCAAAGAAGACAGGAGGTTGGAGACCGGTGCTAGACGTCAGTGCTCTGAATGTCTTTGTCACAAAGACGAAGTTTACCATGGAGACCACAAAGTCAGTCCTAGCAGCGGTCAGAAAGGGAGACTGGATGGTCTCTCTAGACCTAAGGGACGCTTACTTCCACATCCCCATTCACTCAGACTCCCAACCTTTTCTGAGATTCGTCTTCGACGATGTGGTGTACCAGTTTCGGGCCCTGTGCTTTGGCCTAAGCACAGCTCCTCTCGTGTTTACGAGGCTTATGAGGAATGTGGCAAAATTCCTCCATTTATCGGACATCCGAGCCTCCCTTTATTTGGACGACTGGCTTCTCAGAGCCTCTTCCAGTCATCGCTGTCTGAAGGATCTCAATTGGACTCTAGATCTGACCAAGGAATTGGGACTCCTAGTCAACTTGGAAAAGTCACAGCTGGTCTCATCCCAAACTATTCTGTATTTAGGGATGGAGATTCACAGTCAAGTTTTTCGGGCTTTTCCGTCGGCCCCCAGAATAGATCAAGCCCTGCTCTCCATCCAGAAGATGTTGAAGAAAGAACGCTGCTCAGTCAGGCTTTGGATGAGTCTGGTAGGAACGCTGTCATCCCTGGAGCAATTTGTCTCGCTAGGAAGGCTACACCTCCGACCTCTTCAATTCCATCTGGCTTTTCACTGGAAAAAGGACAAGACGCTAGAGGCGGTCTCGATCCCGATTTCCGAAAAGATAAAGACTTGTCTGACTTGGTGGAAGGACAATATCAGCCTACGAGAGGGTCTTCCCCTGGCAGTTCAGAAACCCAACCACGTTCTCTTCTCGGACGCATCGGACTTGGGCTGGGGCGCGACGCTGGACGGTCGGGAATGCTCAGGTCTGTGGAACTCGAGTCAGAGGAGCATGCATATCAACAGCAAGGAGCTTTTGGCGGTTCATCTGGCCTTGATAAGCTTCGAGAATCTCCTTCGAGGCAAGGTGGTGGAGGTCAACTCGGACAACACCACGGCCTTGGCGTACATTTCCAAACAGGGAGGTACCCACTCATTGACTCTGTACGAGATTGCAAGGGACCTGCTCATCTGGTCAAAAGATCGAGGCATCTCCCTAGTAACGAGGTTCATCCAGGGCGACTTGAACGTCCTAGCGGATTGTCTCAGTCGGAAAGGTCAAGTAATTCCAACCGAATGGACCCTCCACAAGGATGTGTGCAAGAGACTTTGGGCCACTTGGGGTCAACCCACCATAGATCTCTTTGCAACCTCGCTGACCAAGAGGCTTCCAATCTATTGCTCTCCAGTCCCAGACCCAGCAGCAATACATATAGATGCCTTCCTCCTAGATTGGTCACATCTAGATCTTTACGCATTCCCACCATTCAAGATTGTCAACAAGGTACTGCAGAAATTCGCCTCTCACGAAGGGACAAGGTTGACGTTAGTTGCTCACCTCTGGCCCGCGAGAGAATGGTTCACCGAGGTACTTCGATGGCTGGTAGACGTTCCCAGAAGTCTTCCTCTAAGAGTGGACCTTCTACATCAGCCACACGTAAAGAAGGTACACCAAAGCCTCCACGCTCTTCGTCTGACTGCCTTCAGACTATCGAAAGACTCTCGAGAGCTAGAGGCTTTTCGAAGGAGGCAGCCAGTGCGATTGCTAGAGCGAGGAGAGCGTCTACCATTAGAGTTTACCAATCGAAGTGAAAAGTCTTCCGAGACTGGTGCAAGTCAGTTTTCGTATCCTCGTCCAGTACCTTTGTAGCCCAAATAGCTGATTTTCTCTTATACCTGAGAAAAGTACGATCCCTTTCAGCTCCTACTATCAAGGGTTACAGAAGCATGTTGGCCTCGGTCTTCCGGCATAGAGGCTTAGATCTTTCCAACAATAAAGATCTGCAAGACCTCCTTAAGTCTTTTGAGACCTCTAAGGAACGTCGTTTGGCTACACCTGGTTGGAATTTAGACGTGGTCCTAAGATTCCTCATGTCAGACAGGTTTGAGCCTTTACATTCAGCCTCCCTGAAAAATCTCACTCTTAAGCCTCTTTTCCTGGTATGCTTAGCCTCGGCTAAAAGAGTCAGTGAGCTTCATGCCTTCAGCAAGAACATCGGGTTTTCGTCAGAAAAAGCTACTTGTTCTCTGCAGCTTGGTTTCCTAGCCAAAAATGAGCTACCTTCTCGTCCTTGGCCTAAATCTTTCGATATTCCTAGCTTATCGGAGATCGTAGGCAATGAACTAGAAAGAGTATTATGCCCTGTTAGAGCTCTTAAGTTCTACTTAACTCGTACTAAACCTTTACGAGGCCAATCTGAAGCGTTATGGTGTTCGGTTAAGAAACCATCCTTGCCTATGTCAAAGAATGCTTTGTCATATTTTATCAGATTGTTAATACGAGAAGCTCATTCACACTTGAGTGAGGAAGACCGATCTTTGCTTAAGGTTAAGACGCACGAGGTTAGAGCTGTAGCAACTTCCGTGGCCTTTAAGGAAAATAGATCTCTGCAAAGTATCATGGACGCAACCTATTGGAGAAGCAAGTCAGTGTTCGCGTCATTTTACTTGAAAGATGTCCAGACTCTTTACGAGAACTGCTACACACTGGGACCATTCGTAGCAGCGAGTGCAGTAGTGGGTGAGGGCTCAACCACTACAATTCCCTAATTCCATATCCTTTTAATCTGTCTCTTGAAATGTTTTTTAATGTTGTTTTTATGGGTTGTCCGGAAGGCTAAGAAGCCTTTCGCATCCTGGTTGATTTGGCGGGTGGTCAAAGTCATTTCTTGAGAGCGCCCAGATTAGGGGTTTGATGAGGTCCTGTTGTATGGGTTGCAGCCCTTGATACTTCAGCTCCTGGGAGTCTGTCAGCATCCTAAGAGGATCGCGGGGCTCCGTAAGGAAGACGTACTTACAAGGCAGAGTAATCGTCTAAGTCGACCTCCTTACCAGGTACCTATTTATTTTGGTTTTGTTATATTGATAACTGTCAAAATGATAAAACTCTTAGCTTATACGATGTAAACATATTTAACTCTGGTCTCTACCCACCTCCTTGGGTGTGAATCAGCTATTATATATTCACCGGCTAAGTTAAATATTTAAAAATGATATGCAAGAGACTTTGGGCCACTTGGGGTCAACCCACCATAGATCTCTTTGCAACCTCGCTGACCAAGAGGCTTCCAATCTATTGCTCTCCAGTCCCAGACCCAGCAGCAATACATATAGATGCCTTCCTCCTAGATTGGTCACATCTAGATCTTTACGCATTCCCACCATTCAAGATTGTCAACAAGGTACTGCAGAAATTCGCCTCTCACGAAGGGACAAGGTTGACGTTAGTTGCTCACCTCTGGCCCGCGAGAGAATGGTTCACCGAGGTACTTCGATGGCTGGTAGACGTTCCCAGAAGTCTTCCTCTAAGAGTGGACCTTCTACATCAGCCACACGTAAAGAAGGTACACCAAAGCCTCCACGCTCTTCGTCTGACTGCCTTCAGACTATCGAAAGACTCTCGAGAGCTAGAGGCTTTTCGAAGGAGGCAGCCAGTGCGATTGCTAGAGCGAGGAGAGCGTCTACCATTAGAGTTTACCAATCGAAGTGAAAAGTCTTCCGAGACTGGTGCAAGTCAGTTTTCGTATCCTCGTCCAGTACCTTTGTAGCCCAAATAGCTGATTTTCTCTTATACCTGAGAAAAGTACGATCCCTTTCAGCTCCTACTATCAAGGGTTACAGAAGCATGTTGGCCTTGGTCTTCCGGCATAGAGGCTTAGATCTTTCCAACAATAAAGATCTGCAAGACCTCCTTAAGTCTTTTGAGACCTCTAAGGAACGTCGTTTGGCTACACCTGGTTGGAATTTAGACGTGGTCCTAAGATTCCTCATGTCAGACAGGTTTGAGCCTTTACATTCAGCCTCCCTGAAAAATCTCACTCTTAAGACTCTTTTCCTGGTATGCTTAGCCTCGGCTAAAAGAGTCAGTGAGCTTCATGCCTTCAGCAAGAACATCGGGTTTTCGTCAGAAAAAGCTACTTGTTCTCTGCAGCTTGGTTTCCTAGCCAAAAATGAGCTACCTTCTCGTCCTTGGCCTAAATCTTTCGATATTCCTAGCTTATCGGAGATCGTAGGCAATGAACTAGAAAGAGTATTATGCCCTGTTAGAGCTCTTAAGTTCTACTTAACTCGTACTAAACCTTTACGACGCCAATCTGAAGCGTTATGGTGTTCGGTTAAGAAACCATCCTTGCCTATGTCAAAGAATGCTTTGTCATATTTTATCAGATTGTTAATACGAGAAGCTCATTCACACTTGAGTGAGGAAGACCGATCTTTGCTTAAGGTTAAGACGCACGAGGTTAGAGCTGTAGCAACTTCCGTGGCCTTTAAGGAAAATAGATCTCTGCAAAGTATCATGGACGCAACCTATTGGAGAAGCAAGTCAGTGTTCGCGTCATTTTACTTGAAAGATGTCCAGACTCTTTACGAGAACTGCTACACACTGGGACCATTCGTAGCAGCGAGTGCAGTAGTGGGTGAGGGCTCAACCACTACAATTCCCTAATTCCATATCCTTTTAATCTGTCTCTTGAAATGTTTTTTAATGTTGTTTTTATGGGTTGTCCGGAAGGCTAAGAAGCCTTTCGCATCCTGGTTGATTTGGCGGGTGGTCAAAGTCATTTCTTGAGAGCGCCCAGATTAGGGGTTTGATGAGGTCCTGTTGTATGGGTTGCAGCCCTTGATACTTCAGCTCCTGGGAGTCTGTCAGCATCCTAAGAGGATCGCGGGGCTCCGTAAGGAAGACGTACTTACAAGGCAGAGTAATCGTCTAAGTCGACCTCCTTACCAGGTACCTATTTATTTTGGTTTTGTTATATTGATAACTGTCAAAATGAAAAAACTCTTAGCTTATACGATGTAAACATATTTAACTCTGGTCTCTACCCACCTCCTTGGGTGTGAATCAGCTATTATATATTCACCGGCTAAGTTAAATATTTAAAAATGATATTTTAATTATAAAATAAATTTTTGAATATACTTACCCGGTGAATATATAAATTAAACGACCCTCCCTTCCTCCCCAATAGAGACGCAGTGGGATGAGAAGAAATTGAAGGTTTTGTTTACATCGAGAGTGGTATCTGGCCGACAGTTGGCGCTGGTGGGCACACCCGCAACCTGCATAGCGATCGCTGGCGAGTTTTTTATGTATGTGTCTGTCGAGCAACAGAGTTGCAGCTATTATATATTCACCGGGTAAGTATATTCAAAAATTTATTTTATAATTAAAATATTTTTTAAAATAAACCCGAAATTTAAAAACAAAAGTACACGCTTTCTTAATGTGCAATTAACTATTTAAAGAGTGGCAATTTTCTAGAATAAAATGATATTTCCCAAAAAATAGTGGTTTGCTGATGAAATTGGATGCCGTATTTTTAGCTATGATTGAAATGGATGTAGACTCGGCCTAATTATTTCGTTTCGTATTTAATTGACACAAAGAAAACTAATTTTAGTTTCTTCATCTAAATATAAGTATTGTATAACACGAAGAGAGAGAGAGAGAGAGAATCAGCTGTTGTACTCAAATGGCGTGTTTTTGTTTCGTGAGAATTTCATCGCCACGACTTTAACAACAACATACTGTACTGAACTTTACAGTATTATACAGACTACTGTAATATGATAAAGTAAAATATTTGTAATCTATTTTATATGAAATGGGGCTATTTTTTTTTTGTTTAAAATTTACATTTACGTATGTAAAACAACTCTCTCTCTCTCTCTCTCTCTCTCTCTCTCTCTCTCTCTCTCTCTCTCTCTCTCTCTCTCTCTCGTAGATTGTTTTCCTGCTTTGCTACGTATGTATGATTTTATATAGATACGGTAAATAATATTTGTAATAACATATTTTATTAAAGCTTTTACTGTAATATCATTATTTATCACTTTCATCATGCGCGTTAAATTCCTTAGTTTGTTTACTGAGCGTACTTTATGACGCCGTCGTTTCAGGCGGCGTCATAAAGAAAAACATTTCATTTGGAAGTCCTAAGAAAAATTAAGTAAAACATTAGTAATAACCAAATCAACATACTGTACTGAATAATCAGTATAATCGATGCAGAAACTAACCTATACACAGATGTGTAAATGCGTTTGTTTCTTCATTATGATCAGAGATAAACGTAAACAAAACATTGGTTGCCATTTTTTATCGTGCTTTTTAGGTGTTTAGGAAACGCATGATATAAAATCGCCTTTAATATTTGTGCCTGTTTTAGTTTAGGGTACTGTAGTACATGCATTAAGTGTTCTGTACATTAAAGGGTAGTTTGTTAACAGTACTACGTACAAGGGAAGGTTTTAAAAGTCTGAATATACATGTTAAATAAATAGGTAAATATGGTGTCACTACTTCGCGGATTTTCACCTATCGCGGCCGGGTCTGGAACCTATCTACCGCGATAAACGAGGGTTCACTGTAATATCAGGGGACATATATCTTGATACGACACATGACAATCTTCACCCTGAATAGCGTTTTCGCTTCGAGGGGGAAGAGTGGCGAAACTGAAGGGGAGCCGTTATCAAGGTTATCCTTCATTCCGTACTATTACAAGGCTCCAAGATGGCGTTCATTCCTTCTTTGGTAGTGATTTCGCACGGTGATTTTCCCTGTTATCTAACGTTCTTGATCGTTCTTGAGAGGATTTATTATGCATTCTCCAATATCTAATGCCTCTGGAAAGTTGAGTATTTAATCTTTACAATGTATAATTTTTAGATCCTGCTTCACAGTGAAATTAGTATAATTTAATGTGCTTTATGGAGCTTGGCCAGTCACAGGAGGCGCCATGTTGGGCGCTGTCGTTCATCATGCATGCGTTATTTAGTCAGCAGAACAACATTCCCGGCTTTGATAGCATTAATGATTTATAACTATTTAGGCACAATTTTACTAGTGAAGATATGATTATGCATACAAATTTCCTCTTCCTCATATGTCGATTGTATGCGTTAGAGTTTCGGTGATATAGGTAACCGAGATCTCGCCCCGAGCTAGGCTACCTAGCCTAGGCGCTTTAGTATACTTTCATACATTATCCCTGTTTACCCTCGTGTATCGTTTTATAAATTCAACAGGAGATAGTATATCTCCTAGAATTATTTATATAACTCGATACTCATCTCCTGTGGAGATTTAAGGGTAATCCCTCCTTCCCTCTGAGTGTCGCCATAGGTGACAACCCTATCTTGGTCTCGCCATAGAGTAGTTCACTCCGGCTTGACTAGGCTAGTGTTTTCTGTCTCCCACCCTTGCCGGCGAGCATCCCGGCTTGGGTTTTTAACAGAACCTCAGAGTATTCAGTCTTTATGCCGGCAGCTGGGCTGCAGGGTGAGTAGTCGCTCCCCTGCCGGCTTATAGTTGCCGGCATAGGAGGCTTAGCCTCCCTAGGCCGCACCTGAAGTGGTAGTATAATGCCACCACCTTCTTCCCTGCGGTGTAGAAGACAAGTCCTGTTTCGGCAGACCCTAGGCTGAAGAATAGATATTCTTCTGCCGCCTAGGATGGCGCCGATACTTAAACGAAGTTTCACCTTTGTTTGGAAGTGGCGGCAATCCTGCTGCCTTCTCCTAATACTATTTACAGGACCCTTTCCCTGCTCCTCTCTGTCCTTTAGCAATGGCCTAGCTATCACAATCCTGTGGCCGTCGTCCTACAATCTCCCCGCTTGCCGGGTAGATCGTAGCGCCGGCCAGGCTCCTACATAGGCGGCTTAATAGCCGCTCCGACTTTCCCCTATAGATGCAAGGCTCTGGGAAAGGTTGTACCGGCTATGACGGCTGCCGGTGGAAGACTCCTTTGCCATTGAGTGTTCCTCAGTCCTCCCTTGGACTGCCATCCACATCCCTGAAACCGGCAGCTACCGGCAACAGATCTCGTGGTTGGATGAAAGCCTTAATGATGCTTTCTCCCCTTCCATATGAATCCTCATTCTGGAGGAAGGCAGTAAGGTTATATACTTACACCCTTATTTATTGTATACATACATTAATAAGGCAGCCGTTCACTCCACGCTTTCTCTCTTTCTGTCGGCTAGTGCTGCCAAGTACTAACCCACCGGCGGCTAGACCGGTGCTGCCAGGTACTAACCCAGCTGGCGGCATGCCGGCTGGACCGGTGCCACCAGGTGCTAGCCTAGCCGGCAACATGCCGGCTGAACTACAGTTTATGATTATACAGTAGCCAGTATATTTTCAGTATAGTATGTACTGCAGACAGAAAACTATTGTATAGATTATACAGTAGTTTATTTTCCAACATACCCTGTGTATCCTTTCACAGTCTATTGTTGAGACAAATTCTATATTGACATGAAGTAATCCTTCAATACAGATAAGTAATCAGTTGATAACTTACCCCACAATATTAAATTTTTAAAGAAGGGTCAGTGTTAGTATACAATAATTCTATCCCTAGAGGTTAGAACCCTTCTATTTTGAGTTTGCCTTGATAAGGAAACTCTAACATTAATATGGGGGGGAGGTCACAGCAATTGGCTGGACAGGAGGCACAAGTATGTGTCTTTCCTATTTCCTTTCTAGCTTACTATCCTAAGCTATAATGGTTCAAATATTAATATTTTGCATAACCTGTTTATCATGTGTGATAAACAACCGCATACTCATTTATTTTTCCTTTCTTTACAGGAGGAACCCCAAATGAAGTGCGAGGTGATCTTCTGTAACCACAGGAGTAGGAACTTCTGTGGTCACCAAGTGTGCAGGTCTCATGCCGCCTGCACCATTACCACCGAAACCTTGCGGTACTGGGACCCCCAGAACTGCAACATCTGCTTGGCCATGGTGGCCGAAGTTTTCAAGGCCCTAAGTCAACGGAGTCGAGGGATGCAGCACGAGAAAAGCTGCGCAAATGGGTACGAGAGTTCCAAAAGAACTCTCCCGGACCGTACCTACCTAATAACAGGATGCATAGCTTACTGTTCCCTAAGGCGGGTAGTAAAGCTGTCGTGCCCCAAACACGATCCGGACTTCCCTGCGTCCAGATTGCCATCGAGACGGATGTCAGTGAGGCGTTGCAAGGCATGGACATCCACCAAGAGGAAAGGATATCTGAAGTGTCCACGGACACTGAAAAGGATCTCCTTAAGGATGATCCCGAGGAGGAATCTACTCTGCCTCCCGTCTGTGCCGGCACTGGAGCCGACACCCTCTACGTCTTCTGCTTCTACCACTCCATTGGACAACATGAGCCGGGCAGTTTTGGCTCATATTACTGCTCTGATGGAGAATATTCGCAAACAAGACGAAGCAAGGGAAGCGAGGGTTGAAAAAGAGCTCCGTGAAGCACGAATCACTGCCTCCTGAGGGTCATTCAAGCGACCCAGAGTCCAAGACCTCCCATCCTGCTCCGAGACGAATCCCTGGAGGTACGCGGAGTTTATGCCGATTACCAACGGCAAGCTCTACATCTCTGAGAAGATGGGAGCCGTCCCCTTAGACGACATCCAGTTCTGGCCGAGCTTTAATGCTTACCCTGACTGTTTCATTCGACTGAAGCAGGAGCCAGTGTCAAAAGAGGAGACGGAACTGAAGGAGGTCATGGTTTTTTACCACGACAAGGCACAGGCTCTCTTGTCGAGCAGCCTGAAGAAGGCGGGCTACACAAACTCGATAGTGTCCGCCTTGAGCAAGAAACACCCTGCCTTTCTTGCTCCTGCTTCAATAGCCTTCCCCTTTACGTCGAAGGCTTTTAAAGCTGTTGCCAAGGCAGTGGAGGCAGCCAAACCATGCCCTGCACTAGAGGAGTTTAGGCCTCTGTCGTTAGCCCTGCCCATGGAAGAGAAGGAATGGAAGGAAGTCCACCTAACCTTCTCAGTAGGGAAGTTGGATGCAGATATCGCGGGACGGCAGTTCAGCGAAAATCTCCCGAAACTGTCAGACTTTCTCTTGCGCAGGGAGCAAGAGACGAAGGAGAGACTTGCGGCATCCCTATCCCGACAGAACTGCATAGAGATGTGTGCAGGCCAAAAAAGCACCCAGACATGCTCATGGTCCTGGCCAAAATGCATGTGGCCACCCTAGTGAAGGACCTGTATGCTTTTATGAAGGCTAGGAGAGCCTCTAGAGAGTTTGTGTTTGCTGCAGCAACAGTAAAACACGAACTCATGAAGCTGATATCTTCCAACATCTGGGGTAAAGACCTCTTCCCAAATGAAGTGGTCAAGGAGGTAGTTGAGAAAGCTGCCACGGAGAATAGGAACCTTTTCCAGAAGTGGGGCATTTCGTCAAAAAGGAAGTCTTCCCCGGATGCTAGTCCCCAATCTAAAAGGAAGACAAAGAAGCCTAGACTACCCTCTCGGCCTGTCCAGCAACATCCTACAGTCACCATGACTGCGGTGCCCCAAGTGGTTGCTCAACCACAGACCACATTCCAAGTGATGCCTCAGCAGCTGGTTGCCCAGTCACCAGCATTCAACCCTGGGTTTGAGAGGCAAACCACTACCTTTTGTCCCAAAGGTAGAGGCTCCTGACGGGGTCCTCAAGACACCCCACACGAGGTAGGGGAGGACGCGGTCAGGGAGGTAAACCCTCCGGACAATCGAAGCAATAAGATGCTTCAGGCAGGAGGGAGGCTCCAACACTTTCAGGATCGTTGGACCTTCGATCCTTGGGCCCACAGCCTAATCAAGAATGGACTAGGATGGAGATGGAACAAGTTTCCACCATTATTTCCTCAATTCTTCCAACACTCCACCCCTTATTGGAAGAATATACCTTAGAACTCTTGAGCAAACAGGTTATAATGAGAGCAAAGTCCATCAAATTCCAGGGAAGGCTGTTTTGTGTCCCCAAGGACTCAGACAAACTCAAAGTCATTCTGGACTTGTCGCCACTCAACAAGTTCATCGAGAACAGCAAGTTCAGGATGTTAATCCTTCAACACATAAGGACCCTGTTACCAAAAGGGGCATACACAGTCTCAATAGACTTGGCAGATGCTTACTGGCATATCCCAGTCAACTGCCCCTCTCCTCCTACCTAGGATTCAAGCTACAGAAGAAAAAGTATGTCTTCAGAGCCATGCCCTACAGACTAAACATAGCCCCAAGGATCTTCATGAAACTTGCAGATGCAGTCGTTCAACAACTACGCCTAGAAGGTGTTCAGGTAGCAGCGTACCTGGACAACTGGCTGGTGTGGGCAGCATCCAGGACTTGAACAATGAAGATTGTTCTCTTAAGGATGACCCAAAAAGTTATTTTCCTGTTTGCTATAGCCTCAGGGGCTAGAGTTAATAAAATAGTAGCCCTATCAAGAAACGAGGGCCATATTCAGTTCACAGAAGCGGGAGAACTGTATCTCTTTCCTGATCCTACCTTTCTCGCCAAGAACGAGCTACCCACTAAGAGATGGGGTCCCTGGAGAATCTGCCCTTTGAAGGAAGATGTCTCTGTGTCCAGTAGAATGTCTAAAGGTCTATCTTCGAAGAACTTCAGACTTCAGGGGAGGATAGCTCTTCAAAGGAGAAACCTCGTGATCGAACTTATCCCTAAAACAACTGAGGGCGAAGCTCATATACTTCATTCGCAGAGCGGATCCTGACAGTACACCCGCAGGTCATGATCCAAGAAAAATTGCTTCCTCACTGAACTTTTTTCAGGCTATGGACTTCGAGCGTCTTCGCTCATATACTGGATGGAAGTCATCCAGAGTGTTTTACAAACATTATGCGAAGCAAGTGCACGAACTTAAGCATTACGTGGTGGCGATAGGTAGTGTAGTAAAACCTGTCGTCTAGTGCTGTGATGAACAGTGAATTGATTAGTACTATCAATTTGGGTGAAAAGGTGTTGACACCTCCAGTGCAATATCTTTTATATGGGTGTCACCATGGTGACACTGGGACTGTTCAAATTTTCAGGTGTAGAATTATACAGATGACACTCGTGCCGTATGTACATTGTACACAGTGTTGATAATATCCAACATTTACAGAAAATTATATTGATAAATTTTTCAAATTTTCAATTTTATAGTGGCATTAATCTTTCTTCCCTTTCAGGTAGAAAAACTTCATCTATACATGTTGTATGTATAATTCCATTCTACATTTTACACTTGTTATCCAATTTACTCACTTAGCCTAAATAAATGATTAAAGAGAGTGTAATTGCGTCTTATTTCGCCCTGCAAATAGCTCAATAAATGTAGCCAGAGTTCTTTACTGTACTTACTTTCCTAAGTAAACCCTATATTTTTGAAGCAATAGAAACAAATAGTTCTAGTTGATACTTATATTTGTTCCTACAATATGTACAAACCTTGAGACATTTTTTACTGTCTAGCACGACACTTCCCTGCAGGGGGGCAGGAAGCCCTAACATTGTTCCATGATTAGTGGTAATGACGTATAACGGTAACATCATATTTCCCAATGGTCTGGATGACCATACAAAAATTGTCCCAAGGTTAAGGCACTTATACAAATCCACAGATACAGTATTTTCAAGTAATTCTCTGGTAAACTTCCATCAGGACAACATGGCTTGAGCCCAAAAAACAGATTTTGAAGCAAAGTGAAAAATTCATTTTTGGGTTAGATGGCCATGTCACCCTGATGGATCCGCCCTCCTTTTCCTTAGAAAAGGCTTAGGCAAAATCCCTCCCAAAACTACTATATCTGTAGCACCATGCTTAATGCTACAAGGAATGAGCGCCATCTCGGAGCCTTGTAATAGTACGAGAGGAAGGGTAACCTTGATAACGGTTCCCCTTCAGTTTTGCCACTCTTCCCCCTCGAATCGAAAACGTTATTCGTGGTGAAGATTGCCATGTGTCGTATCAAGATATACGTCCCTTGATATTATGCGATATCCTTAAGAGAAATTTTAAGGATATTCGTGCCAAGAGTTAGAATTCTGGAGACCTATGGTCAATTCTCTGGGAATATCACTGTAGCCAAATATCCCTTAGAAAGCTGCCTAAAGGAACCTTCCATCAGAATGACATGGCCATCTCACCCAAAAATAGATTTTTCGCTTCGCTTCAAAATCCGTTTTTGACCCCCAGTGGTGAATGGTGTTGACCAGGTGGTGTGCACCCAAGAATAGGTTTACCCTTTTCAATATTGTCAAAACACAACAGGAAGATTCTTGTGTTTGTCAGTTGGAATAAGAGTAGTGTAGTGCAATATTTAAATACCTTACTGTCCCTTTTGAATAGTAGCCAATTCTGCTGGGTGTTACAGCAATATGTGTGAAGAAGAATATAACATTTGCATTGACCTTCAGTAGTTAGTTAACAGGTTTTGGTGATTGATTTACATTTTGAGTGTGGATCCTCTGGCATGGAAAGGGGATGGTTTGTTGTAGTACTGGGCGAACCTTGACATTTATGCATTTCTCCCGTTCTCAGTAATTTGGAAGGTGATAAACTTTCAGTGTCGTTGGTCTGCAGAATGACTGATTGCTCCTTACTGGACTCGGAGGAAATAGTTTATGGATGTGTGGTTTCTCCTGTCAGGTAGCCCGAGAAGTTGCTTCTCAAGACGGGCATCTAAGGCCCCATGCACTTCAGTGATCCTCATGGAGACTGTCCACCATACCTTTAGAGGAAAGGAATTTTCTAGGCCCTCCAGACAATATATTTTGTTTCCCAGAGACATTCTACCAATATTCTTTATCAAAGATTGTGGCATGTATATTTTGATTGGTACAAATCCAGGAAAGTATTTGCTACTAGAACTAGTTTAGATAATAGTGTAAAGTTTTTACATTTTCTTTTCTATAATAAAAATCAATTTTTGATACTAAGGGTTATTAGTTCATGCTTTAATACCATTCTCAAACCTCTTCCGTTGGATTTGTCTACTTTGTGTATCTTTGGTAATATTCTCAGATCTTTTAGTTTGAGAAACCTCCTATTTGCAGATTTTTTCTCTGGAATTTGGATGTGATCTTACAATATTTGCAAAGCCCATGTTTTGAACATTTGGAAGGCCTTTCGTTCAAGGATCTTACCTCCAGAGCTCTGTTTCTGTTGGCTTTGGCTAATTGTATTTGTGAACTCCAGGTTCTCTCCTGGTGGCTTTTGGGAGGGTAAAATTAATTTTTCTTGGCTAGCTTTAGGCCCCAGAGTGATTACAAAGTAAAGGGTCTACTTTGGTTTTCCACATTCCATATTAGTGCTTTTAAGGATACGCTTCTTTGTCCTATTAAGGGTGTGAAGGTTTATCTAGGTAAAGCCGGTATGATCAGGATGAATGTTCCTAGTTTGTTTTCTGGGATTAGGGTACCAAGAATACTGTGTCATTCCTTATTAAGGGGAGCATCCGCTATGGGTATGGACATATAAACTTTCAGATACCGAAAATTGAGATATTACTTCTCTCTATGGCCAAACATGTCGTACGTGTGCTCAAGTAGTTTCTGGCAATAATTTTTCTATATGAAGAAGATATAGTGATTTTTAGATGGTTATGTCATCCTAACTGAGTCGTCTACTAAAGCAGACTATGTAGGTTTGTCTTGCGCATTGATATTGCATAAATACACCAATTTTTTCATATTTTTTCGTTATCTTCATACATCTGACAAACATATATCTTTAAGTCACCCACGTGGTAATGGAACACGGAATGTTTATATGTGCCAGTTTTATGTTGTTTACACTTCGAGTGGTTTTGTTTATTTTCCAAATATTGGGTACTTGATTAACATTTCATAATGTCCAAACACGAAAGAAGGTCTTAAGCTGCCAGAAAGAGAAATGTGAAAGTGGCATCTCAATTTAGTTGGGCTGAAAAGCGTAAAGTAGACGAGAGATGGTGAGTCTTGCAGCAGTGATTGATGATGGTGAAGAGTGATCAGTAACCCTAAGGGGGGGGGACTTGGGGCCGTGCTTGCGGTAATGAGTAGAAAGTGTATCGGGTAAGAAAGTTAGTTGCTGTTCAAGTAATTTAAACTAGTTCTAAATAAGTATCGATAATGATATTTGCTAATGAAAGCTATAATGATTTACTTTCCTTCATACTCTCAAAGAATCTCTTAGAAAAACTATGTCCGTTGATATCTCAAAACTATACTTATTGACCTTCAAAACAGTCTTTCTCCGCCATTTATCAACCGATTTTAAATCCAAATATATTGTTGTAAATGTGAATAAATTTACAATATTTTGTATGGAGGAATTTTTTCTAAAGTATATTTTCTATTTTCTATATTTTTTCAAACTTTTAAAATATATAAAGATATAAATATTTATATTAAAAAAAACTACCGAAAATGTAGAAAATTCCTATTGGGATTTTGTTTATATTGTAATTAACAAAATTCATGGAAATATTTAGTTAATTCTATTTAGTACTTTTTAATAAAAATTGAATTTAATTTTTTTTGTTTAATAGATTTTTTATTCATTAAAAAAAAAAAAACAGTCCAAATTCAATGAAACTTGCACAGATTTATCTTTGCACTAGTAGGTATAACATATAGAAAAATTAGATTTAGCCAAGTATAAATAATGGTTTCGGGTTCAATGTAGGATGCTCCCCTTAACTCCATCATGAGGCAGCAGATCCACCCTTAGTAGCTGTATGTGAGATTTGTCACCATCGGATATTCAGTACAGTATTATCATTATTATTATTAAATGCTAAGCTACAACCATAGTTGGAAAAGTAGGATGCTATAAGCCCAGGGGCCCCAACAGGGAAAATAGCCCAGTGAGGAAAGGAAATAAGGAAGAATAGAATATTTTAAGAATTGTAACAACATTAAAATGAATATTTCCTATATAAAATATAAAAACTAACAAAACAAGAGGAAGAGAAACTAGATAGAACAGTGTGCCTGAGTGTACCCTCAAGCAAGAGAACTCTAACCCAAGACAGTGGAAGACCATGGCACAGAGGCTATAGCACTACCCAAGATTAGAGAATAATGGTTTGATTTTGGAGTGTCTTTCGCCTAGAAGAGCTGCTTACCATAGCTGAGGAGTTTGTCAATCTCAGTGTTGTCATGTGTATGAGGACAGAGGAGAATCTGTAAAGAATAGGCCAGACTATTCGGTGTCTGTGTAGGCAAAGGGAAAGAACTGTAACCAGAGAGAAGGGTCTTATGTAGTACTGTCTGGCCAGTCAAAGGACCCCATACCTCTCTAGCAGTAGTATCTCAACGGGTGGCTGGTGCCCTGGCCAACCTACTATTTCTAATTTTAGTTGTTTTGCTGCCGATTACAGAATAATTTTCTGATATGTTTGCTTTATTTTCTATTGTATTCCATTCTAAAAAAAAAAATTGTTCTATTAATTATGAAGGGATCATATCATTGCATAATAATTCCATGGTAGACACCCGTTGAAAGATATAAAACTACTCATTGTTAACAGACCTTATGTGATAGAGAAATGTAAAGAAAATATCATTTTGTTAACTTCTTCAACATCAACATCTGACTGCTCCAGAAAGAGAGACGGGTGCAGATTGCACACATAGCACACATTTCAAGTGTCATACATAATTAGAAATAAACAATATTACTATGAACATACTGTATTCATCAGGACACCACAATATTGTTTTTCATTCTATGTAGAAATCATTATTATACTGTCAAATGAGTCATTCGATTATAAAAGATTAGTCTACACCAATGACATTCTGTACAAATATTATATGAATATCTGCATGTATCAACACCAGGAAAATTTGCTATAAAGCCACATTTATATGGTTTTTATTTTACTGGGCATTTTGATAGGTATGGCAGCAGCAAATATATCTCCTTCATATCACGTTAGATGGCTTTGAGAGATAGGATGACTGTTCTTGTTCAAGTGAGAACGCCCAGCTCTTCTGTTGAAGCAAGTGCCTTCTAGGACCCTACTATGTATATTTTATTTTATTCAACTTTTTCCATATACAGAACTTACAAACTTAATAGGTTCCAAGAAGCTGTTTGTAAGTAGAATTTTGTTACATTTTGGGCTATGGTAGGCCTGCCTTGACCTGATCTGACGCCCATGCCTACGATTTGCAGTTACAAATGCCAACAAATAGTTCCGTTTCATATGAAATAAATATTAGGTTATTGAAAATGTTGCTTTTCTTATAGTATTAAATTATATAATATTGTTTTATTACAATATTTTAAAATCTTATTAAACGGATTTTGAGCGAAGTGAAAAATCTATTTTTGGGTGAGATAGCCATGACGTCCTGATGGAAGGTTCCTTTAGTAGCTTCCTAGGGTATATTTAACTACAGTGGATATTCCCAGAGAATTAAACTAAAGGTTATCACAGAATTCTAACTTCTGGTGCGAGTACCCTAAAGGTTTCCCTCTAGGATATCGTATATCAACGGGACACATGTATTAACATGCCACATAGCTATCTGCACCCCATATAGAGTTAACACTTCGATATGGAAAGGTGGCTGAGTAACTGAGGAGCCGTTCCAAAGTTACTCTCATCCGTGGCTACTTTTGGTACTCGAGACGTAAACAAACGGGTGCCATTGCTAAATGACGTCACGTCCGTCCTCACCCTGAGCTCAGCTTCTACCAATCTCCGTGATACAGTAGGTCAGGGAGGGGCCTGAAAGGCTGAACTAGAATAGACGGGAGGGTCCATCAGGACGTCATGGCTATCTCACCCAAAAATAGATTTTTCGCTTCGCTCAAAATCCGTTTTTTGGGCTCAAGCCATGATGTCCTGATGGAAGTGTACCAGAGAATTAATGTATCATGGATTTTTTCCCCTTTAATCCAAGTGCCAAGAGCTTCGAACAGTATTATAGAACATGTCCTTACCAGAGATTCTATGATGAACTAGCTTCCTGCCCCCCTGGCAGGGAAGTCCTGGTGGACAATAGGAACATCTCGAAGCGATCATTGAAGAGCTACTCACCCGGTGGAGAGATCATACTGGACTCGGAGATAAGACAAAGGTTAATATTCGGGTAGGAATATTATCAAGCATAAGTAAGTATATAACATAATTACTACTCCCCTGGAGGAGAGATCGTGCTGGTCTCGGAGACAGGTCAAAGGTTAATATTCGGGTAGGAATATTATCAAGGCATGAGTGAGTATATAACATAATTACTTATATTATTCTTTTTGATCATCATTAAAGAGGTAAATGAAACTATAACAATCATATATTTCTTGATAAGGAATAGGAGCGAAAGGAGATGCACATGGAAATAAAATAGACATTTTATTTTTAGAATTGCAGATCATTATGGAAGTAATTACAATAATGATTATAGAATTTATTTACAATAATAAAGAATAATGTACATAGAAATGAAAGACGGTAATCTTGATTCTGAAAAGAAAAGTTTGCTTTTTAGAAACACAAGTTCCAGAGGAACGCCAGTCTTTAAAAATCCAAAGAAAACACTCCATGCCCTAGGGCATATGGCACTCATGTAAAGTCTATGACATTTCACCTTGGTAAAGAACAGTCTATTAGAAACACTAAGTGTCCATTAAATCACTATGTATCACAATAGGGTCAACACAGGCACCCGTAGAGTTAGAGTCCCAAGTAACTCACTGTTCTATGCAGATTTAAGTGGCAGGTTTCATAACACTACCTGCAGCTACCAGGAAATGCTTTACTTCGTGCACTTGTTTTGCGTAGTGCTTGAAGAAAACGCGCGATGATTTCCAGCCTGTAAAGCTCTTGAGGCTTTCGAAATCCATACTCTGGAAGAAGTTCAGACAAGAAGCGACTTTTCTAGGATCGTGACCTGCGGGTGTACTGTCAGGATCCGCTCTGCGAATGAAGTAGGTGATTTTCGCTCTTAGTTGTTTCAGTGACAGGTCGCTACCCGATGTTTCTCGTTTGAAGAGTTGTCCTCCACCGAAGTCTGAAGTTCTTCGAAGATAGACCTTAAGACTCTCCACTGGGCATAGAGAGACATCTTCCTTCAGGGGGCAGATTCTCCAAGGGCCCCATCTCTTGGTGGGTAGTTCATTCTTAGCGAGAAACGTCGGATCGGGGAAGAGGGTAAGATCTCCTGTCTCGGTGAACAGGATATGACCCTCTTCTCTTGATAATGCCACTATTTCACTGACTCGGGCTCCCGAGGCAAGAGCAAAAAGGAAGATAACTTTTTGAGTCAGGTCTTTCAGAGGGCACGAATCGTTGTCCAGGCTAGAAGCAAAATGGAGCACCTTGTCCAGGGACCAGGAGATAGGTTTTGGTGGGGGTGCTGGGCGTAGTCTAGCGCATACCTTTGGCAGTTTATTGAAGATATCGCTGGACAGATCAATCTGGAAGGCGTATAGGAGTGGTCTAGTCAAAGCCGATTTACAAGTGGAAATCATGTTGGCCGCTAAGCCTTGTCCATGAAGGTGAATGAAGAAGGACATGCAAAAATCAATGGTGATTTCCGTAGGATTTTTTGCCTTGACGAAGGAGACCCACTTTCTCCAGGAAGATTCGTACTGCCGTCTGGTAGACTCAGTCTTGCACTCCTCGAGGAAGTCTAAGCTTTTCTTCGAGATCCCAAACCTTTTCTTTGCGGCTAAGGAGAGAAAATCATGAGATGAAGGTCCCTGACTTTCAGTGATGAAGCGAAGACAGTCGACTTCTGTACTTGTTGAGAGAGAACTGGGCCCGGTAGGGGGATCAGCATGGGCTGCAGCTCTAGGACCAGGGGATACCAATTGCTCCGGGGCCACTTGGGAGCCACTAGGGCCGCTGTCCCTTTGAAGGTTCTCAGTTTGGATAGGACTTTCAGCAGAAGGTTGGGAGGAGGGAACAGGTATATCCTGGACCATCTGTTCCAATCCAGGGACATGGCATCCACTGCTTCTGCCTTGGGGTCCTCGTACGGGGCCACATATCGAGGAAGTTGATTGTTGTCGCTCGTCGCGAAGAGATTGATCTGAAATTCCGGGACTTGGTGAGAGATGAAGGAGAATGATCTTGCGTCTAGAGACCATTCCGACTCTATTGGGCTTGTCCTCGATAGAGCGTCCGCCGTCACGTTGCGGAATCCTTGTAGGTGAACTGCAGACAGGTGCCATTTCTTCCTTTCTGTCAAACGAAAGATCGGGAGAAGCACCTGATTTATTTGGGGCGATCTCGAGCCCTGACGATTGAGACATCTGACTACCACCGAGTTGTCCAGAGTCAGACGGATGTGGATCGAGGGAGGCGGGGAGAGTTTCTTCAGGGTGAGAAGAATCGCCATGGCCTCCAAGATGTTGATGTGAAACGTCTTGAATAGGGGAGACCATGTTCCTTGAACCTGTCGTTGGTGGGAGTGACCTCCCCAACCCTCCAGTGAAGCGTCCGTGTGGATGTTGATCGATGGAGGCGGGTGTTGAAGAGGAATGGACCTTTTCAGGGCCTTTGCTTCCGACCACGGCTTTAATAGTGAGCGAAGTCTGTTTGGAAGCCGTCTCTTGAGGTCTCTTCAAGCGATGGATGCGAATCGTCTCCAGACTCCCGCGGCATCCTTTAGCTGTGCGCGAAGCACTGGGTTTGTCACAGAGGCGAACTGTAGAGAGCCGAGAACTTGTTCCTGTTGTCGTCTTGAGATCCGTTTGGATTTTAGAAGCCTTCTGACAGACCCTGCTATTTCCTTCCTTTTCTTCTGTGGAATGGAAAGGCAGTGTGACTGAAGGTCCCCATGGATTCCCAACCATTGGAACTTCTGAGCTGGAGAGAGGCGAGATTTTTCTGCGTTTATCTTGAAGCCCAGATGCTCTAGGAACTGGGTGACTTTGTTGCAGGCTCTCAGACAATCTTCGGGCGATGTCGACCAGACTAGCCAGTCGTCTAGGTAGGTCATCACTTGGACGCCCTGAAGACGTAGCTGTTGGACGATTGCGTCTGCCAGCTTGGTGAAGATCCGTGGAGCCACGTTGAGCCCGAAGGGCATGGCCCTGAAGGCGTAACTTTTCCTTTGGAGTCGAAATCCTAGGTAGGAGGAAGCGTAGTGATTCATTGGAATGTGCCAGTAGGCATCCGCTAGGTCTATGGAGACTGTGTGGGCCCTGTGAGGCAGAAGGGTCCTTATTTGTTGCAGAGTCAGCATCTTGAATTTGTTGTTCGCAATGAACTTGTTGAGAGGGGACAAGTCTAGAATGACTCTTGAGTTTGTCTGAGTCTTTCTTGGGAACACAAAAGAGTCTCCCTTGGAACCTGATTGACTTTACCCTCCTGATCACCTTCTTGTTCAATTTTCCAGGACATATTCTTCCAGGAGGGGGGTTGACTGTTGGAAGAATTGCTGGAAGGATGGGGGTGGTTGAATCCAGCTCCAGCCCAGTCCTTTCTTGACGATACTGTGTGCCCAGGGATCGAAGGTCCAACGATCCTGGAATTGGCGGAGTCTTCCTCCCACCGGAAGCACTTCATTGCTACTGGTGTCCCGAGGGTTTGCCACCTCGGCCGCTAGCTCCCCTTCCTCCTCTGCCTCTGGAGGGACGGCGAGAAGAATCTCTGCCGGAGCCCCTACCTTTGGGACGAAAGGTAGTCGAGTGTTGCTCATAGGCAGGGGTGAAGACCGGTGACTGCGACACCACCGGCTGGGGGACCAATTGAAAGGTCTGTTGTGGCTGCGTAGCCACTTGGGGAGTAGCGGGACCCGGAAACTGTCGTCTCGGCTGACGTTGCTGGGGTCTGGGTTTCGAGGATTTCCTCTTAGGCTGAGGGCCATCGTCCTGAGAGGACTTCCTCTTTCGCCACATGCCCCACTCATGGAGAGGGTTCCTGTTCTCCGTAGCAGCTTTGTCCGCTATCTCTTTCACCAAGGTAGACGGGAAGAGATGTTTGCCCCAGATATTGGAGGAAATCAGTCTCCGGGGTTCGTGTTTCACCGTTGCACTGGCGAATACGAATTCCCTACAAGCTCTACGAGCACTAGCGAAACTGTATAGGTCCTTAGTCATGGTTGCCAGGTGCGACTTAGCAAGGACCATGTAAAAGTCCGGGACTCTGGTGTCCCCGGCCATGAGTTCTAGCTGTACCTGATGGGACAGCGAAGCGGCGAGTCTCTCCTTCGTATCCTGTTCCCTACGAAGGAGGTGATCGTTCAGCCGTGGGAGGTCCTCGTTGAATTGACGACCGGCCACATCAGGTTCTAGTTTTCCTACCGTGAAGGTCGACTGGATGTCTTTCCAGTGCCTATCATCGGGGGGAAAAGTAAGGGAGAAGGGTCTGCACTCATCCAGTGCAGGGCAAGGCTTCCCTTCCTCCACAGCCTTCATGACCGCTTGGAAGGCCTTTTCAATGAAGGGGAAGGTCGCAGTAGCTGGAGCAACGAAGGTTGGATGCTTCTTACTCAGCGCTGGCATCTTGGAGTTTGTGAAACCCCGGCTCTTCACTGCCTGAGCTAGCATAGCTTGGGCCTTCGCGAGATCGAACACAATCACTTCCTTTGGTTCGGTCTCTTCTTTTGAGGCTGGTTCGGACCTGAGCCGGACGTAACAGTCCGGATAAGCCTCGAAATTCGGGAAGAACTCCACTTCTTCCAACAAAATAGAGCCAACCCTTTCACTAATGTAGATCTTGCCAGTAGTGATTGGCATATGCTCGGCGTATCTCCAAGGGTTAGCTTCCGAGCAGGTGGGGAGGTCCTTAACCGAAATCTTCTTCGGTTGTTTGAAGCCGACAAGAGTCGTCCGGAATTGTTCCCGAGTCTCACGCAGCTTCTTGTCCATGAGGGCTTCAAGCATTCTGAAGACCTCTTGAGTGGCCGATGGAAGAGGGTCCGGGGTGGCAGAAGTCGAAGGAACAGGTTCCTCGGACGGTGCTGTAGTTGCTGGGGGAGCAGGAGCAACCTCGTTCTCCGAGTCAGGGTATTCCACCTGATCTTCCTCATAGTCGAGCTCCTCGCCCATGAGGTTCTTCTCCGTCTCTTCGGACACCTCCGACATACGTTCCACGTTGTCGGAATCAAGATGGCACTCACGCATGGACTGTGCCATGACGATGTCGAGTTCGACCACAATCTGGACAGTGGGAATTTGTTCTCGAGGGACCACAGAGTCCTTGGATGCTTTTGGAAAAAGCAAAGCCCTCAAGTCTTCATTGGGAAGATACGGTCCAGTGACGTTCTTTTGGAAGCCACGCACCCATTTGCGTAGCTTCTCTCTAGAGATGTCCCTTACCTCCGTGGTAGGAGGATCATTGAACTCCTCGTCAAGAAGACTCTTGCAGACTGAACAGTTCTGCGGGTCCCAAAATTTAAGGTCGCCTTTCTTGGCGGCGCAGGGGGCATGGGTCCGGGACGCCTTGTGCCCGTAGAAGTCCGGGCGCTTCACTCCACAGAAGTTGCTTTCGCACTTCATATACTCCTGTAAAAGAAAGAGATCATGAGTACATGGAAGGCATAAGAATGACTTACATAACTCTAAAATTAAGAATAACTTAATCTATAATAGCATATTAATGTTCAAGATTGATGAGCGGGAAAGGAAGTAGATAGACACATACTTGTGAATCCCGCCCAGCTGGTTACCGTAACCTTATCCGTAGACAATTCCTTTGGACCCGAGGGTCACAAATGAGGGAAATCCATATGGATGAGCCAAGCTAGGCTTTTAAAAGGAATTGTCCGCAGAGTGTACCAGGATCTGAGACCACTCAGAGCCTTGGGGGAGATGGGAAAATAGGATAAACCCCTTAGTAAATGTAGGTTCCGGCAGTCGACTGCACTGAGATACACAGAATATGCTGGAATTGTTGTAATGTGAAATCAAACAGCATAGCCACTATTTTAGTTGGTATAACAATACCTATATGGAGGTGGCCAGGCTATCTGGCTGCATCATATTGACTGCCGGCATGTTGACATGCCGGCAGCCAGGGAAGGGGTACATGTCCCTTAGCATCTCATGAGGGGGCGCCGGCAGACCGACGGAACGCCGGAGGCCGGTCCTGCAGGGTGGAAAACATCAAGGCAGACACACTGAGCAACCGAGATGGATGATACCACAGTGGCGACCGCCGGCACAGCAGCGGATCGCTGGCAGAGGCAGCGGGCTTCGGCAGCCGGAGGCTGACGGCATGGTGAACCTTAGTTCAATTCATAAGAGATATATATATATAAGGGTGGATACCTAGATTGCCGGCAATCAAGACTCCGAAAGTCGGCCGGCTGTTGCTAGGTAAATATAAGGGGGGGGGGGGGGCCTCGGCGGTATGTCGAAGGAAGGCGGCAGCCTCCGGCACTCGGTAGGCTGACGTCTTGATGGGGAAGGTATCTTATGAATAAAGGTCACCTGAGGTAGTGGCGGTTATCGCCGGCAGTAGAGACGGCAAGGGACTGGCATCAAGATAGAGAGAGAAAAAGGGTAAGGAGGGATGGGAGGGGTAATATCCTATACCCCTCCGGCATCCCCCCGGAGAGAGTGCACTCATGATAGGAGTAGATACTCCTAACATCCAGCGGCAGTGGGCCGGCAGACGGCCGGGAGCCTGAGGTAACCCAAGGGAGGGATAGAGGGCACTCAAAGAGGGGGAATCCCCTGCCGTCAGGACCGCTGCCGGCAACCACCCTTATAGAACGCTATGAAGGGTATGTGTACCAGAACGGCCAGCTCAGCAGGAGAACAAGGCTAGCCCTACCACTCCACTCAAGGGAGGAGTTGTAGGACCAAGGACAGGGGTGTGTAGGCAGGCCTCCACCCAAGGGATAGAGTGGGGAGGGAGAAGTAGGGGTCTTCTAAATGGGTAGACTCTGTATGAGAGCAGCCACCAAGGCAAGGGAGAACGCTCCCTAACCTAGGATAGGTAGCCCAGATCAAGTACAGTACTAATGTACTGTCCCAAACTATAATAAGACAGAGTCTACCCCCAGAGCTTAACCTAGAGTAGGAGGACCAACTCCTAGGCTAGGAAAGTCTGAAAGACACATCGCTAGTTGCAGGGAGGAAGGGTAACCCAACCAAGTGCAACTGGAGGAAGGGCAGAGGCCTTCCTAAGGTCTCAGGCACGACCCTAAGGGGTGTTCATTCCCTTAGGGTAGGCAGAGAAGTGATAAATACTCTGGGTGTAGACAAGATCTCCCTATATAAAAGGGAAAGCAAGTCTACCCAGAGGGAATTACCCGCAGGCAGGGGGAAAAGGGAGCATACAAGGGTTCCTACATTAGATTAGGAGGGGGTTGGTACACAACCAACTCAGTCCCTTGTATGGTCCCCGAAGGCAAAAATACTTACATCACAGTAACTAGTATGTTTAATAATGCCAAAATCTTCATAACTTAACTTAGGAACACTAATATATATCATGCATGAAAAGAGCACTAGGCTGTCAAGCCTAGGGGCTAAGCTAGCGATCTAGTATGGGGTCGAACAGCGACCGTAGTCTGATGAGCGCTAAAACACGATATAATGATTTCCTAGCTATGAAGACTAAATAACTAATAATATTAATTAGTTAAAGGACCGGAGAAGGCTGTTCTGGCTAACTAAATAAGGCATGCAACGTGAACAGCGACGCCACCATGGCGCGTCCGGTATCGGCACAGCGACGCCACCATGGCGCGTCCGGTATCGGCACAGCGACGCCACAAAACACGATATTTTAAGAAAATTAGAAGTTACTTTACGGCCAGAGCTTATTTAAACAATACTAGGACCTGGTACTCAACTTTCCAGAAGAAAGCGAGGCTGAAGGCTGCGACATTACGGCGATATAAGCAGATAAAAGAGTCACTTGGGAAAAATCCGACTTAGCGTAGAAGCTACAGGCGAAAGGATGAGGACGGACGTGACGTCATTTAGCAATGGCTCCCGTTTGTTTACGTCTCGAGTACCAAAAGTAGCCACGGATGAGAGTAACTTTGGAACGGCTCCTCAGTTACTCAGCCACCTTTCCATATTGAAGTGTTAACTCTATATGGGGTGCAGATAGCTATGTGGCGTGTTAATACATGCGTCCACTGTTGATATACGATATCCTAGAGGGAAACCTTTAGGGTACTCGCACCAGAAGTTAGAATTCTGTGATAACCTTTAGTTTAATTCTCTGGGAATATCCACTGTAGTTAAATATACCCTAGGAAGCTACTGAAGGAACCTTCCATCAGGACGTCATGGCTTGAGCCCAAAAAAGTTCTGTATATGAATTTTTTATACAATATCTGAGATTTATGATTTAAGTTGGATTTGTCTTTTCATCTCTTAATGTTTGTAAGTTGAGGACCTTCTGTACATACTACAGTATAGCATACATTTAATTATATTCTTTGTTTCATCATCAATAATAGTTATCAAACTTAACCTTAACTAATTTCTTAACGAGTTTTAATAAAGCAGGTATTGTGCTACACTATCAAAATTTCACTTCTAATACAATGAAAAAAAAAAAAACATTAAAAAAGCACTACTTGATATTTACAATCTTCAGTCTGGTGAACATAGCACTAAATCTCCTAATGTAATTAAATAACTACACTATGAACAAAAACACTCATCAGAACACCACAATATTGTTTTTTATTGCAGTGTCTTACCCAACAATTATATAGCTGTAGGTTCCCTACGACGGCAGACAATAGATTCAAAACTACTGCGGTGGCACTGCCATTGCTGATTTAGGTGATTTCATCTCCCTCCACTCGAGGGAGCTACAGGTACAACTGTCCAGGTAACATCAATTCGTTCTCTGCCGGCTTCTGGTGAACAACGGTGGTCGGTGCAGACTTTTTTCTCCATTTGTTGGGAAGTATTATCTCTCCAATATCGGTGAAGTATTCAAACTCCGTGGTGTAGGACTGAAGCTGAATTTTCTTTTCTACAATTTTGTGGTCATACTATGTCGGACTCTAGTCCTTCAGTACAGGGTAATTAGGTTTTGCGCCGGTACAGAGTTGCCAGGTTTTCTAAAGGAAAAGACAACTTCTAATCAACAGAAGCTTTAAAAGGCTAACCCATTAGTAGAAAAAGGCCTAATATACAGTACAATATTTTTGGGCTCAAGCCATGTCGTCCTGATGGAAGGTTCCTTCAGTAGCTTCCTTAGGGTATATATGACTACAGTAGATATTCCCAGAGAATTAAATTCAAGGTTTCACAGAATTCTAACTTCTGGCGCGAGTACCCATAAGGTTTCCCTTTAGGATATCGTATAATAACGGGACACATGCTTGGCACTCCACATAGCTATCTGCACCACACATAGCGTTTACGCTTCAAGGGGGAAGTGTGGCAAGTTATGGGAGGAGCCGTTACTAAGTTCTCCTCCTTCGTTACTGTTACGGTACTCTTTGACGTCATAACCGCCACCATCTTGGTTGACGTCACCGTTGCGCGCCTTCCTCATTCCTTCTTACGTAGCGTTTATGACCAGGTGCTTTTTCCCAGTTATTCGCTTGTATTATCATCATGTCGCAATCTTCTGCCTCGCCTTCTTCTGGAAAGTTGAGTACCATATTCTTGTATTGTATAAATCAGCTCTGGCCGTAAAGTAACGCCTTTTTATTTCAAAATACCGTGTTTTGTGGCGGAGCTGTGCCTTGACCGGAGGCGTCATGACACTGACGCTGTTGTTCACTTTGCATGCTTTATTTAGTTAGCCAGAACAACCTTCCCGGTCTTGTAACTAATTATCAGCATTAGTTATTTAGTCTTTATTGCTAGGAATTAATTATATTATGCCGTTAGTATTCTTTTTCGGCGAGTGTAGGTAGCCGAATTCTTAGGCTCAATTGCTAGCCTAGTCCCTAGGCTCGATAGCTTAGGCATTATTGTTTACTTTCATGCATGATATAATAAGTGTTCCTGGTGTTAATTTATGAAATGAAGATGTTAGGCATTTATACATATAAGATTCAGTGATTGCACATGTTTTTCTCCTTCTAGGAAGTATACAAGGGGTTTCGATGATCTTGGTAGTCGACTCCCTTGCCCCTAACCTAACGCTAGGGATTTTGTATACTTTCTCACCTCCCCAGTTACCTTATCCAAGGTAATCTCCTCCCTCTGAGGTAGCCTAGGCTACATCCTAGCCCTCCTTACCTTGAATCGTATTCAAGTGAGGTTAGGCTAGGATTTTCTTTCCTCACTCATAGCCATAGTACATGAGCTTTGAGTTTGGGACAGAACCTCAGAGTACCAGTCGTTTGCCCCCCAGCTACCCCATTAGGTGAATGAACTCTCCTTTTGGTTCCTGCTGGTCGGCAAAGGTGGGGGCTCTACCCTTCCCCCTAGATCACACCTGGTAGGGTTACAACCCTTCCTCCCTGTGGCCTACACTTTTCCTACACCTGCCTTTCCTGGTGTGGGGACATGTTCCCCTTGCCTAGGTTAGGTAGGCCATGGGATTCTGTTTCCTTATAGTTTAGGACGGTACATTAGGGCTGTTCCTTCACTGTACTAACCTACCCTAGGCTGGAGAACGAATTCTTCCTACACCTGGGATAGTGCTGGTACTGAAAAAGAACCCCCCCTGGAGTGCCTTCCCCTACACTCCTCCTCAGGACCCTCTCCCCTCCCCCCTCTGTCCTTTAGTGATGGCCTAGCCATCACACCTCTGTCCACCGTCCTACAACTCGACCGTGTGCCGGTGGGTTGTGGGGTCGGCCCGGTCCTTTCGTTGGCTAGTCCGAACTGCTAGGCTTCCCGCATATAGTTGAACTATGGGATAGCATACGACAGGTCGGTCTGCCGGCGGAAGACCTCACTATCTTAGAGTGTTCTTCGGTCCTCCCTTGGGCCACCACCCGCAACTCTAGCCGACTGCCGGCTCTGTTGCGGCTGGATGAAAGGTTGCCATTCTCTCCCTTCCATTTGAACACTCCTTCCGGAAGAAGACGAGGTTTGGGTATTGAGCTACTGCCCTTCCCTCCTTCTTCTATTCTTTCTCTCTATCTCATAAGTGCCGGTCCACTGCCACACTACTCTGCCGGCAACAGCCGTCAGCTTAGTCCCAGTATCCTCTCTGTCTCATTGATTGATGTCAGGGTTGGAGTACCTAAGCCGGTTGCTTACCGACTGCCGGGGGCCGCCAACTTGCCGACGATCTGCCATCATTTTGAGGTTTCGCCCTCTCTCTGCCACAGAGGCTGATGGCTGGGAGGGGTTCCCCATTGATGGAGATTTGCCTGCCGGCGCCACCTAATCATTCTACTTCAGTGGACTGTCACCTCTACCCTGCCGGCGCAGCGTATAGCTATATACGATAGCCAGTACATCTATGGTATAGTACATACCCTAGTCAGAAAACTATGGTGTATAGTTGTGCAGTAAATTCTTCTAGCATACTCTGTGCATCCATGCACAGTCCCTTGCCCCGGGACCTACCTGAATCGGGGAGAATCATTTCCCCCCTTTCTCTCTATGCTGAATGAACTCAGCTCCCCCTCTCACCATTACTAATACTCCGGAGGAAGTCTAAGCTGTGCTTTATCCCTTGTGGATATTCCTTCCCCCTCTTAGGGCGCTCTTAAGGAGCCCCTAGAATTAGTTATGGTGTGAGGTCACGGCAATTGGCTGGGCGGGATGCACAAGTATGTGTCTTTTCTGCTTCATTTCCAGCTTACCTATCCTAAGCTTACACTTGGAAAGGAATCTTATATTGTAAGTAAAATTACTTTAAGACTAATCTAAGATTACTTTAAGTCAATGATATAGACTTCTGTAGACTCATGTACCCCTTTCTTCTTTACAGGAGGAGTACATCCGGTGTGAGAGCGCCTTCTGCTGCGTTCGGCGCCCGGACTTTTATGGCCACCTGGCGTGCCGAACCCACACCAGCTGTTCCGTTGCCCAAGGGACTCTTCGGTATTGGGACCCGCAGGTTTGCACTGTCTGCAAAGACCTGCTCCATGAGGCGTTCGAGGACCCCCCCATCTGCGGAGGCCAGGGACATCGCTCGGGAGAAACTACGCAATTGGGTGCGTGGTTTCCAGAAGAACGCCACGGGGCCCTATCTCCCTAGTGAGAAGATGAGAGCTCTGCTCTTTCCCAAGGCATCTGCGGATGCTGTTATCCCCAAGCCAAAGATCCCCTGCGTCCAGCTGACGGTTGAACCGGACGTATCAGACGCACTTCAAGACTTCCATCTTGATGAGGTGGAACAGATGTCGGAAGTGTCGGACACCACCGAAAGGACCCTGATGGCCAAGGGTCGAGAAGAGGAGGAGCATACGGAGGCCCCTGACTCCGAGGGTGATGGCGCCCACGCCCCCTCTGTTACTTCCGTAGCTATTTCGGAACCCGTCCCCTCTACCTCTTCCACTCCTACGCCTGTGAGAGTGGACACCCAGGATAACCTCCAAGCCTTGGTGGCACTCCTGGACGAAAGGCTTCGCCAGAGGGACGAAGACTTTAAGAGGGAGATCCTATGTCTGTCGAAACAGACCCCGAGGAAGATCACCATTAAGGATCTTCCCCCTTGCTCAGTGACCAACCCATGGAGGCATGGAGAACACATGCCGATCACGAGTGGACGTATCTTCGCCAACGATAAGTTAGGCGCCATTCCCCTTGAAGAGGTGGAGTTTTCGCTTATCTTTGAAGCATACCCGGACTGTTACATCCGTCTCAAGTCCAAGCCAGTTTCCAAGGAGAAGGTCATCGTCTTCGACCACGCTAAGGCTCAATCTCTTCTGGCCGGCTGCCTCAAGAGTAAGGGCTACACCAACTCCCAGGTGCCGGCCCTAAGCAAGAAACACCCGTCTTTTCTTGCTCCTGCCACCATGGTCTTCCCCTTCACTGAGAAATCCCTGTTGGTAGTGTTGAAGGCGGTGGAGGAAGGGAAACCCTGCCCTACACTGGAAGAATGTAGGCCCCTCTCCCTCGCCCTCCCTCCCGACGACAAGAACTGGAAAGACATCCAGTTAACTTTCTCTGTGGGAAAGTTGAAGGCTGACATCGCTGGACGGCAGTTCAACGAGAACCTCCCCAACCTCTCCGAATACCTTCTGTGTCGGGAGCTGGACACGAAAGAGAGGCTGGCTGCCTCCCTCTCTCTTCAAGTCCAAATGGAGACGATGGCCGGGGACACACGGACCCCAGGCTTCTACATGGTCTTGGCTAAGACCCATCTCGCCACCCTGACGAAGGACTTTTATAGCTTCATCAGGGCCCGGAGAGCCTGTAGAGAATTCGTGTAAGACTGAAAGCTGGGCCAGAATTCGACCTCCTCAATAAGGACAGCCCCCAACTTCTCTGATATGAAGATCTTGCCTCTGGTAATAGACATGTATTCTGCATACCTCCATGGATTAACATCAAAGCAAGGTGGAAGATCTTTAACGTTGAGTCTCTTCTGAGACCCACGGGACGCGGTGAGATGGTCCATTCTTCTTCGCCATTCAGCATCCCTTTCTTCGTTTTGCTTACGAAGCCTCTCCATCATTGCCATGAGACTGGCCATTGCCTGCCTCATGTCATCTGATGGAGGAGCAGAAGACGTAGAGGGTAACGGTTCTGAGACCGGAACTGATGAAACAGACTCCAATTCGACATCATCCTCTTCTTCTTCAGGAGCCAAGGTGGACTCATCTTCGAGACCTTCCGCTAGAAGGTCCTTTTCGATGTCCTCAGACACCCCCGACATCCTCTTGTCTAGGTGGATGTCCTTCATCGCGTCGGAGATGTCCATATCTACGGAAATATGGATGCAAGGGATCTCAGGTCGAGGCTGGGGTATGACAGCTTCCACACCCGCTTTTGGGAGCAGCAAGGAGCGCATCCGTTCACTAGGAAGGTAAGGTCCCTGGCGTTCTTTTGAAAGCCACGAACCCATCTGCGCAGCATACTTCGTGCTGCATCGCTTGACTCTGCTGTCTCGGGGTCATCAAAAGCCTCGGTAACCAAGGCCTTGCAAATTTTGCAGTCCTGGGGGTCCCAGTACTTGAGAAGTCCCTTGGAAATGGCACAGGGAGCATGAGCCCTGCACTCTTCATGGCCACAGAAGTCCTTGCTCCTCACGTTGCAAAAGACTCGAAGGCACTTGGGAATGGTCCTCCTGTAAAGAGAAGAAAATTAAATGAGTATGCAGTAGCTCATCTCACCTGATAAACTATATAAAATATTATCATTAGTATTTTTGCATTATAGCTTAGGATAGACAAGCTAGAAAGGAATTAGGAAAGACACATACTTGTGTTTCCTGTCCAGCCAATTGCTGCAACCTCCCCCAAAATTAAAACCTAAAGTTTTCCTATTCAGGAAACCCAAGGGAAGAATTCTAACCTGTGAGAATAGATAAGTGTAACTTAACACTGACTTTTCCCAAGGTTTTATTAATGTGGGTAAATTGTAACTGATCATCTATCAGTATGTTGAAAGAAATCTTTTCTTTCAATATATGATTGGTCTCAACAATAGACTGTGCAAGGATACACAGGGTATGTTGGAAAATAACTACTATATAATATATACTATAGTTTTCTGTCTGCAGTATGATCTATACTGAAAATATACTGGCTACTGTATAATCATATACTGTATAACATGCCGGCTAGGCTAGCACCTGGCGGCACGAGACGCCAGCTGGGGTAGTACCCGGCGGCACCGACCCAGTGGCAGTGTGGCATCTGCCGGCTAGGTTAGTACCTGGCGGCACTAGCTGACAGAGAGAGAGAAAGCGTGGAGTGAAGGGTACCTTATTAAATGTTTGTTAACAATAAATAAGGGTGTAAGTACTTAATCTTACTGCCTTCCTCCAGAAGGAGGGTTCAAATGGAAGGAGAGAATGTATCATTCAGGCTTCCATCCAAACACAAACCGTTGCCGGTCACTGCCGGCCGCTGGTATGTGGATGGCAGTCCAAGAGAGGACTGAATAACACTCTACAGAATAGGGGTCTCCCACTGGCAGCTGGGCCAGCCGGCACAGCTTTTCCAGGAGCCTTGCGTCCATAAGGGAAGGCTGAGCGACTAAATAGCTATTATGTAGGAGCCCCGGCCGGGCCCACAACCCGCCGGCAAGCGGCGAGATTGTTGGATGACGGCCAAAGGGTTGCGATGGCTAGGCCATCGCTAAAGGACAGAGGGGGTAAAGAAAAGGGTCCTGTATGAAGTGTGGAAGGATCCGGCAGGGTTGCCGGTCCTACTACACAACGAAGAAACTCTGTTTAAAGAATATCTATTCTTCAACCTAGGGTCTGCCAATAGAGTTAAGAGAAAGGCGGCAGGCTCTTCACCCCCTCTCAACATAGGAGAAACATTGTTTCAGTGCCGGCACCATCCTAGTCGGCAGAAAAATGTCTATTCTTCAGCCTAGGGTCTGCGAGCACAGGACTATTCTTCTAGACCGCAGCTCAGGGGAGACGGTGGCGGCATCATACAACCACTTCAAGTGCGGCCTAGGGAGGTCTAGCCTCCTATGTCGGCGGCTGAGGCCGGCAGGGGGAGTGACTACTCACCCTGCCAGCCGGCCACGGGCAAAAACTGAATACTCTGAGGTTCTGTCAAAAACGCAAAGTCGGCTATCTGCTGGCCAGGGAAAGAGACAGAAAACACTAGCCTAGTCAAGCCGGAGTGTCTTCTCAATGGCAAGACCAAGATAGGATTGTAGCCTATGGCTGCACTCAGAGGGAAGAAGGGATTACCCTTAAATCTCCACTGGAGATGAGTATCGATTTATATAATAATTCTAGGAGATATCTATCTCCGCCTGAATTGATAAAACGACACACGAGTATAAACCTGGAGCCTAGTGCCAGGCGAGATTTGGTTACCTTAATCGCCGAAACTCTTTCATATACGATCAATGAGGAAAAGGAAATATATGCAATCAATATATCTTACAAGTGTAAATTGCCTAAATAGCTTCATATTTAAGTGCTATTACAACTAGGAATGTCGTTCTATATCATGCATGAAGGTAAACTAAAGCGCGAAGGCTAGGAAGCCTAGCGCGGGCGAGGTTCGGCTACCTAAATCGCTGAAACTCTAAAGAATACAATCGACATAATATATAACTTCCTAGTATTTTATGACTGAATAGCTTCGTAAATAACGGATTTTGAGCGAAGCGAAAAATCTATTTTTGGATGAGATAGCCATGTCGTCCTGATGGAAGGTTCCTTCAGTAGCTTCCTAAGGGTATATATGACTACAGTAGATATTCCCAGATAATTAAACCAAAGGTTTCACAGAATTCTAACTTCTGGCGCGAGTACCCATAAGGTTTCCTTTAGGATATTGTATAATAACAGGACGTATGCTTGACACGCCACATAGCTATCTGCACCCCACATAGCGTTTATGCTTCGAGGGGGAAGTTGGTGGCAAGTTATGGGAGGAGCCGTTACAAAGTTCTCCTCCTCCGTTACTGTTATGGTACTTGGATGACGTCATAAACGACTCCATCTTGGCTGACGTCATAACCGCGCGCCTTCTCCATTCCTTCTCTAGTAGCGTCTATGACCAGGTGTTTTTCCCAGTTGTTCGCTATTATCTACCAGCATGGCGCAATCTTCAGCCTCTTCTGCCCCTGGAAAGTTGAGTACCATATTCTTATATTGTATAAATCAGCTCTGGCCGTAAAGTAACGCCTTTTTATCTTTAAATACTGTGTTTTGTGGCGGAGCTGTTGCCTACCAGAGGTGTCCCTGACGCTGTTGACGCAGGAGCTAAAATTTATACACTGTAAAGATCGAATACTTAACTTTCCAGTGGCAGAAGAGGCTGGAGATTGCATGATAAATCCAAAAACCAAAGTGTAACGAAAGAGCTACAGGGAAAATCACCGTGCGGGACCGCTACAACTATAGGAATAGCGCGCTGGGTTGACATACAGCGCCATCTAGATACTCGGAGTAGTACGGGAGGAAGGGTAACCTTGATAACGGCTCCCATTCTATTTTTGCCACTTTACCCCTCAAAGCGAAAACGCTATTCGGGGTGAAGATTGCTATGTGTCGTATCAAGATATACGTCCCCTGATTTATGTGATATCCTTAGGAGGAATTTTAAGGATATTCGCGCCAGGAGTTAGAATTCTAGAGACCTGAAGGTAAATTTTCTGGGAATATCACTGTAGTCAAATATCCTTTAGGAAGCTACTTATAGGAACCTTCCATCAGGACGACATGGCTTGAGCCCAAAAACCCGTTTAGTATTATCAGACTATTTTAGTTGGATGGATGATGTGGAGATGGCACAGGACTGTGGGATGGGATGGGATACCATTCTGTGCACAGATGCAACTGGAGGAAAACCAGCAGTTGCACTGTGAGGTGTCAGTTGAAAAGTCGGACAGAAAGATTAAAGTGAGGAGGTGCGAATGAGGGACAAGAGTTTCGCATAGAGACATATTTAGGCAGTTTCATAGGGTAGATTTTGGACATTCAAAGAAGCCTAAGACCCCTTAAGACATTCAAAATATGTCCCCTTTTGGCTCTTTCCAACTAAAAACTAAAAGTCTTTAAAGGACAAATACATTCTACAAGTCAATGAAAAATTATATAGCTCTCTCTCTCTCTCTGGTAAAATTTATGATGATATAATGAAGGCAAGATTTATTCATTATCATAAAATTATTGAATTTTTATCATAATTTATAATTACTGGGATGAATTAACAATAGAGACGGAATATGTGTATTCAGTTGAATACGTCACTTGATTTATAGTGTCCAACTGGTTACAACCACAAACATAAATCAGCTGTCTGAGCAAGTCCAAAGCCAAGGTGATGTGGGACCAAAACAAGGCAAATTCTTATTCTCCCACTGATATCTAATAGGTGTGTGACAAATATTCCCTGAGGTCATGTCAACCAACGTTTATTAGGCTTTAAATGTGTTGATGACCTTATGACTATATCCAATAAGGCAAGTAAGAATAAACATGGCTGATGATAGTGTGCAGAAAATGTTCAATGGTATTTATAAGTAGGGCAATGCCTTTGAAAGAAGAATTTAAAAAGTCCTAGGTGACCAAATATGTTGCCTAAACTGGGGATAGCAAGGTGTTATCCTAGCCAATTTCAAGTTAGAATGGGATAAAAGTAAAGATTGAGAATTTCATTATTGATTTATTTATGGTACAGGTAAAATAAGCTTAATTACAATAAGGGGAATAAGCTTAGAAGCTTTGCACATATCTATAATGCGATGAAGTTCCCGTAAACTTGTTTTGCAGAGTGAGCATTTAGGAACCAAGAACCAAGAAATCACATAACCAGGGAATGAAACTCACAGCATATAAAATGTATGAAATATACTAAGTTGAACAAACCAGATGATTATATAGTGAATTCAAGTAATTACAAAGCCAATGATTTGCAATTTAAGAGATTAGAAGAAAGTAGGGACTGAATATGTCGTAAATTATAGCTATGTAAATATTCAATCTGTTGGTAAACTATTTGAATTCTGGAATTGGTAATCGAGAAATATTTCAGCATATTAGCATATTGTCTGAACCATGGTTAAATGGCTTCGAGAAGGCTAAGATTACTGAAATAATCCATCATACACATGCTTTCTTTCATATTCCAAGAGAGGACAAGTTGTAGGGGGTGGGAGTGTCTCGGATTTGTGCTTTCCAAGTACTTCGAAAATATGAATTTAACAATAAACAGATTATACAGTCTGATATGCAGAATACCCACAAACTGATCTTGTGGGTCCTTTAGTGAGTAGGTCTATAGGGGTTTCTTGCATGATATGACAATTGAAGCAGTCCTTAAAGTAAAGTAATTAACATCTGGTCATTACGGAAAAAATTATAACTGTTATGGACATGTCTACTAATTTACTTATAACTATCTGCCTATCTGGTCCTGTACAACAGGGCAAGTTACCCTTAAGTTCTTCGATAATATGTATACGGCAATTAACGTAGAATAAGCTGTGTGATACTCTAAAATACCTAAGAATATATACAAAAGCTCAATTTCAATACTGAATATATGCTTAAAAGCATTCCATCTATCTATTATTAATCATTGATAAAGTGGCTGCAAACTTATTTTGTTGGAGTTGTAAGGACAGTGAGACAAGCGTCACCAAGATCAACTGATACTTTATTTGAATGCGCACGGAAATACATAACAAGGTGCGGACGGAAACGTAGGATTACATTGGCGCCAAGTCAGATTGAAGTGCCCGCCAAAATATATGTGTTTTCTTACACTTACAAATATATGAATTATGGGTTAACAAAAGCATGTCATGAAACGATACATATATCAAAATGTAGCTCTGGTAGAGCGGAATATATATACATAGGACACCACAGTGTGGCGAAGAGAGAATTTAAATAAATAAGTAGTTTGTCGATTTTCTGGACGACGAAGGGATCGGTGTCCTTACAAGTACTTCCCCCCCCAAGACATCGGGCGGCGTAGAGGGCTGATGATCAATCTTCGTATCTCTTCGGGCGTCGGAGGGTTCCTCTTGTTTTTGAACGGAGGGGCGCGCTGGTTTGATGATTTTTCCTTCGTTGGGTGGCTTGTTTTGTGGCGGAACTCTGGGTCTGCCAGGTCCAGCGGAGGCGGTGTCGCTTCCTTCGAGAAACGCTGGTTTCACGCGGTCTATAGAGACCCAGTCCTCTTGGCCATGGACGTCGAGAAGGAAGGCTTTCGTTGTCTTTTTAATAACCCGGTAGGGACCTCGATAAGGTCTAGTCAGTGGTTGTCGATGAGCGTCGACACGGACGAAAACGTACTTGCAGTCATCCAGGCTTTTTGGCTTGAAGTGCTTGGTTCTGTCCTGGTAAGTTTTGAGACACGGCCTGAACTTCCTGGCGATATCCCTTAGGTGATCCAGCTGCGTGTCGTCGGTTGATGAGGGAAAGAATTCGCCAGGAACTGCGAGCGCTTCCCCGTAAACTTTTTCGGAGGGCGAAGGTTTGCCGTCTGCGCGAGGGGCGGTGCGAAGGCCGAGGAGTACCCAAGGAAGTCGTGATTTCCAGTCCCCGTCGGTGCAGCTCGCCATCAGGGACGCCTTGAGGGCGCGGTGCGTTCGTTCGACCATGCCGTTTGCCGCGGGGTTGTACGCCGTGGTGCTGTGGAGCGTCGTCCCCATCAGGTTCGCCAAAGCCAGCCATATTTCTGAGAGGAAAGCGGGGCCTCTGTCAGTCGTGATGTCGTCAGGAACGCCAAACCTGCTCACCCAGCTTGACAGGAGGGCTTCGGCACATGCTTGAGTCGTAGCTTCGGTCATCGGCGATGCCTCCAACCACCTCGTGGAGCGATCGATGATCGTAAGTAGGTAGCGAGCGGATCCAGAAGGGGGCAATGGTCCCACGACGTCGATGTGTATATGTCCGAAACGTCTTTTTGGCTGGGGAAAATCGCCCACCCCCGATTCGGTGTGACGGCTGACCTTGCTTGACTGGCAGTTGATGCATGACCTCGCCCATTCCCGGGCGTCCTTTTTTATCCCTGGCCAGACAAACTTTTCAGACAGAAGGCGAGCGGTGGTGCGTCCTGAGGGGTGCGAAAGTCCATGGATGATATCGAATATTTTCCTTCTGCAGGAGGCTGGTACCCAGGGACGAGGGCGGCCCGTGCTGGTGTCGCAAAGAATAGTTACTCCTGCTGGTCCGAGGGGAACCGCACTTATCTTAAGCGCGGATGGCTCCGTCAGGTGAACCTGTGCTTCTCGGTCGGTGCGTTGTTCGGTTGCGAGATTGGCGTAGTCGATTCCCAGGTGGATCGCGTCAACTTCAATCCTTGAAAGGGCGTCCGCGACTGGGTTTTTCTTTCCTGGGACGTAACGTATGGTGCACCCGAATTCGGCGATTGATGCGAGATGACGTTGTTGTCGGGATGACCATGCGTCCGTTGATTTCGTGAAGGCGTGGACGAGGGGTTGATGATCCGTTGCAATCGTGAAGGGGGTACCCTCCAAGATGTGCCTGAAGTGGCGGACGGCGAGGTAGACGGCGAGGAGTTCCCTATCGAAGGTGCTGTATCTTGTTTCGGCGGGTTTCAATTTCTTGCTGAAGAATGCCAGCGGTCGAGGAGAACTATCGACAAGTTGCTCAAGCACAGCCCCGCAGGCGACGTTGCTGGCGTCGGTCGTTAGTCGCAGGGGCGCGTTGTCGTCGAAATGAGCCAGGGTGGTTGCATTCGCAAGGGCATCCTTCGTCCGAGCGAATGCCTGTTGCTGGGGCAAGCCCCACTCGAGTTTTTTTGCTTTTCCTTTCAGGACGTCGTCGAAGGGTGACAGGGTTTGTGCGATGTTGGGGATGAAGCGCCTGTAGTAATTGACCATTCCCAAGAACTCCTGAAGTTGGCGAATGGTCGTAGGTATTGGGAACTTCCTGATGGCGTCGATTTTGGTTGTCTTGGGTTTTACTCCGCGCGAGGATACACGGTGACCAAGGAAATCCACTCCCTCCGCACCGAACGTACATTTGTCGAAGCGTACGACTAGGCCGTTCTCCTGTAGGCGCTTTAGGACGGTGCGGACGTGTCCCCGGTGTTCCTCCTTGGTTTTCGAGAATATCAGGATGTCGTCGACGTAGCAGACGCAGAAAGGTAGGTCACCCAGAATGCTATCCATTAGTCGTTGGAAGGTTGCCCCGGCGTTGCGTAGACCGAAGGTTGAGTATGCGAAGGTGTAGGATCCGAACGGCGTTACAATGGCAGTTTTCGGGATATCTTCCGGGAATACGGGGACCTGGAAGTAAGACTTGAGAAGGTCCATCTTGGTAAAAAACCTTGCGCCGTGCAACGCGTTCGTTAGGTCCTGCATGTTGGGCAGTGGGTAGTGATCGGGCGTTGTGATGAGGTTGAGGCGCCTGTAGTCGCCGCAAGGTCTCCAGGACCCGTCCGGCTTTTTAACCATGTGCAGGGGTGATGCCCAGGGGCTCGATGCTTTCTTACAGATACCCATGCGTTCCATGTCCTCGAAGGCGCGTTTGGCATCCTTCAATTTCTGAGGTGGGAGGCGGCGGAATTTGGCGTGAGTGGGAGGTCCTGTCGTTGTGATTTGGTGGTAGATGCCATGCTTGGACGGGGAACCTGGCGAGTGTCGGAGCTCGGGCTTGAAAACCTCGGGAAACTCTCGTAGGAGGTCGGCGTAGGGGTGCGTTGTTACGGCGGATACGGACATTGTTGCAGGGCCATGTTCTAGGGCGCGAGACTGGCAGGTCCCCGTGTCGATGAGACGTCTGTTAGCGACATCGACGAGGAGTCCATGGTGGGCGAGGAAATCCGCACCGAGGAGGGGGCGATTGACGTCGGCGATAGCGAAGGGCCAAGAATACGAACGGCCCATGATAGATATCTTGAGGGTCTTGATTCCATAGCACCGTATGGGAGATCCGTTGGCGGCGATGAGTGAGGGAGCGTTTTTGTCGGGACCACGGTCTAGGTCGGACTTCGAAGGAGGGAATGTTGACTGCATTGCGCCGGTGTCCACCATGAGTCTACGGTTGGAAATGGTATCGAGGATACAGAAACCAATCTTGTTATGGTTAACTGCGGCCGCGATGGTGGCAGGTGGATGCTTCTGGCGCCATCTTCTAGGGAAACTGCATGGTGCTCTACATTTCTTGGCGTCACTGCCGAACTGTTGGTGGTAGAAGCACCATGCTGGGTTAGGCCTAGGGTTTGGTCGCGTTGGTTGCGGTGGTTTCTTTCTTGATAGAATGTTGATCTCGTCGTCCTCGAGGGCCATTGCCGAGGAGTCTATGGAAGAGCAGCTGCTGAAGGAGGAGAACAGAGGCGGTGTTGACGATGATGCTCCGAGGCGAGATGCTTTGGAGGCCTCGTGGAGCTTCTGAGCCTTCGACAGGAGTTCGTTCATCGGGAGCGTGTCGGCGTCTGTCAGTTGGGCCCGTACGTCCTGTGGTAGGCGTCGAAGAAAGATCTCGCGAGATAAGCTAATCTCACGTCGTCGGCCGTTGCTGTCTGTTTCGGGGAGCATGAGCAGGCCGGTTAGCTCGTCCCACGCCTCGACAGGAGAGGTGTCACCCATGGGCTTGCCGGCGAGGTCCAGTACTTTCTGTGCCCTTGCTGAGACGGAGAGGGAGTAGATACCGATGAGTTTCGTTCTCAGGTCGTCGTATGAAACTTGGCCGGCCTGGGCGTCGAGCCATGGGGAAATCTTGTCGAATACTTCTTCAGGTATGGAGGTGAGAACGATGTCAGCCTTGGCGCAGGAGTTGCTGAGTCTAGCGACGCGGAAGAGTACGTCCGCTCTCAGGAACCAGGAAGCGGTGTTGTGTTGAGAAAAGGGCGGCAGTTTGACTTTGGGCGTGGAGGCGAGGCCGTTGGGTGCGATGGGCGTGTTGCTCCCTACATCGTGGCCAGACGACGAGTCGGCGAAGAGGTGAGAGGTTGATATGTCGGTTAAGCTCATCCTACTGCCTTACGTTCACCGAAGTGTGGGAGAACCAAAGGCAGGTTCTTGCCTAAGGTAACGGAGTATGTAGAAGGTAGCACGGCCGTAATAAGTCCGTTAATGGCAAAGCCAAAACCGCTGATGCTACTTTCAACTCCGGGGTCACCAGTTGTAAGGACAGTGAGACAAGCGTCACCAAGATCAACTGATACTTTATTTGAATGCGCACGGAAATACATAACAAGGTGCGGACGAAAACGTAGGATTACATTGGCGCCAAGTCAGATTGAAGTGCCCGCCAAAATATATGTGTTTTCTTACACTTACAAATATATGAATTATGGGTTAACAAAAACATGTCATGAAACGATACATATATCAAAATGTAGCTCTGGTAGAGCAGAATATATATACATAGGCCACCACAGTGTGGCGAAGAGAGAATTTAAATAAATAAGTAGTTTGTCGATTTTCTGGACGACAAAGGGATCGGTGTCCTTACAAGTTAGCATTTAGACACTTTAAGTTCCTATCAGTCTTACAACTGAAACTCTGTTACAGATGCTGTGAATTTCATACCCTTATTTTCCTTTAATTTTTCATGTTCATATTAAATCAGTAAACCCCATTGTTTATGTTTATGACGATTAAACTTTGTGTGTTTTTGTATTATTTGCGAACTAATTTGGGTCCAACGAGAGAAGTTTCTTTTGAAATAAGTTAGGCCCAAAATTTATTTATATAATTAAATTGATTTTATTGGCTATAATAACTATTATAAGATATCAAGAAAATGTTTTAGTAGTTTAAATCTTCATTGAAATCAGTGTTTATGTTTACGAGTAATAAAATTTGGTGTTTTCTTAATATTTGCGAACTCATTTGAGACCAACAAGAGAAGTTTCTTTTAAGATTAGTTAGGCCCAATATTGATTTATATTATAATTAAATTGATTTTATTCGCTATAGTAATTATTATAATGTATTAATAAAATGTTTTAGGAATTTAAATCTTCACATAGATAAATAATATATGAAAGAGATCAAACAAAATTAAATGTGGTCAAACCAAACGGCTCTAAATGTTTGTTATTCTTTCGCCAGTTGACACTTGACAGACGACACTCGACAGTAACCCTTTATTTGACGAAGGTACAATCTGGAATTATCACTGGAGTTAACTTCACGAAGCTCGTAATTATTGTAAGTATAAGTTAATTTTTTAACTTGTTACAATATAAATAGGGGATTTTGATATACATTTGAAGAGATGATAAATTCAAGCAAGTTCTTCCCGTGACTTTCAACCATGCAAAGTGCAAACTTCCACTTCGACGTAAGGTTCACGTCAAGGTGACGGTATCACTGAACGCTTATATTAGTTACATTACGCTCGTCATATATAAATCTAAATTGTGTCGTTAAAACCATGGTATGCTGTACAGATTTAGTGTATTCCTAAATATACTCGGAAACGGGTATTATTGTAGTGTAATACCGGGTAATGTAACCTAGGGAAAAAACTTTTTCTTATAGAAAAAATTACACTTCGAAAATGACACTCATTCCCGTTGCAAATAAAGTTTCAGAAATATATATATATATATATATATATATATATATATATATATATATATATATATATATATATATATCCTACAATAATGGGGGACCCCCAGTGGGAACTCGGGGTTTTGGGTGGGGAAAACATATTGGGGAAACGATATATAAACGAAAAACAAGCCTTTTCTTCTCTATACATTACCTTGTTGGATGTATAATAAACGGAGGAAAAGACAAAACAGTATAACTGGATAAACTTTGGAGGCGACGTTGCAAAGGCTATGTCTCTGAAAAAATACAGTAACCAGAGCTGCCAACGTGTGATGTAGATCAAATGTTAGCGTAACATGCTAATATTAACAGTGTTTTTCATTTAATTTTTCTCATTCTACTAGTCGCTCCAGTAAGTTCGTTTGTACATAGCAGGTTTCAACATTCTGCGCAAAAACCCCGCCTCCCTGCGCGGAGATTTTTCCTCCACCAATAGGATTTCTTCTTCTCTAAATCTTGAAATGTAACTGTTTGTCTCTCTACCAGCTCTGTTCAAGTCTTTTTCAATATTAATCTTACCCGATGATCATGTAGCTGTCAACTCTGTTGCCCGACAGAAATCTACGGTCGGGATACGCCAGCGATCGCTATACAGGTGGGGGTGTACACAACAGCGCCATCTGTGAGTAGGTACTCAAGTACTTCTTGTCAACAAGAGCTCAATTTTTCCTCTGTCGTGCCTCCGGCAAGACCTACTAATACGCCGTCCCTAACTGGATTTGTTTTCACAACTTTTTGGTGAAGTACACTATTCCAGTTTTGAGCTTTCGCTATGCAGGGGTTTTATCTTCATTTCAAAACTTGAACTCGTTTTGGATAGATTTTATTATGGTGACGAAGAGAGTATGGACTCTCTTTCACTTTTAAATGGCCGACCCTTCCCTTAGACGGAAGTGTTGGTGTCGAAGAGAGTATAGACTCTCTTTCACTTTTTTTTTTGACCCACCCTTCCCTTAGACGGAAGTGTGTTTAGGTTTTTGGTAATTTTGCTTAACAAAGTTATAGATTTATTTTATATCTCTCCGCCATTTATAGGCCTCTTCGATTAACTTTCCATTTATTATAAACTTATAAAAATTAATTTTTATGTTTGTTTATATGCGACCTTTCCTAATAGTAGGCGGTCCTTACTTGGAACCGAAGTTAATTAACATTGAGCCCGTCATATCGTTTTTCCTGTTAAGAATTTATGCTATTTTAATTTTAATGTTTTTGAAAGAATTTCTTTGATAGTCTCGTACTGTTTTCAAAGTTGAACTAACGTTTTGTTTAGTCTCCGCAGTTGTTGACGTTCAGAACGTTCAACTTGCGCTCTATCGTTACGATAGAGAGAGAGTATTTCACGGTTTCACGTTGCAGTAAGAGTAAACCGATTCTAGCGTTTCGTTCATTCTTTCTTAGCTTAAATGGTTTTAATTCTAATAAAGGAACTTTTTATTTGGGAAACCTTTCAGTTTTTTTCCTTTAACAAATAATATGTTTTAACGATATATATAATTGGGCTCATCTCTCAGGTTCTAAGTCAAGAGAGAGAGAGAGAGAGATAGAGACGGAGGGAGAGAGAGGAGGATAAACGTTTCGTTCAAGCGGGTAACGTTGTTCTCGTTTTTTGCTCTTCTCCCTAGTCGCTATAGGGGAAGAAGGTAAAACGTTTCTAGAGTTTTATTCTTGTTCCCAGGCTTTATGCGGTGAGAGATTTTAAACGTAGTTTATTTGATCTAGTGTTTAGTCTCTTTTCCAGCCACTGAATTCTTTATCTTTCATTATGTTTTTCTGTTACATTGTAATACTGTTTTCACAATTACTACCTTTTAATGAAGGATAGGATTGCGTGTTTCAGGTACAAACCACTTAAAGTTTCGAGTTCAGTGAAATAAGTGCAAACAGAAAATCAAAAGTGATAAAGTGATATGCGCAAAGTGTTACAGTGTTGCGTTCGAGGGTTCGTCTGTTCGTGCCAGTTGTTCACCTAGTCCGATACCTCTTACAAGCTCCCAAGCCCAGGGGAGAAGTAATGTCGAAAGACTTATGGGTTCCACAGGCCTTGATCGACGAACAGACGTTTCCCTCCGTGGTTTCGGGTGTATCTACACACGTTGCCGACGTGATCACCCCACCCACACAAAGACGAGAGAGCCCATTTATTCCTCGTCTGCGGAAGAGGTTTCTCGCAGAAACCATGGACCAAATCTTGCAGCTTTTAAGTGCAAGTCGGTCCCTTCCGCGCAAGTCCAACGGCCTAGGTGTAGCCACTGGGTCAGTTCGGACTCGCTGCAGTACGACAACTGCACACCTCCCAAGAGAGGCAAGGTGGTACCGCAACAGGCAGTAACTCCGTCTGTTGCCGCACCAGCTGTTTTAGACCCTCAGTCACAACGGACAGTAGCTCCGTTTGTTGTTGTCTTTCATAGACCCTAGTGGTCCATGCTGCAGACTATACAGTCTCAGCTTGCTCCTTCATGCAGGAGTATCATGCTGGAAGGTTGACAATGCACCTGTTAACCTACAACCCGCCGAGGTTGTGCGCTCAGCAGATACTGCGGCTGCCTGCTCCCACCCTCCACCTGTGAGAGCTCCACCGCCGATGCGCAGTCCACCCTGCCAGACGCATGTTCTTGCTGCACCATCTGCTAACATGCGTGAGCTACCGCATCAGCAGTGGGAAGGTTCTGTAGAGCTGCCGGGTTCCAGCACTATGCGGCTTTCTCCGCAGCCCATGCAGCATGCTCTGCATACCTTACAGCATGCTCCGCATACCATGCAGCATGAGCCGCATACCTTACAGCATGCTCCGCATACCATACCGCATGCTCCTCAACCCACCGCAGCCCCTCCCACGCACCAGCACTCTGCTTTTGTTGTTGCCAGCTCCCACACTCCGACTGCGGAGAAGGTTGACGATGCACCCGTGGGCCTACACCTCCCACGGTTGTGCGCCCGGCATGGCTTCCTGCTCTCACACTCTTGTTGTGAGAGCTCCTCCACCCATGCACAGTCAACCCTGCCAGATGTATGATGACTCCCACACACAGAGCACTCCGTTGCCGTGCGTGAGCTACCACAAGCTGCCGTGTTTTGACACGGTGTGTCAGCCTCCGCAACACACTGTGGTTACCGCCACTCGCCAGCAGCAAACTAGTCAGTCAGGAGTTGAGGCTTCCCCACACAACTTTGGTTGTTGCCAACTCACAAACTGTCATACAGTTACATGACGTTGCCTTCTGGTCTGCTACTTATACACCAGTGCTGTATGTCCTCACGCTCCTGTTGTGGTTGACAGTTCAGTTTTTGACAGTTCACAGACTGTCAAGCAGTTTCATAACGTTGCCTTCTGGTCTGCTGCTTTTGCACCAGTGAAACCCTCACTGAGAGAACCTAGCTTTTCTCGGATATGGTTCCTGTAGATGAGAAAGTGCTGTTCTCCCTCCTTCTGATATTCCCTTGAGGACTCTGTCATTTGGAGAGGAGCCTTAAGCTGCTTAGCCTCCTATGGACTTTTATTTAAGCATAACATGCTTCCAGGGAGGGTAAATGGTTCCGCTTCAGTCGCTAACCCCGTCTGTTGCCACACCTGCTCCCATAGACCTTGGGCTTTGTTGCAAGACATGCAGTCCAAGCTTAGTCCTTGATAGAGGATTTTTTACGGAGAAGACCCTTCTTGCCAACGACCTTCCTACCGGTTGGTTGTACGCCCTGTTGACGCTGAGGTATCCTACTCACGTCCGCCAGTTGAGATGGTTCCTCCACCGGTGCGACCCAGTGTGGGTTGCCAGTCGCACGTTGATGTTATGCTACTCTCGGAGGTGGTTGTGGACGTTCAGTGTGTCACTGGGAAGACGTTCAACAACCAGCAGAGGTGACTTGTTGTGACGCAGTGCGGCAACCTCAGCAACCCGATAAGGGGTTGTCTGTACTACCCAGACAGTCTAGACAGTTTCGGGTTGTCGCTGTACTTCCTCGCTTCCCCATGGTTGACAGTTCACAGACTGTGCAGCAGTACCATGATCTTGTGTCCGGCTCCGTCACGCATCCACCAGTGCGACCGGATTCAGCGAGTCAGACGTTGCCCCCTCCGTTGCCGTTTCCTCATCAGTTTCGGATGAGGAACCCTCTGATGAGGACATGGCTGAACAAGAAGATCAATCCCCAGCCCTGCTATCCATCCAGAAGATGCTGAAGAAGGAATACGGCCCTGTCAGGCTGTGGATGAGTCTGGTTAGGACACTGTCATCCGTGGTGCATTTGGTGTCACTTGGAAGACTACACCTCCGTCCTCTTCGGTTTCATCTAGCTCTTCACTGGAAAAGGACAAGACGCTAGAAGAGGTCTCGATCCCGGTTTCCGGAAGATAAGTCTGGTCTAACCTGAGGAAAGGACTTTATCAACCTTTTATAGGGTCTTCCCCTGACTGTTCAGACTCCCAACCACGTTCTCTTCTCAGACGCATCGGACGTAGGCTGGGGTGCGACCTTAGGCGGTAGGGAATGCTCGGGATTATGGAACTCGCGTCAAAGGACAATGCATTTTAACTGCAAGAAGCTTCTGGCAGTAAGTCTGACCTGGAAAAGCTTCAGGTCTCTCCTTCAAGACAAAGTAATGGAGGTCAACACGGACAACTCCCTGCTTTGATGTTCATCTCCTAGCAAGGAGGGACCTACTCTCTGACATGGTGCGAGTTCGCTAGTGACCTCCTCTCCTGTTCAACAGGTCTAGACTTTTCACTAGTAACAAATTTCTTCCAAGGCAACTTGAATGTCTTAGCAGTTTGTCTTAGTAGGAAGGGACAATAATTCCAACATATTGGACCCTCCACAGAGATGTATGCAAGAGACTTTGGGTCACCTGGGGCCATCCAACCATAGATCTCTTCGCAACCTCGATGTCCAAGAGGCTCTCAACAGACCCAGCAGTGGTTCTTTTAGATGCCTTTCTACTAGATTAGTCTCATCTAGATCTATATGCATTCCCTCCGTTCTAGTTTGTCAACAAGGTACTGCAGAAGTTCGCCTCTCACGTTGGGACAAAGTTGACACTAGTTGCTTCCCTTTGGCCCGCGAGAGAATAACTTACCGAGGTACTTCGATGGCTAGTAGACGTTCCCAGAACTCTTCCCCTAAGGGTGGACCTGCTACGTCTGCCACGCGTAAGAAGGTACTCCAAGGCCTCCACGCTCTTCGTCTCACTGCCTTCAGAGTATCGAAAGACTCTCGAGAACTAGAGGTTTTTCGAAGGAGGCAACCAGAGCGATTGTTAGAGCAAGGAGAACATCCACCCTTAGAGTCTACCAATCGAAGTGGGGAATCTTCCTAAACTGGTGCAAGTCAGTATCCGTATCCTCGACCAGTACCTCTGTAACTCAAATAGCGGACTTCCTCTTATATCTGAGAAAAGAGCGATCTCTTTCAGCTCCCACTTTCAAGGGTTACAGAAGCATGTTGGCATCAGTCTTCCGTCACAGAGGCTTAGATCTTTTTAACAATAAAGATCTACAGGACCTCCTTAAGTCTTTTGAGACCACGAAGGAGCGTCGTTTGGTTACACCTGGTTGGAATTTAGACGTGGTTCTAAGATTCCTTATGTTAGACAGGTTCGAACCACTTCAATCAGCCTCCCTGAAAGATCTCACCTTTAAGACTCTTTTCCTGATATGCTTTACCAGCTAAAAGAGTCAGTGAGATTCATGCCTTCAGCAAGAACATCGGATTTTCATCCGAAACGGCTACATGTTCTACATCTTGGTTTTCTAGCCAAACACGAGCTGCCTTCTCGGCCTTGACCAATATCGTTCGTTATTCCAAACTTATCGATATGGTTGGAAATGAACTAGAAAGAGTATTATGTCCTGTAGAGCTCTTAAGTTCTATTTTAAAAACCTTTATGAGGCCCGTCTGAAGCTTTATGGTGTTCAGTTAAGAATTCATCTTTGCCTATGTCAGAGAATTCTTTATCCTATTATTTTCATTATGTTAATACGAGAAGCTCATTCCCTTCTGAATGAGGAAGACCAAGCTTGGCTGAAGGTAAGGACACACGAAGTTAGAGCTATCACAACTTCCGTGACCTTTTAATAAAATAGATCTCTGCAAAATATTTTCGACGCAACCTTTTGGAAAAGCTAATCAGTGTTCGCGTCTTTTATCTTAAGAATGTCCAGTCTCTTTACGAGAACTGCTACACTCTGGGACCATTCGTAGCAACGAGTGCAGTAGTGGTGGGGGCTCCACCACTACAATTCCCTAATTCCAGAACCTTTTTAATCTTTCTCTTGAAATATTTCTGGGTTGTCCGGAAGGCTAAGAAGCCTTCCGCATCCTGGTTGATTTGGCGGGTGGTCAAATTCTTTCTTGAGAAGCGCCTAGATTAGAGGTTGTGATGAGGTCCTTTAGTATGGGTTGCAGCCCTTAATACTTCAGCACCTAGGAGTCGCTCAGCATCCTAAGAGGATCGCTAGGCTCAGTAAGGAAGACGTACTTAAAAAGGCAGAGTAATGGTTCAAGTCGACTTCCTTACCAGGTACTTATTTATTTTATGTTTGTTATTTTGAATAACGGCTAAAATAAGATACGGGATACTTAGCTTCTTTGTTAACATGTATGCTGGTCTCCACCCACCACCCTGGGTGTGAATCAGCTACATGATCATCGGGTAAGATTAATATTGAAAAATGTTATTTTCATTAGTAAAATAAATTTTTGAATATACTTACCCGATGATCATGAATTTAAGGACCCGCCCTTCCTCCCCATAGAGAACCAGTGGACCGAGGAGAAAATTGAGTTCTTGTTGACAAGAAGTACTTGAGTACCTACTCACAGATGGCGCTGTTGTGTACACCCCCACCTGTATAGCGATCGCTGGCGTATCCCGACCGTAGATTTCTGTCGGGCAACAGAGTTGACAGCTACATGATCATCGGGTAAGTATATTCAAAAATTTATTTTACTAATGAAAATAACATATTGCTTGATTATTTATGTAATACCCTCGTATACATATTACGTTTGACCTAAGTATTACTTGTTTTATTATCCGATACCTTAAAAAATCACCTCATTTTATATACCCACCAAATATTATTTATCATACATTCCATTTTATCTTCATGTATTACCTTTATACATTTTGTTATTACCTTGTCACTCCCAGATTTCAAATAAATACTTGCTCTGGACAAGTTTCCCATTCTGTTCATTCATGTTTACTCTCTAGTATGCACAGGGGCGTTAATATTTCCCTACCCCCACTTTTCAACTAGCCCTTTTCCGTGGAAACCTTTGCCCAAGTCACGTCTTTGTTAGTACAAGTGACGTCAGTAAAGTTTTACTGTATTACAGATTCTCATTTCGAACAGAAAATATATGTTTTCCTGTAGTAAATAACGAGATTTGACCGGATTTGACCTTCATTTCAACCACAAACCAACAGAACAACCAATTCGACTAACTTTAAGTAGCCGAACTGGTTGCTGTTATTACGGATGAAATGAAGGTGAAAACCGGTTAAATCACGTTATTTTCTACAGGAAAACCTATATTTTCTGTTTTAATGTTTAAATATAATGTCTTTTATTATATATATTTTGTTAAAATGTTTAAATATAATGACTTTTTCAAATTCCGTGTCACTTCACTTGCGTATGTACTGCGAACGATAACATTAGCAACATTACCAATGATACACAGCGTTACTAACTTTACGGTGGCATTGTTAACGTTAGCAATGCTACGGTAATATTATCATGTGTATTTTAAAAAATTGTTCCATATACCCTTTACACAATATATAAAAGGGTACAGAACCTAACAAGCCCACCTAACCTAACCTAGAAGTTCCCAGGTTACAAACCAAATATAATGACTTTTGTTATACTGTATGTATCATGTTAATCCGTGTCACTTCACTCACGTTACGATAACTTTAGCACTGTTACAATAACATTAGCCACACTATATATAATGGTTCTTGTTCCGCCACTGGCTCGCTTCGCTCACATGAAAATAAAACATCAAGCTCGTATGTTCTAGCAAGCGGTAATGTTGAGCTGCGCACGCTAACATTAGCAATTTGTTCCGTAACTGGAATATAAACCACGCTATTTAATAGTGGTATTACTTTCGGCGTAGCTGAAATGACGAGCCATTAAAATTTAACGAGGGTTTAGTATCCACACCGCTAGTTAGCGGGGGCAGGGGAGGGTAGCTTGCTAACCCCCCCCCTCACACGAACCTGTGCTTGAGCTCACTTTGCTCTTGGCTCGGATGGTAGTCGGACGTGTCCGCTTTCATCCTCGCCGCCATTGGCAGCCATTAATGCTTTTGTTCCGTAACTGACCCACAAAACACGCTATTTAATAGGGGTATTACTTTCGGCGTAGCTAAAATGACGAGCCATTGAAATTTAACGAGGGTTTACTACCCACACCCCTAGTTAGCGGGGGTAGGGGAGGGTAGCTTGCTAACCCCCCCCCCCCCCCTCACACACACCTGTGCTTGAGCTCACTTTGCTCTTGGCTCAGATGGTAGACGGACGTGTCCTCTCTCTTGGCAGCCATTAATGCTTTATTGCTTTTTCTTTGACAGTTTTGTGTGTGAAGTTGGCCTCTGCTATTATGCGCACCTGTCCTGGATTACCCGACCGCCCCTGCGGAACATTCATGTCGGCGGTCGAGACAGACCCTTTGCCCTTACTGTAGAGGTCAACGGTGTGAAAGTAATAACAAGTGTGGTGAGTGTAGGGAGTGGTCTACCTCCCAGTGGGAGAGGTTTTCTCGGCGATGTAAGAAGAAGTCCAAGCGGGATCTTTCTCCTTCGAAGGTTTCTTTGAAATGAGAAAAACCCAAGGCCTCTTCTTCCGTTGCCCAAACCTCCTCCGAAGCTCCCACTCGAGTGGTCTCTTTCGAGAGGTTGTCGAGTGGTAGCGTAGAACATGGTTCTGATTTCCAAACTCGGGGTTCGAGAGATGGCGTTGCCTCCCCTAGCGAGGCACCTCCACCTCTCCCCCGGGGGGAGGATGTGTCATTAACCAATCTTTGTTCCGTAACTGAAATACAAACCACGCTATTTAATATGGGTAATTACTAGCTGAAATGACGAAACATTAGAATTTTAACGAGGGTTTACTACCCCACTGCTAGTTAGCGGGGTGGTAGGGAGGGTAGCTTGCTACCCCCCTTCACACACACCTGTGCTGAGCTCACTTTGCTCTCAGCTCGGGTGCTAGACGGACGTGTCCGCTGTCACCCTCGCCTTCTCTGACAGCCATTACTAATCTTTTGTTTGCTTTTTCTTTGACAGAGTGTTTGTGAAGTTGGCCTCTGTGATGCGTAAGTGTCCCGGTTTACCTGACCGCCCTTGTGGAACTTATAAGTCGGCGGTTGAAACGGACCCACACACCTTGTGTTCTTACTGTAGGGGCCAACGGTGTGATAAGAGTAACGTATGTGGTGAGTGTAGGGAGTGGTTTACCTCCCAGTGGGAGAGGTTTTCCCGGGGCCGGAAGAAGTCCAGGCGGAATATTTCTCCTTCAAAGATTTCTTTGAAAGGAGAAAATCCCAAGGGCTCTTCTCCCGTGCCCCAATCCTCCTCCGAAGCTCCCACTCGATCGGTTTCTTCCGAGAAACTGTCGAGTGGTAGCGTAGGCCCCAGTTCTGTTGACCGATCTCGGGGTTTGGGAGAGGGAGTTGCCTCCCATAGCGAGGCAGCTCCTCCTCCTCCCTCGGGGAGGATTTAATTTCAAATGTCAGTGTAACTAATCATGATTTGTTGCAGCTTTGGGCTTCCTTTGGGCTTGAGGGTTCGCCTTCCAAGAAAGCCTTGTTTGACATGATCAAATTGGGAGCAGCTGTCAAAAAATCGCCGACTTCAGCAGAGGTTGATCTTCTGTCTATCGTCGACGTTGTTGTGGCAGAGGCTTCTGATGAGTTGTATCAAACCTCTGCTTCTGATGTTGCTGATGTAGCTGAAGGCTTAGTTCCCCCCTCCGAACATCCTTCGAGGGAGGAACTAAGTCCAACGATCTCTCTTGCCGGTGATTCTCCCCCTCAGGGGAGTTCACTAACAGAGACTCCTCTTCGGAGGACTGCTGGTCAACCTGCTGACCCCACGGCCCCCAGAGGGCGTATAAGGCGTAAAGCCCGCCTTCCTCTTCGCCGTAGAGGACTCTCTTCACCTCACAAGGGTGTTAGGAGGCACCTATTCGGCTCATCATCCCCGCAGTCCGCCGCAGAGGAACCTCGCCATCGTTCACCGACCCTGCCAGCTACATCCCTGGACCTCTCCGCAGATCGTTCACGATCTCCTTCGGTGGAAGGTTGTCCTTGCAAAGGTCACGCCGACCTTCCACCCGCCAGACCTGTTGACCTGCCGCCGCCGTTCCTGGCCGCTGATGCGCTGTGGGCGCCTATGAATCCTGTTATTAAACGGGCATCGGTCCCTTCGGGGCACAAGGGACTTTCTCACACAATGTGACTAAGTTCCTTACGCGCCAGGTATCCCCTGTGCGCCATCGTTCACCTGCGCGCAATTGTGCGCAAGCGCTTTCCAGCTGCTGATCCTGTTGTAGCGCGCCAGCGCTCACCAGCGCGCCAGCGCTCACCAGCGCGCCAGCGCTCACCAGCGCGTTAGCGCTCACCTGTGCGCCAACGCTCTCCTGGTCGCCAGCGCGCCACTGCGCGCCCTCATCCTGATGCGCGCCAGCGCTCTCCTACGTGCCAGCACTCGCTTGCGCGCCAACGATATCCTACGCGCCCGCGATCTTCGGATCTGGGCGCAAAGGGGAAGGTAATTTCTTCACCTGCTCGCCAGCGCGCCATCCTTCACCTACGCGCCATCGCGTGCCATCCTGTTGTTGTTCCTGATGTGTGCCCTCATGCGCGCCCACGCGCAAGGGATATATCCCCCGCGCGCGGGCGCCCAACGTTATCACCTTCGCACGGGAGCACTTATTCAGCTCGCTGCGCTCCCTCTTCTGTCACCAGAACGCGCCCCTGCGCACCATCAATCGCACACGCGCGCCAACGCGTTCTCTCGCCCGCGCGCCCTCGCCCTCTCGCCCTCGCCCTCGCGCCCTCGCCCTCGCCCTCGCGCCCTCGCCCTCGCCCGCGCGCCTTCGCCTGCACGCGATTCAGGTAAAATTCCATCGCGCAACCCCCAGCACGAGGCTGAAGGACGACGCGCAGCCAGGTCATCGTCATATCCCCCCCCCCCCCCCGCAAGCGCAGAACACCGCGCTCGCCGGAGGGAGGGAGAACTCCGGATAGGTCCAGAAATTTACCTTCTTTTCAGGCAGACCTTGCTTTGGTAACTCCTCCTAGGGATCGAACGATCCCCTTCCCTCCAGGGGGAGTATCTGACAGCACAGCTGTCAATTGGCAGCCCTGGTTTGGGTCCCTTGTCAGAGCGGTCGTACAGGCTTTTAAGCCTGTTCTCTCTGAGCTGGGCCACAAATCAGTGGCAGTTTCGACTCCCCTGAAGAGGAAGAGAGGAGTAGCTGACGTGGTGACTTCTCCAAGGGCGAAGTTGACTCCTCGAAAGTCTTTGAGGAAGGCCTCCTCTCTCCCCAGACTTTCTCTCCCTCCCCTTCGGACGAAGACTTCCCGTCCTCATGGGAGTCACGTGAGGTGAGGCGTTCCCCCATCGCACCAATGAGGGAAACCCCACCTTGCGCAGAGAAGTCTTCTCGGGTAGGGGTGGAGAAGAGCCTCCCACCATCACTTCTGGAGCCATGTATCCCTCCCAGGAGGGAGTCGAAGGACTCCAAGATGATTCCGAAGTCATCCTCAAGGATTAGACCAGAGCCAGCCAAGCCCCCGGAGAACGTCCACGAGTCCCCCCAAGAAGAGCCTTTGGGGACAGGAAACTTCGCTGCCAGCCCTTCAGGAGGAGAGCTTCAGGAGTCAGAGCATGCGTTCTGGCAGGTTCTGACCCTTATGAGGAATCTCAATGGGTTCGCGGACCCAGAGATTCCTCCTCGTGAGGGCAAGGACACGGTCTTGGACCGAGTCTTTGGTACTCAAAAACCCTCTAGGGCCAGTGCGGCTTTGCCTTGGTCCCAAGGGGTTAAGAGTGCCTGGGATAAGGTCGAGGGCCAGCTCTCCGAGCTTGCCTCCTCCAGTCGGTCCAGCGCCGGTAACAAACTCCTCCCGCCTCCTCGTGTCCATCAGAGGAGGTACTTCGACATTGTGGAGGAGACTTGTTTAGCCCTTCCTTTACACCACTCTTTGGAAGAGCTTACCAGGGGAGTCCCTCTAGAGAGACTCTCCACCCGGCAAGTGTCTTTCTTGGCTACGGAGATCCTCAGCCAGGAGAAGGTGGCGAAGTGTGCCATGCAGGCAACTTCGTGGCTGGACATCTGGCTAGGGTCTCTGGGCATCCTGTTACGATCTGAGGACTTGTCCAAGGAGAGTACCAGAAGGGCCATGGAGACCTTTCTACTTTCAGGCACTCATACCATCGGGTTTCTAGCCCACCAAGTCTCGAACTTGTGGGCTACAGTAATACCATCTTGAAGCGTCGAGATGCGGTGTCTGAGAGATTCCACCAGAAAGTTCCTAGCACCGAGATCAGCAGGCTCAGACATTCTTCCATCTTGGGGAGGAATCTGTTTGAGCCTAAGGACGTGGAGCAGGCAGCTGAGAGGTGGAGGAAGTCCAACCAGGACTCTCTCCTACATAGGGCTTTAACATCAAGCCCTATAATCCTCCAGCAACCCAGCAACCACGTCCTACCAAGACCACGAAACCGGCAACGGCAGCGAAGACAACGGTGTCAAAGCCCTTTCCTGCCAAGGACAAGAAAGGCAAAAAGTCCTCCAGGGGAGGGAAAAATCCTAGAGGGAGTGGCCGAGGCTGCAAACACTGGGATTGGCAGTCTCCCTGCATGTCCACCAGTGGGGGGATGCCTACAAAGTTGCGCAAGTAGGTGGCAGTAACTCGGGGCCGATTCCTGGATGATTTCCGTAATCAGTCAAGGATATCGCGTCCCGTTCACAACATCTCTACTTCCCCTGACAGCGAATCCAGTGTCGTTGAGCTCCATTGCTATGAGATCAGCAAGGGGGCAACCCCTTCGTGCAGAAGTCGAGACCATGTTGAAGAAGGGCACTTTCCAAGAGGTCGTCGACGGGTCCCCAGGCTTCTTCAGTCGACTCTTTCTTGTAAAGAAGGCGTCTGGAGGCTGGAGACCAGTCATCGACCTCTCAGCTCTGAACAGGTTTGTCAAGCAGACCCCGTTCAGCATGGAGACAGCAGACACGGTCAGACTTACAGTGAGACCGCAAGACTTCATGTGTACACTGGATCTGAAGGACGCGTACTTCCAGATCCCAATCTATCCGTCTTCAAGGAAGTACTGTACTTAAGATTCAGCCTAGACAACAAGATCTACCAGTTCAAGGTGCTGTGTTTTGGTCTCTCCACAGCACCTCAGGTTTTCACCAGAGTGTTCAACCTAATATCTTCGTGGGCACACAGGATCGGCATCCGTCTCTTCCGTTATGTGGACGACTGGCTAATCCTAGCAGACTCGGAGTCAGCCCTTCTTCGACACCGAGACAAACTTCTGGGACTTTGCCAAGATCTGGGGATCATGGTAAATCTCGAGAAGTCTTCTCTGCTTCCTACTCAAAGACTGGTATATCTAGGCATGATCATAGACACCAATCTCCACAAAGCCTTCCTATCAGACAACAGGATAGCAAGGCTGAGGAGGGTCGTGAGTTCTTTCCTCAGACGAGAAGAACTCCCAGCCCAATTGTGGTTACGTCTCCTCGGTCACCTCTCATCCCTGGCCCATCTAGTTCCTAACGGTCGCCTCAGAATGAGATCTCTGCAATGGCGACTCAAGTCCCGGTGAAATCAAGGACACGATTCCCCGGACGTCATGATCCCTATGGTTCCTGCGGAATGGACGGATCTTCAGTGGTGGGTGACAGACGAGAACCTACGAAGGGGAGTGGATCTTCCCGTCCTCCCCCCGGATTTGATGCTGTTTTCGGACGCCTCAAAGAAAGGGTGGGGGGCCCACGTTCTGCACCACAGGACCTCAGCCCTGTGGTCAGAATCAGAAAAGTGCCTCCATATACTATAAATCTGCTAGAAATGAAGGCTGTATTCCTGGCCCTTCAACAGTTCCAACAATACCTGGCGGGTCACTCTGTGGTGGTGATGAGCGACAACACCACAGTAGTGGCTTACATCAACAAGTAGGGAGGTACCTTTTCAGAGCAGCTATCCCATCTCGCAATAGAGATACTGAGATGGACCGAAGTCCACTCGATTTCACCATCGGCTCTCTTCATTCCAGGCAAGAGGAATGTGCTCGCCGACAGTCTGAGCAGAGCGTCTCAGATAGTGAGTACCGAGTGGTCTTTGGATCATCTAGTAGCCAACAAAGTTCTGACTTTGTGGGGTTCCCCGACTGTGGATCTGTTCGCTACAGCGCTGAACTTCAAGCTCCCGCTGTACTGCTCCCCAGTCCCGGATCCCAAGGCACTCTGGCAAGATGTCTTCCACCAACGGTGGGACAACATCGACGTACAGTATACGCCTTTCCCCCGTTCTGTCTGATGAGGAGGATACTCAACAAGACCAGAATATCGGTCAATCTCTCGATGACCCTGATAGCTCCTCTATGGCATCACGCGTGTGGTTTCCAGACCTTCTGCAACTCAACGGAACTTCCAAGAGAACTCCTTCCACGACACGAGCTACTCAAACAACCACATGCCAACATCTTTCACAAAGCCGTAGCCTCGCTTCAACTTCACGCCTTGAGACTATCCAGCATCTCCTCGCTGAGAGAGGATTTTCGCAACAGGTTGCGAACAAGATGTCTGGACACCTGCGAAGGTCATCCGCAGGGGTCTACCAGGCAAAGTGGAGAGTTTTCTGTGGTTGGTGTCGTGGAAGGGGTATCTCTCCACTCGATGCCACTATTCCAGCAATAGCGGAGTTCTTCGTGTATTTGCGAGAAGAAATGCGCCTTTCAGTCTCGGCAGTGAAAGGCTATCGCTCAGCCTTAAGTCTAGCCTTCAGGCTCAAAGGAGTGGACATTTCTTCTTCGCTGGAACTTTCCCTACTCATACGAAGTTATGAACTTAACTGCCCTCAGTCGGAAGTGAGACCTCCTCCGTGGAACGTGGTTCAAGTTCTCAGGTCTCTTAAGAGACCTCCCTACGAACCATTACGCCAGGCTTGAGATTACCACCTGACTTGGAAGACGGTGTTCCTACTAGCTTTGGCCTCGGCCAAGCGAGTCAGTGAACGTCATGGTCTCTCGTATGACATTGCCCATTCAAGGGGATGGGGGAAGGTAACGTTCAGATTCGTCCCTGAGTTTGTTGCTAAGACTCAGAATCCGGGAGTGGCGGACCTTCGGTTCGATTCTTTCCAGGTTTCGAGTCTTCGTTCTGTAACAGATGACCCAGACCATCTCCTACTATGTCCAGTAAGGAGTCTGAGGCTATATCTCAAAAGAATGGCTGCAGTTCGTCCTCAAGTGCAGGCATTGTTTGTGAGCACTGGGAGGACAAAGAGGAGGGTTACCAAGAACACCATCTTGGCATGAACTCGTAAGGTAATCCATCTATCCCTGAATCCTGACCCTCCTCCGTCACGTCGCCCTAGAGCACATGATGTCAGGGGCGTATACGCCCCTGGCCTTCAAAAAGAACTTCTCAGTGACGCAGGTTCTACAAGCAGGGGTGTGGAAACGTAGACGACCTTCACAGCCCACTACCTGCAAGACGTGACCCAAAGTAGGCTCGATACGTTCTCTATCGGCCCTGTGGTGGCTGCACAACAACTGGTTTAAACCTCAAGCTCTTTAATGGACAAGTAGCAGAAGGTTGAGGGCATTGTTACCCGGTCTTAGTCTGCATGAATGAAAAGGTATGTCTGGCCCTTATTCTTTTCTTCATCCTCCCCTCTCTTGGGGAAAGCAGCATTCTGGGTTCTCTGCACAGCTGACCTCAAACCACTGCAGGTAAACCATGTTTCCTTGTGTTCTTAGTATTAAGCCAATACTGACACGTCCCCATACCCTGACGAGGTGGTATTGGGAGAGTCCTAGCCTAAAGTTTCCATCTAAAGGACTTCAGGTCAACTTCCTAGGACGAGTCACTCTTCAAACCTTCACACACAGCTTACGTAGGCCGCAGCCCTTGCATAGCAAAGTGCTAGCAAGGTGCAGGGACTCCTTATTGTTGAGTGCTGACACACGCAGATACTGAGTCCCCGGGCAAAGCCAAAAGCCAGCACTGGCCGGGACTTACCGCCCTTCCTAAGGGTTGAGTCACCCATATTAGGACTATTCTTTAAACACTCGGAAAAAGGGTAATTTGGGCAACACAGGAAAATTGAATTTCCTGCACATTACCCAAATCCCATTAGAAACTAATTATGATATGCTACATAAAATATTTTGAGTGTTATGGATTAATAAAAGAAATTAGAATGAAACTTCAAGATGATAATTGGGAATCTTGGTTATCATTTAATTGTCATGAGGAAGCATTTAATGCAAGCCGTAATATTGTTGATATTAAAGTAGGTAATATGAGTGTTAAGGGTGTTCTGTGTGATGGGGCACCTAAAGATCTGGATGTCTACAGACCAGCAGACTGGGCTGATAAAGATATAGAGGCAGATATGCCATCCCAAAGAAAGCCAAAACCACCAATGTGGCTTCTTGCTCAATCTGTAGGAGGTACGGAAAATTATTTCAAGGTCTGCAAATTTCTTCAGAGGAAGGTAGGTACGATCGCACCTGGAGATATATCTCGATTCGGTAAGAAAAGTTACCTGATAAAAGCCAAGTCATATACACAGTCTGTTATACTGTCCAATTTGAAGACAGTAAATGATGATATAAAATTGGACATCAAACCCCATCTAAACTTTAGCTATGGAAGGGGAGTGGTTTTTAATAGGGATCTGTATGAATTTACTGAAGAAGAGATATTGACTATGTGTCCTCTATCAGTGTGGAAAGTACATAAAGTACCTGGAACATCAATGATTATTCTTACTTTCCAGGATGCCGATGTACCTTCCCACATAGACATAGAAAATGAAAGGATCAGAGTTCAACCTTTCAAGCAAAAGCCACTGCAATGTTATAATTGCTTTAAATTTGGACATCCTTCCAAAGTTTGCAATAGTGAAAGAATTTGTAATACTTGCTCCAATATTTACCATGGGGAATGTATATTTGAGGCAAGGTGCTTAAACTGCAACTCTAATCATAAATCTAATGATAGGAGCTGCCAGTTTTATAAGTTAGAAGAGGCTGCCCTCAATAAATCAATTATTGAACATGTAAGCGTGGGGCATGCCAAGAGATTATTAAATAAATCTAACACTTATGCAAAGACATTAAAAACAGGAGAAAAAGTTCCTCGGGAATCATCTCGCCCACCTACTACTGTAGGTAGTTCTCAAAAAAGGAATTCACCATCTATTGATAAAGTGCTGCATAAGACAAGAATATCTCCTCCTAAAGATTTATCATTGAGTATCAACCAAAAGACATTGCCCACCACTATCAAACCTTTGTCCCCCATTACAAAGGATAGTACTAACCTCTCCCAGGCCATATCCTTGCCTGATTTAATGGAGATTCCACCTGACACCAAGTTATCAGGTGTACCTGTAGTGGGGAAGGTACAAAAACCTGGTAACTCACAACCTACTAATCGTAAAAGAGAGAGACCTCCATCTCTCTCACCCCCTTCCATAAGAAATACTAGAATTATGACATCAAATAAATATGATGTTTTGTCTGTTGATGTTGCCGATCAACCAGAAGATAATTTAAATAAATCAGAAATTCAAGTTGAGGTCCACCATCCCCCTCAACAAATAGATAAAAAAGATACAAAGAAAAACACCAACGTAAAACCCAACATAACAAGACCACCTCTGAAGAAACCTACAGGTAATAATGTTAGATTAAAAACTGCTAATGGGAAGACCTCATCCAAGATGTCTTCCAGAAATAATCCATAGTTTTCTCCTCCATTTTGCAATGGAACTGTCAGGGTTTGAGGGCGAAATATGAAGAACTTAAGCTCCTAATTCATGAACATTCCCCCATAATTGTATGTCTACAGGAAAGTATGCTTGATTCTAACACTCCTAGTCCTCGAGAGTATGTTAGCTATAGAACACCATATAATCAACAAGCAGGGAGCCATGGCGGAAGTCTCATGTACATTCGTCGAGATGTTCCCCAAATACCCATGTCTATACGTACAACCCTGCAGGCAGTTGTTGTACAAATTGATATAGGGAGAAAATATACTATATGCTCTCTGTACTTACCTCCAAATGATAATATTTTTTATGATGATTTAGTAGAGGTCATTCAACAACTCCCCCAACCTTTTCTCTTACTGGGAGATATGAATGGTAGACATCCTTTATGAGGTGATATTTTAGCAAACACAAGGGGCAATATTATCTCATCAATTGTGGAGAATGAGGATGTGGGACTCCTTAATACAGGAGAGCCCACGCACTTCCATATTCAGACAGGTACTTTGTCATGCATTGACCTTTCAATTGCAAGCTCTAACTGCCTTCTTGATTTTGATTGGAGGACATTAGATGATTGGCATACTAGTGATCATGCACCAATCATTATAAACACCAACAAGGGTCCGCCTTTGCAAAGATCGCCACGTTGGAATCTAGACAAGGCAGACTGGGTTAAATTTTCCGAGCTAAGTGAAATCGAAGGGAGAGCAGAACAGTTTGAAAGTGTTGATGATGCCATAGACCTACTGAATGGAACTCTTCATACAGCAGGAGTCAATTCAATTCCCAAAACAACAGGGTTATTCAAACGACGACCAGTCCCGTGGTGGTCTTCAGAACTAACTGCACTCCACAGAGCCACAAGAAGATCTCTAACACGATTGCGTAGACGCAGAACTGATGAGAATTTAACTATGTACAAGAAATGTAGAGCACAGTTCCGTCGTGCCATGAAAGAAGCAAGACGCCAGTCATGGATGTCTTTTGTTTCCTCCATTAACAGTAGAACACCACCATCTTCTGTGTGGAGGAAAGTAAAAAAGATAGCTGGCAAATTCACCCCCAACCCACCACCAGTGTTGAAGGTGAATGGCCAGTATGTAACTGAAGCAAATGAAGTTAGCAATGCCCTGGCTAATCATTTTTCAAATGTATCCAGCAAGTGTGAAGGAGCCCCTGGTCACCAGTATAGGAGCACTGAAGAAAAGAAAATTTTAAATTTTGCAACAAGAAGGGAAGAGTCGTATAATTCTCCTTTCACTGAAAGAGAATTTGATTCCGCACTTGCTCATTGCAACGATACAGCCCCTGGACCCGATGGAATTCCATATGCAATGATTAAACATGTACATTTTAATACAAAGCTATTTATTTTAAGCATTATTAATAGAATATGGCATGATCATAGTTACCCAAGTGTTTGGGAACTAGCCATTATTTTAGCCTTTTTAAAACCCGGTAAAGACAAGTTTTTAGCAGCAAACTATCGTCCTATTGCATTGACATCTTGTTTATGTAAAATCATGGAGAAGATGGTCAATGCAAGGCTGATATGGTACCTTGAAAAGAAAGGTATTTTATCACCGATTCAATGTGGATTCCGAAAAATGCACTCAACGACTGATGTGTTGATACGACTTGAGTCTTCTATTTGTGAAGCCTTTGCTTCCAAACAGCACCATGTTACAGTATTTTTTGACCTTGAAAAGGCATATGATACCACATGGAGATATGGTATTCTTAAAACCATTCATGAATTGGGATTGAGAGGAAAGCTGCCACTATTTATTCAGGCATTTCTTTCACGTAGAGTTTTTCAAGTGAGAGTGGGGGAAACTCTATCAGAGAGTAAGTGCCAGGAAGAAGGAGTTCCTCAGGGTAGTGTGCTGAGTGTAACCCTTTTTGCACTAGCAATTAATGGGATATCCTCAGCCATTCCCCAGGATGTTCTCTCAACATTATTTTTGGATGATCTCTCAATATCATTTGCTGGCACTAGAATGGCAAAGGTTGAGAGAAAAATCCAACTCTCTATTGATAAAATTATCCAGTGGGCTGACATGAATGGATTTAAGTTCTCGACAAGTAAAACTACCATTGTCCATTTTTGTCGTATCCGGGGAGTACATCCAGACCCGGATATATACATTTAAGGTCAACGGATACCATGTGTATTGGAAACCAAATTTTTAGGTTTGATATTTGACTGTAAACTTACATGGGTTTCTCACCTAAAAGCGCTAAAAGCTAAATGTGTTGAAGCTCTGAATATCTTAAAAGTATTGTCCCATACATCATGGGGAGCAGACCTCAATACTATTTTAAAATTATACAAGGCCTTGATTTTTTCCAAAATTAGTTATGGTTGTGAGGTATATTCTTCAGCCACCCAAGCCGGTTAAAAATATTAGATTCGATACATCATGCAGGTATTAGATTGTCTACTGGAGCTTTTAAAACCTCGCCTATCCCAAGTCTCCTTGTTGATGCTGGAGAGTTACCTCTAGACCTTTACCGAATGTCTTCCATTCTTCGGTATGGGTTTAGATTGCAAAGACTCCCTAACTCTCTAGCCTTTCAGACTGCAAGCCTTGTAAGACACGCATCATACTTTGAGTTGCACCCAAAATCTCCTCAATCTTATGGCTTTCGGGTGAAACGATTATTAAATAGTCTGGATATAATTAGAAATAAGGTACTTCCATTCAAGGTATCATCAACGCCTCAATGGAAGTTACCAGAGATATCTTTTTGTAAATATTTTATTGGAGATAAGAAGAATATGTCAGACATAGAAGCCAGGTCTCTTTTTAATGAACATGTTAAAGAACATAGAGGATCAACTTTTATCTATACTGATGGCTCCAAATCTGATGCTGGCGTTGGATTTGGAGTACATAGTAATGGTTTTAATTGTAGAGGTGCACTTCCTCTGACCGTTTCCATATTTACTGCCGAACTGTATGGCATATTAACCGCTATTGAGAAAATAGCGTTGGAGAAGGAGGGTAATTTTACAATTTTTAGTGATGCAAGGAGTGTCCTTCAAGCTATGGAAGTTTTTAATTCTAATAACCCTCTAGTTTTAAAGATTTTAGAATGGCTTTTCATTGTTGGACGGAGAGGTATAACAGTTCAATTTTGTTGGGTTCCAGCACATATAGGTGTGTCCGGGAATGAGAAGGCAGATTCACTGGCTAAGGAGGCTGCATCCGAGTTGCTGCCAAGAATGTATCCCATTCCCTGTAATGATTTCTTACCTGACATCAAGAAATTGGTTTGCAATAAATGGCAACAGCAATGGAATAGTCAAGATGGCGATAAAATGAGGGAAGTAACAAATGACATATCTCCTTGGAGGTATAATATGATGCCCCGAAAATGGGAGACGTCTCTTTGTCGTCTCCGTATTGGTCACACTCGGTTGACACATGAGTTTCTGCTGAAGGGCCAACACCAACCGTATTGTGACAACTGTTTAGTACCTCTAACAGTAAGGCATTTGTTGACCGAATGCCCCATTTTCAATATTACTGTAAACTTAGCCGGTGATCATATAAGCTGCAACTCTGTTGCTCGACAGAAAAACCTACGGTCAAAATACGCCAGCGATCGCTATGCAGGTGGGGGTGTACATCAACAGCGCCATCTGTCGAGCAGGTACTTAGTACTCCAAGTAAACAAAGAACCAATTTTCTCTCTGTCGGGCTACCGGCAAGACCTACTAATACGCTGTTACTAACTGGATTTGTTTTCACAACTATTTGGTGAAGTACACTATTCTAGTTTTGAGCTTTCGCTATGCAGGTGTTTTATCTTCATCTCAAAACTTGAACTCGTTTTGGATAGATTTAATTATGGTGACAAAGAGAGTATGGACTCTCTTTCACTTTTAAATGGCCGACCCTTCCCTTAGACGGAAGTGTGTTTAGGTTTTTAGTAATTTTACTTAACACGTTATAGATCTATATATTTTATATCTCTCCGCCTTTATTAGGCCTCTTCGATTAACTTTCCATTTATTATAAACATATAAAGATAATTTTTATGTTTTGTTTATATGCGACCTTTCCTGATAGTAGGCGGTCCTAACTTGGAACCAAAGTTAATCAACGTTGAGCCCGTTATATCGTATTTAGCCTTTAAAGAATATAAAACTTTTTAAATTTAATGTTTTATGAAAGAATTTCTTTGATAGTCTTCGTACTGTTTTCAAAGATGAACTAACGTTTAGTTTTTTATGCTACGCAGTTGTTGACGTTCAGGACGTTCAACATGCGCTCTATCGTTACGATAGAGAGAGAGTGTATCACGGTTTCACGTTGCAGTAAGAGTAAATCGATTCTGACGTTTTGTTCATTCTTTCTTAGCTTAAATGTTTTAAATTCTAATTTAAAGGAACTTTTTATTTGGAAAACCTTTCAGTTTTTTCCTTTAGTCAAATAACATGTTTTTTTGACGATATATAATTGGGCTCTTCTCTTAGGTGCGAAATCAATAGAGAAAGAGAGAGAGAGATAGAGACGGAAGGAGAGAGAGGAGAGAAAACGTTCCGTTCAAGCGGGTAACGTTTTTCTCGTGTTACTCTCCTCCCTAGTCGCTGTACGGGGAAGAAGGTAAAACGTTTCTAGGGTTTTATTCTTGTCCCCAGGCTATGTGCGGTGAGAGATTGTAAACGTAGTTTATTTGAACGAGTGTTTAGTCTCTTTCCCAGCCACTGAATTTTTTATCTCTATATATGTTTTCTGTTTTTTGCTAGTATTAATAGCTGCATTATACGACTGATTTCGCAATTACTACCTTTTAATGAAGGGTAGAATTGCGTGTTTCAGGTAGAAATCAGTAAAAGTTTCGATTTCAGTGTAATAAGTGCAAAACAGAAAATCGAAGTGATAAAGTGATATGCGCAAAGTGTTACAGTGTTGCGTCCGAGGGTTCGTCTGTTCGTGCCTGTCGTTCACCTAGTCCGGGACCTCTTGCAAGCTCCCAAGCCCAGGGGAGAAGTAATGTCGAACGACTTATGGGTTCGTCAGGCCTTGATCAACGAACAGACGTTTCCCTCCGTGGTTTCGGGCGTATCTACCCAAGATCGCCCCACCCACACAAAGACGAGAGAGCCCATTTATTTCTCGTCTGCAGAAGAGGTTTCTCGTAAGAAACCATGGACCAAGGTCTCGCAGCTTATTAAGCGCAAGTCGGTCCCTTCCGCGCAAGTCCAACGGCCCAGTTGTAGCCACTGGGTCAGTTCGGACTCGCTGCAGTCTTCCGACGACTGCTCACCTCCTAAGAGAGGCAAAGCGGTACCGCATCAGGCAGTCACACCGTCTGTTGCCGCACCTGCTCCTGTAGACCCTAAGTGGTCTGTGCTGCAGACCATGCAGTCTCAGTTAACGTCATTGATGCGGGACTTTCGTGCGGAGAAGGTTGACACTGCACCAACCTCTAGCCTACAACCAACACGGTTGTGCGTCCTGTGGACGCTGAGGCAACCTTCTGCCGCACTCCAGCTGAGAGAGTCCCACCACCCATGCGTTCCAGTGTACCCTGCCAGCCGCATGTTGACGTTCAGTAACGCACGGAACCTTCCGTTGACGTTCGCGAGGTACAACAACAGTCTAAGTTGTTTTGTTTTGACGCGGTGCGTCAACCTCCGCATTCTAGAGTTGTTTTGACTGCTCAGTATAGACAGTCAAAGCAGTCTCGAGTGAACACTGTATGTCCTCACGCACCTGTTGTGGTTGACAGTTCAGTTGTTGACAGTTCACAGACTGTCAAGCAGTTACATGACGTTGCCTTCTGGTCTGCTACTAATGCACCAGTGCTGTATGTCCTCACGCACCTGTTGTGGTTGACAGTTCAGTTGTTGACAGTTCACAGACTGTCAAGCAGTTACATGACGTTGCCTTCTGGTCTGCTACTAATGCACCAGTGAGAGACTCACTGAGATAACCTAGCTTTTATCGGACAAGGTTCCTGTAGATGAGAAAGTGCTGTTCTCCCTCCTACTGATATTCCTTTGAGGACTCTGTCATTTGGAGAGGAGCCTTAAGCTGCTTAGCCTCCTATGTACTTTAATTAAATCTAAGTTGTTTTGTTTTGACGCGGTGCGTCAACCTCCGCATTCTAGAGTTGTTTTGACTGCTCAGTATAGACAGTCAAAGCAGTCTCGAGTGAACACTGTATGTCCTCACGCACCTGTTGTGGTTGACAGTTCAGTTGTTGACAGTTCACAGACTGTCAAGCAGTTACATGACGTTGCCTTCTGGTCTGCTACTAATGCACCAGTGCTGTATGTCCTCACGCACCTGTTGTGGTTGACAGTTCAGTTGTTGACAGTTCACAGACTGTCAAGCAGTTACATGACGTTGCCTTCTGGTCTGCTACTAATGCACCAGTGAGAGACTCACTGAGATAACCTAGCTTTTATCGGACAAGGTTCCTGTAGATGAGAAAGTGCTGTTCTCCCTCCTACTGATATTCCTTTGAGGACTCTGTCATTTGGAGAGGAGCCTTAAGCTGCTTAGCCTCCTATGTACTTTAATTAAATCATGATGATTTTTTAAGGATCTTCGTCCGGATCTTGTAACTGCTGCTCCTCGTTCGCCTAAACGTCAGAACTTACACTAGGCCTAGCTACTTCGAAGCCGTTGTTGTTAAGCTAGTGCTCTCTCGCTCTCCTAGAGAGCGTTACGTTGGCTAGGCGACTGGTTTTTGCACCAGGAGGAGTTTTAGGGATACAGCCTTTGATTTCCCTTCTTTTAAACTGGCTTATAGAGCGAGAGTCTGATAGGACACGAGAGAAGTTCTCGGCTTGGGAGTTTATGCCTCTGCCCAGATAGACTTCTCAATTCTGGTAGACTCGCCCTGGCGCCTAGCCAGGAGACGCTACAAGTTGTTTACAGGTCAACTTCTCAACTTTTGTCGAGCCTTTGAAGTTTTGCTGTACTATTATGTCACACATAACAAGGCTTTCAGGGATGGTAAATGGTTCCGCCTCAGTCGCTAACCCCGTCTGTTGCCACACCTGCTCCCGTAGACCCTAAATGGGCTTTGCTGCAAGACATGCAGTCCAAGCTTGTGTCCTTGATAGAGGACTTAAATGCGGAGAAGAACCTTCTGGCCAACAACCTTCCAACCGGTTGGTTGTGCGCCCTGTTGACGCTGAGGTAACCTACTCGCGTCTGCCAGTTGAGGTGGTGCCTCCTTCTGGCCAACAACCTTCCAACCGGTCGGTTGTGCGCCCTGTTGACGCTGAGGTAACCTACTCGCGTCTGCCAGTTGAGGTGGTTCCTCCACCGATGCGACCCAGTGTGGGTTGCCAGTCGCACGTTGACGTTAAGCGACGCTCGGAGGTGGTTGTTGACGTTCAGTGTGTCACTAGGAAGACGTTCAACAACCAGCAGAGGTGACTTGTTGTGACGCAGTGCGTCAACCTCAGCAACCCGGTAGGGTGTTGACTGCACAACCCAGACAGTCTAGACAGTTTCGGGTTGACGCTGTACTTCCTCGCGCACCCATGGTTGTTGACAGTTCACAGACTGTGCAGCAGTGCCATGATATTGCGTCCGGCTCCGTCACGCATCCACCAGTGCGACCGGATTCAGCGAGTCAGACGTTGCCCACTCCGTTGCCGTTTCCTCATCAGTTTCGGATGAGGAACCCTCTGATGAGGACGTTGCTGAACAAGACGATCAGCCCCCAGCCCTGCTATCCATCCAGAAGATGCTGAAGAAGGAACGCTGCCCAGTCAGGCTGTGGATGAGTCTGGTAGGGACACTGTCATCCGTGGATCAATTTGTGTCACTAGGAAGACTACACCTCCGTCCTCTTCTATACCATCTAGCTTTTCACTAGAAAAAGGACAAGACGCTAGAAGCGGTCTCGATCCCGGTTTCCGGAAAGATAAAGTCTTGTCTGACTTGGTGAAAGGACTATATCAACCTTAGAGAGGGTCTTCCCCTGACTGTTCAGACTCCCAACCACGTTCTCTTCTCGGACGCATCGGACGTAGGCTGGGGTGCGACATTAGACGGTAGGGAATGCTCGGGATTATGGAACTCGAGTCAAAGGACAATGCATTTCAACTGCAAGGAGCTACTGGCAGTACGTCTGACCTGGAAAAGCTTCAGGTCTCTCCTTCAAGGCAAAGTGGTGGAGGTGAACTCGGACAACACCACGGCTTTGGCGTACATCTCCAAGCAAGGAGGGACCTACTCTCTGACATTGTACGAGATCGCAAGGGACCTCCTCACCTGGTCAAAAGGTCTAGACATATCACTAGTAACGAGGTTCATCCAAGGCAACTTGAATGTCATGGCAGATTGTCTCAGTCGGAAGGGACAAATAATTCCAACAGAATGGACCCTCCACAAGGATGTATGCAAGAGACTTTGGGCCACCTGGGGCCAGCCAACCATAGATCTCTTCGCAACCTCGATGACCAAGAGGCTCCCAATATTTTGCTCACCAATCCCGGACCCAGCAGCAGTTCATATAGATGCCTTTCTACTAGATTGGTCACATCTAGATCTATATGCATTCCCTCCGTTCAAGATTGTCAACAAGGTACTGCAGAAGTTCGCCTCTCACGAAGGGACAAGGTTGACGCTAGTTGCTTCCCTCTGGCCCGCGAGAGAATGGCTCACCGAGGTACTTCGATGGCTAGTAGACGTTCCCAGAACACTTCCCCTAAGGGTGGACCTTCTACGTCAGCCACGCGTAGAGAAGGTACACCAAGGCCTCCACGCTCTTCGTCTGACTGCCTTCAGACTATCGAAAGACTCTCGAGAGCTAGAGGCTTTTCGAAGGAGGCAGCCAGAGAGATTGCTAGAGCAAGGAGAACATCCACCCTTAGAGTCTACCAATCGAAGTGGGAAATCTTCCGAAACTGGTGCAAGTCAGTATCCGTATCCTCGACCAGTACCTCTGTAACTCAAATAGCTGACTTTCTCTTATATCTGAGGAAAGAACGATCTCTTTCAGCTCCCACTATCAAGGGTTACAGAAGCATGTTGGCATCAGTCTTCCGTCACAGAGGCTTAGATCTTTCCAACAATAAAGATCTACAGGACCTCCTTAAGTCTTTTGAGACCACGAAGGAGCGTCGTTTGGTTACACCTGGTTGGAATTTAGACGTGGTACTAAGATTCCTTATGTCAGACAGGTTCGAACCGCTACAATCAGCCTCCCTGAAAGATCTCACCTTAAAGACTCTTTTCCTGATATGCTTAGCCACAGCTAAAAGAGTCAGTGAGATTCATGCCTTCAGCAAGAACATCGGATTCTCATCCGAAACGGCTACATGTTCTACAACTTGGTTTTCTAGCCAAACACGAGCTGCCTTCTCGGCCTTGACCAATATCGTTCGATATTCCAAACTTATCGTATGGTTGGAATGAACTAGAAAGAGTCTTATGTCCTGTAAGAGCTCTTAAGTTCTATTTAAAAACCTTTACGAGGCCCGTCTGAAGCTTTATGGTGTTCAGTTAAGAATCCATCTTTGCCTATGTCAAAGAATGCTTTACAGTATCCTTTTTTATCAGACTGTTATACGAGAAGCTCATTCCCATCTGAATGAGGAAGACCAAGCTTTGCTGAAGGTAAGGACACACGAAGTTAGAGCTGTCGCAACTTCCGTGGCCTTTAAACAAAATAGATCTCTGCAAAGTATAATCGACGCAACCTATTGGAAAAGCAAATCAGTGTTCGCGTCTTTTTATCTTAAGAATGTCCAGTCTCTTTACGAGAACTGCTACACTCTGGGACCATTCGTAGCAACGAGTGCAGTAGTGGGTGAGGGCTCAACCACTACAATTCCCTAATTCCATAACCTTTTTAATCTTTCTCTTGAAATGTTTTATTATTGTTTTTGGGTTGTCCGGAAGGCTAAGAAGCCTTTCGCATCCTACTTGATTTGGCGGGTGGTCAAAGTCATTTCTTGAGAAGCGCTTAGATTAGAGGTTTTGATGAGGTCCTGTTGTATGGGTTGCAACCCTTGATACTTCAGATCCTAGGGGTCGCTCAGCATCCTAAGAGGATCCCGAGGCTCCGTAAGGAAGACGTACTTAAAAAGGCAGAGTAATTGTTCAAGTCGACTTCCTTACCAGGTACTTATTTATTTTATGTTTGTTATTTTGAATAACTGCTAAAATGAAATACAAAATACTTAGCTCATAATAATGTAAACATGTAATGCTGGTCTCTACCCACCCCCCTGGGTGTGAATCAGCTTATATGATCACCGGCTAAGTTTAATATTGAAAAATGTTATTTTTATTAATAAAATAAATTTTTGAATATACTTACCCGGTGATCATATATTAAAGGACCCTCCCTTCCTCCCCAATAGAGACCCAGTGGACCGAGGAGAAAATTGGTTCTTTGTTTACTTGGAGTACTAAGTACCTGCTCGACAGATGGCGCTGTTGATGTACACCCCCACCTGCATAGCGATCGCTGGCGTATTTTGACCGTAGGTTTTTCTGTCGAGCAACAGAGTTGCAGCTTATATGATCACCGGGTAAGTATATTCAAAAATTTATTTTATTAATAAAAATAACATATTACAACATCTTGCGGAATAGATATTTGTTTGAGGCTCGAGGTGAGGGTGGCAGGTTCATCCTTGCCAAGATTCTTGGAAATGATGTGTCCTACCATGCAAGTGGCATTTTTAGATTTCTTTCAGAAGCAGGTCTTCTGAAAAATATTTAACTTTTATGCCATTCAATATTTATGATTTTAATTGAATACTCTTTAATTTTTTACTTTTGTATACATAAATTAAATGTTACCGGCGTCAATGACCTTAGATGTCAGGATGCCTGAAAACTTTAAATCATTCATTCATTATGGAACAAATGACAAATTCGTAGGTAATTTGTATTTTTCCTAACTATACAAATCTTAGCTATTTAATGAAACAAGCTGCTCTCCCTTACCCCCCCCCCTCCCCCCCTCCGCGCTAACTAGTGGTGGGGTAGTAAACCCTCGTTAAATTTCTAATGACTCGTTATTTCAGCTACGCCGAAAGTAATTACCCATATTAAATAGCTAAGGTTTGTATAGTTAGAAAAAATACAAATTACCTAAGAATTTTTCATTTTGCAGCTTTGGTCTTCATTGGGGCTCGAGGGTTTGCCCTCCAAGGAAGCATTACTTGAGTACATCCGATTGGGTGCCGCTGTAAAGCAATCGCCGATTTTGGCAGAGGTTGATCCTCTGTCAATTGTCGACGTTGTGGTGTCAGAGGTATCCAATGCGGTATCTCCTAATACCTCTGCCTCTTCACATTCCGCAGTAGCTGAAGGCTTAGTTTTTTTCCGTTCTTGCTCAACCAATGAGGGAGGAACTAAATCCAACAGTCTCTCCTGCTGGTGTTTCTCTCCCTCGGGGGAGTTCACTTACAGAGACTCCTCTTCGGAGGACTGCAGAAAGTCAGCTTGCTGATCCAACGGCCCCCAGAGGGCGCATCCGTCGCAAGGCTCGCCTTCCTCTTCGCCAGAGAGGCCTTCCTTCACCTGCGGTGAGAAGGCGCCTCTTTGGTTCACCATCTCCGTTGCAGTCCGCCGCAGAGGAGCCTCGTCATCGTTCACCGACTGTTGCTGCTATGGTCCTGGACCTCTCAGCGGATCGTTAGCGATCCCCTTCGGTGGAAGGTCGTCCTTGCAAAGGACACGTCGACTTGCCACCCGACAGACCTGCTGACCTGCCTTCACCGTTCCTGAGAGCTGATGCGTGCTACGCGCCTACGAAACCTGATTTACATGCTCGTCAGGCATCGAACCTTGTTACGGGGCATCAAGGGCGTATGCGCCATCGCGCGCATACGTCCCTTAAGCGCCATGATGGACATGCGCGCCAACGTTCTCCTGCGCGCCAGGCTTTGCCTGAGGTAGCGCGCCAGTACTCACCTGCGCGCCATCAACCTTCTGCCCGCCAGCACTCTCCTACACATCAGCGCGCCACCAACCTCCTGCCCGCCAGCGCTCTCCTACGCGTCAGCGCTCTCCAACTCGTCAGCGCTCTCCTGCTCGCTAGCGCCCACGCACAGCGAACCCTCCTGCGCGGCCACGATCTTCGGATCTGGGCGCTGTTGGGAAGTCAAAGACTTCTCCTACGCGCCAGCGCTCGCCAACGCGCCAACTGCTGTCTCCAACGCACCAACTGCTGTCTCCAACGCGCCAACTGCTGTCTCCAACGCGCCAGCGCTCGCCAACGCGCCATCGCGCATTCAGGCGCAGTCACCCTCTCGCGCCCGCGAGGATACGCGCGCGCGCCCATTCTCTCCTACAGTAGCGCGCGCGCCCATTCTCTCCTACAGTAGCGCGCGCGCCCATTCTCTCCTACAGTTGCGCGCCACCATACTGACGCGCGCCCACACGCACAGGCTCCAGCTCCCCGCGCGCCAGGGGTATCTCTCCTGCGCGCTCGCGCCCTACGACATCTACTAGGGCGCGCGAACTGTCGCCCGCGCGCCCGCGTGTTCAACAACCTGATCCTGCGCGCCCATGCGTGCGCGAACATTCACCCGCGCGCGCACGCAATTAGTCTCCTCCGCGCTCTCCTGTGTGCCCACAGTCTCCCGCGTGCGCTCCTACTCGCCATCACTCTCCTGCGCGCCCTCGCAATCGCCCGCGCGCACACGCACGCACATCAGCAGTCTCCCGCACGCACTTGCATGCACATCAGCAGTCTCCCACGCGCGACCCCTGGTATTCTCCATTGCGCGAGCACCATTACGCGCCCCCGCGCGAGCGTCGATACCCTCCCGCGCGAGGCTGCTGGACAACGCACGGCAAGGTCGCCATCGCCACATTCCCCTCCCCGCAAGCGCATAACAGCGCGCACTGCGGCGGAAGGGAAGCATCCAGAAAGGTCCAGGATCTCTTCTTCTTCTTCTTTTCATGCGAACCCCCCTATGGAAACTCCTCCCAGGGATCCATCGATCCCTGTCCCTCGAGAGGGAGTGTCTGACAGCGCTGCTGTCAGTCAACAGCCATTGTTCGGGCCGCTAATCAGAGCAGTTATGCAGGCTTTAAAGCCTGTTCTCTCTGAGTTGGGGCACAGATCCTTGGCTGTCTCTACCCTTCTGAAGAGAAAAAGGGGAGTTCTGGACGCGGTGACTTCTCCGAGAGCTAAGTTGACTCCTCGCAGGCCTTCGAGGCAGGTTCCTTCACCCCCCAGACTTTTTCTCCTTCCCTGTCGGACGAGGACTTCCCGTCCTCAGGGGAGTCACGTGAGGTGGGACGTTCCCCCATCGCACCAATGAGGGAAACCCCACTTCACGTTGAAAAGTCTTCCCGGGTAGGGGCTGAAAAGAACTTGCCACTGTTTATGTTAGAGTCCTTCCTCCCTCCCAGGAAGGAGTCGAAGGACTCGAAGACGGTACCAAAATCCTCGACAAGACTTAGGATAGAACCAGCTAGCCACTCAGAGAATGTCCGCGAATCTCGCCAAGAAGAGCCTTAGGGGACAGGAGACTTCACTGCAAGTCAAACATCCGGAGGAGAATTACAAGAGTCAGAGCATGCATTTTGGCAGGTGATGACCCTTATGAGGGCTCTCAATGGGTTTGCCGACCCAGAGATCCCCCCTCGAGAGGGAAAAGATACGGTCTTGGACCGCGTATTTGGCACTCAAAAACCCTCTAAGGTCAGTGCGGCTCTGCCTTGGTCTCAGGGGGTTAAGAGTACCAGGGACAAGATCGCTGTTCAGCTCTCTGAATTGTCCTCCTCCAACCGTTCCAGTACCAGCAACAAGCTTCTCCCGCCTCCTCACGTACAGCAAAGGAGGTACTTCAAGATCTTGGAGGAGCCTTGTTTAGCTCTTCCTCTTCACCATTCGTTGGAAGAGCTTACCAGGGGAGTCCCTCTTGAGAGATTCTCCAACCGGCAGGTCTCGTTCTCGGCAACCTAGATCCTTAACCAGGAGAAGGTTGCGAAGTGTGCTATGCAAGCCACTTTGTGGCTGGATATCTGGTTAGGGACCTTAGGTATCCTGATACGCTCTGAGGACTTCTCCAAAGAACGTACCAGGAAAGCTATGGAGACGTTCCTCCTCTCAGGCACTCGCACGATCGAGTTTCTGGCCCATCAAGTCTCGAACTTGTGGGCAAACACCATCCTGAAACGTCGGGATGCGGTGGCTGAGAGGTTCCATCAGAAGGTCCCTAGCACCGAGATAAATAGGCTCAGGCATTCCTCTTTAGAAGGAACGAATTTGTTTGAGCCTAAGGATGTAGACAGGCCGCTGAGAGGTGGAGGAAGTCCCACCAAGACTCCCTCCTGCATAGGGCTTTGACATCCAAGCCCTACAAGCCTCCAGCACCCCAGCAGTCTCGTCCGATCAAGACCACAAAACCGACGGCAGCAGCAAAGACCGTGGTGTCTAAGCGCTTTCCTGTCAAGGACAGGAAAGGCCAAAAGTCCTCCAGAGGGTGCAGCCGAGGCCGCAAACGCTAGGATTGGCAGTTCCCCTGCATGTCCACCAGTGGGGGGATGCGTACAAAGTTGCGCAGACAGGTGGCAGCAACTCGAGGCCGATTCCTGGACGATTTCCGTAATCAGTCAGGGATATCGCGTCCCGTTCACAACATCTCTACCTCCCCTGACGACGGATCCAGTGTCATTGAGCTCCCTTGCCATGGGATCGGCAAAGGAACAAGCCCTTTGGGCTTAAGTCGAGACCCTGTCGAAGGAGGGCACTCTCCAAGAGGTCGTTGACGGGTCTCCAGGCTTCTACAGTTGACTCTTTCTTGTAAAGAAAGCGTCTGGAGGCTGGAGACCAGTCATCGACCTCTCAGCTCTGAACAAGTTTGTCAAACAAACTCCATTCAGCATGGAGACCGCAGACACGGTCAGACTATCAGTGAGACCGCAAGACTTTCTGTGTACACTGGATCTGAAGGACGCGTACTTCCAGATCCCGGTCCATCCGTCTTCAAGGAAGTACTTAAGATTCAGCCTAGACAACAAGGAGTACCAGTTCAAGGTGCTGTGTTTCGGTCTCCACAGCACTACAGGCTTTCACCAGAGTGTTCACCCTAATATCTTTGTGGGCACACAGCATGGGCATTCGTCTCCTCCATTATGTGGACGACTGGCTGATTCTAGCAGACTCGGTGTCATCCCTTCTTCAACACCAGGACAAACTTTTGGGACTTTGCCAGGATCTAGGGATCATGGTAAATCTCGAGAAGTCCTCTCTGCTTCCCACTCAAAGAATGGTATATTTAGGCATGGTTATAGACACCAATCTCCACAAAGCCTTCCCATCAGACGACAGGATAGCAAGGCTGAGGAAGGTCGCAAGCCCTTTTCTCAGACGAGAAGAACTTCCAGCCCAATCGTGGTTACGTCTCCTCGGTCACCTTTCTTCTTTGGCTCGTCAAGTTCCCAACAGTCGCCTCAGGATGAGATCCCTCTAGTGGTGGCTCAAGTCCCAGTGGAATCAAGGTTACGATTCCCCGGACATCATGATCCCTATGGGACCTGCGGAACGGACGGACCTCCAGTGGTGGGTGACAGACGAGAACCTACGAAGAGGAGTGGATCTTCTCGTCCTCCCCCCGGATTTGATGCTGTTTTCGGACGCCTCAAAGAAAGGGTGGTGGGCCCACGTACTGCACCACACGACCTCAGGCCTGTGGTCAGAATTAGAAAAGTGCCTCCATATAAATCTTCTAGAGATGAAGGCCGTCTTTCTGGCCTTTCAACAGTTCCAACAGTACCTGGTGGGTCACTCTGTGGTGGTGATGAGCGACAACACCACAGTAGTGGCTTACATCAACAAACAAGGAGGTACCTTTTCAAAGCAGCTATCCCATCTTGCAGTAGAGATGCTGAAATGTGCCGAAGTCCACTCGATTCCTCTATCGGCTCGTTTCATTTCAGGCAAGAGGAATGTGCTCGCCGACAATCCGAGCAGAGCATCTAAGATAGTGAGTACCGAGTGGTTTTTGGATCATCTAGTAGCCAACAAAGTCCTGACTTTGTGGGGTTCTCCGACTGTGGATCTGTTCGCAACAGCTCTGAACTTCAAGCTTCCACTGTACTGCTCTCCAGTCCCAGACACCAAGGCTCTCTGGCAAGATGCCTTCCAACAACGGTGGGACAACATCGACGTTTACGCCTTTCCCCCGTTCTGTCGGATGAGGAGGGTTCTCAACAAGACCAGAACATCGGTCAATCTTTCGATGACCCTGATAGCTCCGCTATGGCATCACGCGGAATGGTTTCCGGACCTTCCGCAACTCCTAACGGAGCTACTGAGAGAGCTCCCTCCACGGCACAATCTACTCAAACAACCACATGCCAATATCTTCCACAAAGCCGTAGCTTTGCTACGACTTTACGCCTGGAGACTATCCAGCATCTCCTTGCTGAGAGAGGATTTTCGCAACAAGTTGCGGTCAGGATGTCTGGACATCTGCGAAAGTCATCCGCAGCTGTCTACTAGGCAAAGTTGTAAGTCTTCTTTGGTTGGTGTCGTGGAAGGGGTACAGTATCTCTCCACTCGATGCCACTATTCCAACAATAGCAGAGATCCTTGTGTATTTGCGGGAAGAAATGCGCCTTTCAGTCTCGGCAGTGAAAGTCTATCGCTCAGCCTTAAGTCTAGCCTTCAGGCTCAAAGGAATGGACATTTCTTCTTCGCTGGAACTTTCCCTACTCATACGAAGTTATGAACTTACCTGCCCTCAGTCGGAAGTGAGACCTCCTCCATCGAACGTGGTTCGAGTTCTTAGGTCTCTTTAAGAGACCTCCCTATGAACCATTACGCCAGGCTTCAGATAGCCACCTAACCTGGAAGACTGTGTTCCTACTAGCTTTGGCTTCGGCCAAGCGTGTTAGCGAACTTCATGGTCTCTCGTATGACATTGCTCATTCAAGGGGAGGGGGGGAGGTAACGTTCAGATTCGTCCCTGAGTTCATTGCTAAGACTCAGAATCCTGGAGTAGCGGATCCTCGATTCGACTCCTTCCGGATTTCTAGTCTCCGTTCTGTAACAGATGACCTAGACCATCTCCTACTATGCCCAGTAAGAAGTTTGAGGCTATATTTTTAAAGAACAGCTGCAGTTCGTCCTCATGTGCCAGCCTTATTCGTTAGCACAGGGAGGACTAAGAGGAGAGTCACCAAGAACACCATCGCGGCATGGATTCATAGGGTGATTCATCTGTCCCTGAATCCAGATCCTCCTCCGTCACGTCGCCCTAGAGCACATGATGTCAGGGGTGTAGCTACGTCCCTTGCCTTCAAAAAGAATTTTTCAGTAACGCAGGTCCTTCAAGCTGGGGTGTGGAAGCATCAGACAACCTTCACAGCCCACTACCTGCAAGACGTGACCTACAGGAGGCTCGATACGTTCTCTATCGGCCCTGTGGTGGCTGCACAACAGGTGGTTTAAAACCTCAGGCTCCTTATTGGACAAGTAGCAGAAGGTTGAGGGCATTGTTACCTGGTTCTAGTCTGCATGAATGAAAAGGTTTGACTGGCCCTTATTCTTTTCTTCATCATCCCCTCTCTTGGGGAAAACAGCATCCTGGGTTCTCTGCATAGCTGACCTCAAACCACTGCAGGTAAACCATGTTTCCTTGTGTTTCTAGTATTAAGTTAATACTGTCACGTCCCCATACCCTGACGAGGTGGTATTGGGAGAGTCCTAGTCTACAAGTTTCCATCTAAAGAACTTCAGATCAACTTCTTAGGACGAGTCACACTTCGTTATGCCTTCACATACAGCTTGGGTAGGCCGCAGTCCTTGCGTAGCAATGTTGTTGCGAGGTGCAGGGACGCCTTATTTCTTGGGTGCTGACACACTCACCTAACGAGTCCCCGGGCAAAGCCAAAAAGCCAGTACTGGCTGGGACGTCCACCCTTCCTAATGGGTGAGTCACCCCTATTAAATAGCGGGGTTTGTATGTCAGTTACGGAATAAATGACAAATTCGTAGATAATTTGTGTTTTTCTTAACTATACAAACCTTAGCTATTTAATCAAACTTGCCCGCCAGCCCTATCCCCCATGAAGTCCTACCTCCAAGCAAAGTGAGCTCAAGCACAGGTGTGTGTGTGAGGGTAGCAAGCTACCCTCCCCTACCCCCGCTAACTAGCGGTGTGGGTAGTAAACCCTCGTTAAATTTTAATGGCTCGTCATTTCAGCTACGCCGAAAGTAATACCCCTATTAAATAGCTAAAGTTTGTATAGTTAGGAAAAATACAAATTATTTACGAATTTGTCATTTTTTGCTTTTCCTTCTACAGTTTGTGTGTCAAGTTGGCCTCTGTTATTATGCGTACCTGCCCTGGATTTCCCGACCGCCCCTGTGGAACATTCATGTCGGCGGTCGAGACCGATCCTCACGCCCTTTGTCCTTCCTGTAGGGGCCAACGGTGTGATAGCGATAACAGGTGTAGTGAGTGTAGGGAGTGGTCTACCTCCCAGTGGTAGAGGTTTTTGCGGCGACGGAAGAAGTCCAAACGGGATAATTCTCCTTCGAAGGTTTCTGTGAAAGGAGAAAAACCCAACGCCTCTTCTTCTGTTGCTCAAACCTCCTCCGAAGCTCCAACTCAGTTGGTCTCTTTCGAGAGACTGTCGAGTGGTAGCGTAGACCGTTGTACTGTTTACCAAACTCGGGGTTCGAGAGATGGCGTTGCTTCCCCTAGCGAAGCAGCTCCACCTCTCCCCCTGGGGGAGGATTTGTCACTAATCCCTCTTTTTCAGCTTTGGTCCTCCTTGGGGCTCGAGGGTTCGCCCTCCAAGGACGTCTTACTTAACTACATTCGATTGGGTGCCGCTGTCAAGCAATCGCCGCCTCCGACAGAGGTTGATCCTCTGTCGATTGTCAACGTTGTGGTGTCCAATGTGGTATCACCCATCACCTCTGCCTCTTCAAACCCTACGGTAGCTGACGGCTAGGTTTCTCTCGGTCCTGTTCAACCAACGAGGGAGAAACTAAGTCCAACAGTCTCTCCTGCTGGTGTTTCTCCCCCTCGGGGGAGTTCACATACAGAGACTCCTCTTCAGAGGACTGCAGAGGGTCAGCTTGCTGATCCAACGGCCCCCAGAGGGCGCGTCCGTCACAACGCTCGCCTTCCGCTTCGCCAGAGAGGCCTTCCTTCACCTGCGGTGAGAAGGCGCCTCTTTGGTTCACCATCTCCGTTGCAGTCCCCTGCAGAGGAGCCTCATCATCGATCACTGACTGTTCCTGCTTTGGTCCTGGACCTTTCTGTGGATGGTTCGCGATCCCCTTCGGTGGAAGGTCATCCTTTCAAAGGACACATCGACCTTCCACCCGACAGACCTGCTGACCTGCCGTCGGCCTTCCTGGATGCAGATGCACGCTACGCGCCAACGAAATCTGACTTCCACGCTCGTCAGGCCTCGTCAACTAACCCTAATACAGGGCATCAAGGGCGTATGCGCCAACGCGCGCATACATCCCATCAGGAGCCCAGCTCTTCTATGCGCAGTGCTCGAACTCATGAGCATACGCGCCCACGTTCTCCTGCACGCCAGGCTTTGCCTGAGCAGACACGCCCATGCCCAGGTGCGCGCCAACCCTCACCTGCGCGCCAGCGCTCTCCTGCACGCCAGCGCTCTCCCATGCGCCAGCGCCCACGCCCACGCCCAGCAGTTATCTCTCCTGCGCACCCACGATCTTCTGATCTGGGCGCTATTCCCACACGCCAGCGCTCGCCAGCACTCGCCTGCGCGCCAGCTTTCGCCATCACGCCAGCGCTCGCCATCGCACCAGCACACGCCATCGCCTGCACGCATCCATGAGGATACTCTCGCGCGCCCTGCGGGCCCTTGCCCATCCTCTCCTGCAGTTGCGCGCCCTCATCCTGACGCGCGCCCATGAGCAGCACAGGCTTCAACTGCGTGCCCGGGCGCCAGAGGTTTTTCTCCTGCGCGCGCGCGCCTTACGACTGGTTCAGGCTCAAGGGAACTCTCGCCCGCGCACCCAACGCCCTGATCCTGCGCGCCCACAGTCTCCTGCATGCGCTCCTGTGTACCCACATTCTCCCGCACGCGCTCCTGTGCACCATCTATCTCCCGCGAGCGATTCTCGATATTCTTCATCGCGCGAGCACCATTACGCTCCCCCGCGCGAGTGTCAATATCCTCCCGCGCGCGAGACTGCTGAGCTATACATGGCGAGGTCGCCATCGCATCGTTCCCCTCCCCGCAAGCACATAACAGCGCGCATTGTGGCGGAAGGGAAACATCTAGAGGGGTCCAGGATCCTTAAGCCTTTCCTGGCAAACCCACCAATGAGAACTCCTCCCTGGGATCCTTCAATTTCTGCCCCTTCAAAGGGGATATCTGACAGCGCGTCTGTCAGCCAACAGCCCTGATTCGGTGCACTAATCAGAGCCGTTACGCAGGCGTTCAAGCCGGTTTTTTCTGAATTAGGTCACAGATCCTTGGCTGTTTCTACCCCTTTGAAGAGGAAAAAAGGAGTTCCAGACGCGGTAACTTCTCCAAGGGCTAAATTGACTCCATTTAAGCCTTTGAGGCAGGTTCCTTCTGTTCTCCAGACTATCTCACCTTCCCTGTCGGACGAAGATTTCTCGTCCTCAGAGAAATCACGTGAGGTGAGACTTTCCCCCATTGCACCAATGGGGGAAACCTCTCTTCGCGCTGAGATGTCTTCTCAGGTGGGGAGTGGAAGGAACTTGCCATCTTCATCAATGTTAGAGTCCTACATCCTTCCCAGGAAGGAATCTAAGGACTCTAAGACATTACCAAAGTCCTCTATAAGGACTAGGACGGAGCCAACTAGCCACTCGGAGAACGTCCGCGACTCACCCCAAGAAGAGCCTTTGGGGACAGGAGACTTCGCTGCAAGTCCTACGTCAGGAGGAGAACAGCAAGAGTCAGAACATGCGTTTTGGCAAGTTCTGACTCTAATGAGGGCTCTCAACGGGTTTTCCGACCCAGAGATCCCTCCTCGAGAGGGCAAGGACACGGTCTTGGACCGTGTATTTGGTACTCAGAAACCCTCCAAGACCAGTGCAGCTCTGCCCTGGTCTCAGGGGGTTAAGAGTACCAGGGATAAGATCGCTGTACAGCTCTTCGAGATGTCCTCCTCCAACCGTTCCAGTGCCACCAACAAACTCCTTCCTCCTCCTCCTCGCGTACAGCAGAGGAGGTACTGTACTTCGAGATCCTTAAGGAGCCTTGTTTAGCTCTTCCACTTCACCACTCGTTGGAAGAGCTGACCAGGGGAGTCCCTCTCGAGAGACTCTCCAACCGGCAGGTCTCATTCTCGGCAACCAAGATCCTTAACCAGAAGAAAGTTGCGAAGTGTGCTATGCAAGCCACTTCGTGGCTCGACATCTGGTTAGGGACCTTAAGTATCCTGATACATTCTGAGGACTTTTCCAAAGAATGTACTAGGAAAGCTATAAAGACTTTCCTTCTCTCGGGTACTCTCGCATGATCGAGTTTCTGGCCCACCAAGTCTCGAACTTGTGGGCAAACACTATCCTGAAACGTCGGGATGCGGTAGCCTAGAGATTCCATCAGAAGGTCCCTAGCACCGAGAGCAATAGGCTCAGACATTCCTCTTTAGAGGGATCCATCCTGTTTGAGCCTAAGGATGTGGAACAGACCGCTGAGAAGTGGAGGAAGTCTCATCAAGACTCCCTCCTTCATAGGGCTTTAACATCTAAGCCCTATAAGCCTCCAGCACCACAGCAGTCCCGTCCAGCCAAGACCGCTAAAACGACGACAGCAGCGAAGACCGTGGTGTCTAAGCCCTTTCCTGTCAAGGATAGGAAAGGCAAAAAGTCCTCCAGGGGAGGCAAGAATCCTAGGGGGAGCAGCCGAGGCCGCAAACGCTAGGATAGGCAGTCCTCCTACATGTCCACCAGTGGGGGGATGCTTACAAAGTTGCTCAGACAGGTGGAAGCAACTCGGGGTCAATTCCTGGACGATTTCCGTGATCAGTCAAGGATATCGCGTCCCGTTCATAACATTTCTACCTCCCCTGATGACGAATCCAGTGTCATTGAGCTCCCTTGCCATGGGATCGGCAAGGGGGCAAGCCCTTCGGGCAGAAGTCCAAACCCTGTTGAAAAAGGGCGCTCTTCAAGAGGTCCTCGACGAATCTCCAGGCTTCTTCAGTCGACTCTTTCTTGTAAAGAAAGCGTCTGGAGGCTGGAGACCAGTCATCGACCTCTCAGCTCTGAACAAGTTTGTCAAACAAACTCCGTTCAGCATGGAGACGGCGGACACGGTCAGACTAGCAGTAAGACCGCAGGACTTCATGTGTACACTGGACCTAAAGGACGCGTACTTCCAGATCCCAGTCCATCCGTCTTCAAGGAAGTACTTAAGATTCAGCCTAAACAATAAAAAGTACCAGTTCAAGGTGCTGTGCTTCGGTCTCTCCACAGCACCTCAAGTTTTCACCAGAGTGTTCACCCTAATATCATCGTGGGCACACAGGATTGGCATCCGTCTCCTCCGCTATCTGGACGACTGGTTAATCCTAGCAAACTCGGTGTCATCCCTTCTTCAACACCGAGACAAACTTCTGAGACTTTGCCAAGATCTTTGGATCATGGTAAATCTCGAGAAGTCCTCACTGCTTCCCACTCAAAAACTGGTATACAGTACCTTGGCTTGATTATAGACACCAATCTCCACAAACTCTTCCCATCAGACAACACGATAGCAAGGCTGAGGAAGGTCGCAAGTCCTTTTCTCAGACGAGAAGAACTTCCAGCCCAATTGTGATTACGTCTCCTTGATCACCTTTCATCGCTAACCCGTCTAGTTCCCAACGGTCGCCTCAGGATGAGATCCCTCCAGTGGCGACTCAAGTCCTGGTGGAATCAAGGTTACGATTCCCCGGACGTCCAGATCCCCATGGGACCTGCGGAACTGACGGACCTCCAGTGGTGGGTGGCAGACGAGAACCTACGAAAAGGAGTGGATCTTCTCGTCCTCCCCACGGATTTGATGCTGTTTTCGGACGCTTCAAAGAAAGGGTAGTGGGCCCACGTGCTGCACCACACGACCTCAGGCCTGTGGTCAGAGTCAGAAAAGTATCTCCATATAAATCTCCTAGAGATGAAGGCCATCTTCCTGGCCCATCAACAGTTCCAACAGTACCTGGCAAGTCACTCTGTGTTGGTGATGCGCGACAACACCATAGTAGTGGCCTACATCAACAAACAAGGAGGTACTTTTTTGCATTAACTATCCCATCTAGCAGTAGAGATACTGAGATGGGCCGAAATCCACTCGATACCACTATCGGCACGCTTCATTCCAGGCAAAAGGAATGTGCTCGCCGACAATCTGAGCCTGCGTAACGGCTCTGATTAGTCCTGACTTTGTGGAGTTCCCCGACTGTATATCTTTTCGCAATGGCCCTGAACTTCAGGCTCCCGCTGTACTGTTCCCCAGTCCCAGACCCCAAGGCTCTCTGGCAAGATGCTTTCCAACAACGGTGGGACAACATCGACGTTTACGCCTTTCCCCGTTCTGTCTGATGAGGAGGGTACTCAACAAGACCAGAACATCGGTCAATCTTTCAATGACCCTCCTAGCTCCACTATGGCATCACGCTGAATGGTTCCCGGACCTTCTGCAACTCCTAACGGAGCTACCAAGAGAACTTCCTCCACGACACAATCTTCTCAAACAACCACTTGCCAACATCTTCCACAAAGCCGTAGGTTCACTACGATTTCACGCCTGGAGACTATCCAGCATCTCCTCTCTGAGAGAGTATTTTCGCAACAAGTTGCTGTCAGATGTTTGGACACCTGCGAAAGTCTTTGGCAGCAGTCTACCAGGCAAAGTGGAAAATCTTCTGTGGTTCGTATCGTGGAAAGGGTATCTCTCCACTCGATGCCACTATTCCAACAATAGCGGAGTTCCTTGTGTATTTGCGTGAAGAAATGCAACTTTCAGTCTCGGCATTGAAAGGCTATCGATCAGCCTTAAGTCTAGCTTTCAGGCTGAAAGGAATGGACATTTCTTCATCGCTAGAACTTTCCCTACTCATACATAGTTATGAACTTACCTGCCCTCAGTCGGAAGTGAGACCTCCCCCATGGAACGTGGTTCGAGTTCTTAGGTCTCTTAAGAGACCTCCCTATGAACCATTACGCCAGGCATCAGATTGCCACCTAACCTTGAAGACTGTATTCCTGCTCACTTTGGCCTCGGCCAAGCGAGTCAGCGAACTTCATGGTCTTTTGTATGACATCGCCCATTCAAGGGGATGGGGTTAGGTAACTTTCAGCTTCGTCCCTGAGTTTATTGCTAAGACTCAGAATCCTGGAGTAGCGGATCCTCGATTCGACTCCTTCCGAATTTCTAGTCTCTGTTCTGTAACAGATGACCCAGACCATCTCTTACTATGCCCAGTAAGGAGTTTGAGGCTATACCTCAAAAGAACAGCTGCAGTCCATCCTCATGTACCAGCACTATTCGTCAGCACAGGAAGGACTAAGGAGGGTCACCAAGAACACAATCTTTGCATGGATTCGTAGGGTCATTGACCTGGCCTTGAATCCAGATCCTCCTCCATCACGTCGCCCTAGAGCACATGATGTTGGGCATAGCTATGTCCCTGGCCTTCAAAAGAAATTTCTCAGTGAAGCAGGTTCTTCAAGCGAGGATGTGGAAACGCCAAAAAACGTTCACAGGTCACTACCTGCAAGACGTGACCCACAGGAGGCTCGATACGTTCTCTGTCGGCCCTGTGGTGGCTGCACAACAGCTGGTTTAAAACTTCAGGCTCCTTATTGGACAAGTAGCAGAAGGTTGAGGGCATTGTTACCCGGTTCTAGTCTGCATGAATGAAAAGGTTTGACTGGCCGTTATTCTTTTCTTCATCATCCCCTTTCTTGGGGAAAGCAGCCTCCTGGGTTCTCTGCATAGCTGACCTCAAATCACTCCAGGTAAACCATGCTCCCTTGTGTTCCTAGTATTAAGGTTAATACTGTCACGTCCCCATACCCTGACGAGGTGGTATTGGGAAAGTCCTAGTCTACAAGTTTCCATCTAAAGAACTTCAGAACAACTTCCTAGGACGAGTCACACTTCTTCATACCTTCACACACAGCTTGCGTAGGCCGCAGTCCTTGCATAGAAAGGCTCTAGCGAGGTGTAGGGACTCCTTATTTCTTGGGTGCTTACACACTCACCTAACGAGTCCCCGGGCAAAGTCAAAAAGCCAGAACTGGCTGGGACGTCCACCCTTCCTAATGGGTGAGTCACCCCTATTAAATAGCGTGGTTTGTACTCCAGTTACGGAACAGATGACATTCGTAGATAATTTGTATTTTTCCTAACTATACAAACCTTGGCTATTTAATCAAACTTGCCCGCCAGCCCTATCCCCCTTGAAATCCTACCTCCAAGCAAAGTGAGCTCAAGCACAGGTGTGTGTGAGGGGGGGGGGGGTGTAGCAAGCTACCCTCCCCTACCCCCTCTAACTAGCGGTGTGGGTAGTAAACCCTCGTTAAATTTTAATGTCTCGTCATTTCAGCTACGCCAAAAGTAATACCCCTATTAAATAGCTAAGATTTGTATAGTTAGGAAAAATACAAATTATCTACGAATTTGTCATGTTACGCTAACATTAGCAATGTTAAATATAATGGTTCTTGTTCCGTCACTGGCTCGCTTACGATCACAGGAAAATAAAACATCAAGTTCGTATGCACTGGCAAGAGGTAATGTTGAGCTTCGCACTCTAACAAAATATAGTAAAACTAACACATTAAAATTAAAGAAATTAATGACTTACTTTTATGACTGTGACGACGAAACTTGTGGGTCATGGGGGTGTTGTGACTGTGAGTCTGTGGAATCTTAACTTCTATGCCTTAATTTAGTACTGCACTTGGAACACTGTAAAAGTTGGTATATTACATTATGAGATTTAAGAAAATTATCAACATTGGAATTCACCAAAATACTTTCAAGTATGGATTACTGAAGTCGTTACAATTTTCTAAAACTTCTATCATAAAATATGCAAAAAGAGGTCACTTGAACTAACAAAGACCTGACTTGGACAAAGGTTTCCACGGAAAAGGGTTTGTTGGAAGGTGGTGGTAGGGGAATATTAACCGCCCTGTGCAAACTTTACATACGTATGGGTTCGTGATTGGTTAACGGAAAAACAACGGAGTCTAGAGAGAAAACATTAATGAACCGGAATGGGAAACTTGTTCAGAGCAAGTATTTATGTGAAATTTGGGATGAGGGGATTTTATAAGGTATCGGATAATAAAACGAGTAATACTGTGGTCAAACGTACTATGTATACGAGGGTATTACATAAAAGGGATGGTAATAGTTGTACTGGTTCAAGTCATATACTTGAATAAACGTGTGAAGTCGAATAGTTAAATTTGACGGCTAGAGAAGAAGAAATCCTATTGGTGGAGGTGGAGCCTATACATGGGGGGTGGGGGAGATTATGCGCAGAAGGTCGAAACCTGCTATGTACAAACGAACGAACGGGAGCGACTACTACCGACAATAGAATGACAAAATATAAATGAAAAACACTGCTAATGTTAGCATGTTACGCTAACGTTGCCACAGCTCTACATCACATGGCAGTTCTGGTTACCTTATTTTTTCATGAGACATATCCTTTGCAACAGCGCCTCCAAAGTTTATCCAGTTACACTATTTTGTCTTTTCCTCCATTTATTATACATCCAAGAAGGTAATGTATAGAGAAGAAAAGGTTTGTTTTACCATTATATATCGTTTCCCCAGTATGTTTTCCCCACCCAAAACCCCGAGTTCCCACTGGGGGTCCCCCATTACCGTAGGATATAGATATATATATTTGTTCCGTAACTGGAATACAAACCTTAGATATTTATTAGGGGATATACTTTCGACGGAGCTGAAATGACAAGCCATTAAAATTTAGCGAGGGTTAACTACCCACACCGCTAGTTAGCGGGGGTGGGGGGGGGGAGCTTGCTACCACTCCCATTCACACACCTGTGATTTAGTCACTTTACTTTTGGCTCGGATCAAGAGCGGTTCTTTCCTCTCTCCCTCCTCGCCTATTCTGGACTGTCATTAATTTTTGTCTTTTAACTTACTTTTTCTTATACTTGAATATATATGAAAACATTCTTTATGTTTATGTATACAGTATATATGTGTATAGAAATGTGATAAGTTTCCTTTTCAGTGTTTGTGCTGTGTTTGTGATACATATACCACAACGATGCTTGCGTAGATTAGCAAGGCCAGTACAGTTACACTTCGTGGGGAACGACCTCTCCCTCTCTAGTCCATCGGTCTTCCCGTCGGCATATAACCTTTAACTCGGCCACCGCAGGGGAATTGTCATCGCGTGGACCCTCTTCATTCAACTAATGTCTTTGCCTTTTCTTTTTTTCCTACGGAAAACATGGATTTCTGAGCGAAGGGAATGTGGCCCCTCAAAGTTTGACTACGGCCTTTCTCTTCTCGAGGTCGTTCACCTTTACAACAACAGTGTACTATTGGGGAACCTCCTTTCTCGTGCGCGGGTTAGGTTGCTCTTCCGATTGTTTGTCTCAATTATTTTTAGTGAAATGATAATTGTATTTTAACTTTTTCAGCTTTTCTCCGTGGGGAACACTTCCCTTCAGAGGATCAGTTGTTCTCACTATTAGTGAATATTCTTAGCTGATTTAAATAACTGTAATTCGGTTTTATTACAGTTTCTCCGCTCCCCCCTTCTTCCGTGGATATCGACTGGAGAAGGAAGGGCGCAATACTTATTTAATGTTGTTCCCTCGGAGTTTCTTCCCTAGGGAATTTCTGTTTAATAATTAATTTTATTTTTTCCCAGTTAACTATGCAGTTTCTCTTCGTTCAACTAAGAGTGCCAACGAAGTATTGTTCTGTTCATGCCTGGGGAATCTGCTGTCACTTCCGTCCCTCAGAGGACGTCGTCATGGGCGTCATCACTTCTCTTAGAAGTATTCCCGTGACAACATGACCAGCATTTCAGATCATCTTAGAGTGCTAAAGGAGGTTCGCCTCCAGGGGTTGGACAACTTCCCTTCCGAGGGAAGTTTCCTCCCCAGGTGTAGGGTTGTTTCTCCCTTCAGAGGGAGAACTTCCCACATCTTAATAAATTCATGGTCTCCGACTGCTGTTGCTGCCTTCGCCCAGACTTCTCTCCTCCCTTGCTGAGTTTCTCTTCCTTCAGGGGCGGAGCACAGTCTTGGCAAGTCTCTTCAACGAAGTGTTCACCTCCCTCATTCGCGAGAGGGGCCACTCATAGAGACTCCTCTTCGGAGGATCGCTACTGTTAAAGGTCAGCTTGCTGATCCACCGGCCCTCAATGGGCGTCTTCTAGTCTCTTCTACGAAGTGTTCACCTCTCTTGTTCGCGAGAGAGGCCACTCATAGAGACACCTCTTCGGAGGATCGAGCAGACCTACCAGCGCAGCAGACCTATCAGGGCTCGCCCTTCCAAAGGGCACATCCCAGTTCCTGATCGTCCTGCCAGCTGACCTACCGATCTTCCAGCGCAACCTTCTGCTGCAACGTAGTACTTTGGACTTCAGTCCTGGACTCTAACACGGACCTTTTTTATGGTCCCCATCGGTGGATGCTCGCCCTTCCAAAGGGCACATCCCAGTTCCTGATCGTCCTGCCAGCTGACCTACCGATCTACCAGCGCAACCTTGCACTGCAACGTACTCCTTTGGACTTCGGTCCTGGACTCTAACGCAGACCTGTTTACGGTCCCCATCGGTGGATGCTCGCCCTTTTTAAAGGGCACATCCCAGTTCCTGATCGTCCTTACCAGCTGACCTGCCAACCTACTAGAGCTACCTTCTCTCGCGCGCTCCAACAGTCTTCCGCGGGTGAGCGCCGACGATCTTCCGCGCGCGGGTACCGATGGTCTCCTGTACACGCCAATAGTCTTCCGCCGACGATCTTCCGCGCGTGGGCGGCGATGGTCTCCCGCGCACGCCCCGATGATTTTCCGCGCGCGGGGCAACAGTGTTGCGCGCGCACCAACAATGTTCCGCTCGCGCGCCAGCAGTCTTCTGCGCGTGCCGACGATCTGACGCGCGGGCGCCGACGATCTGATGCGCACAGGCGTGTGCGCGCTTTAATAATCTTGAGTGCGCGCACGCAACCTTCCGCACGCTTCGACGGTCTTCCGCGCGCGGGTGCCGATGGTCTTCCGCACGCGCGCGCCAACAGTCTCCACGTAGTACTCTCGCGCACGCGCCAATGCACCCACCCTTGCGCAACCAGTCACACACTTCGGCACATTCTAGGGAGAATGCACAAAACTACACAGTGCCTTACTGCGCGCTAGCGCTCTTCCTCACTTTCCTGCGCCCTCCTGCGCAGTTACAGTCCCGGATTCAATGTGCCAGCTCTTGCCAAAGAGTCAAGGCTCGCAGATCCAATGAACCAGCTCTTGCCTAAGAGCCAGCACTTGCCTGAGAGCCAGCACTTGCCTGCTCTCGAGGCAGATATTAAGCACCAGCATCATCCTGTGTGCCATCGCTCCAGTACTTTCCTACACATTCACGCAATAGTCAGTATAAAGGATTAAAACTTTTTTGACATGTCACTATTGCCCCATTCCTCCCCGCAAACACATAAAAATTGCCACTTGGAAAAGAGGAATAAGGCTTCACAGAAGGATTCCAGATCCCGAAGATTCCATCCTACAAGGGGAATCGAAATGGGGAATCCTTGGTCCCTGTCTCTTCTGAAGTTTCTTTTTCCTTGACAGACCACAGTCAGTAAACAGGAAAGCATCAACAGACTGATCTCTAGATCACTGCTTGCTGATGGCTAGTTCACAGTTTACTGATGGCTAGTTCACAGTTTACTGATCGCTAGGTCGCCGATCACCAGATCGCCAATTGCTAGCTCAATGCTGATCTTTGACCTCTAGTCCCTCCAATGACTAGACTAACGATCTCCAATTGCTAGTGTTTCCAATCACCGATTGCTAATCAATAACCAGTCATCAGCTTGCTGATCACTAGATCACCGATCGGCAGCTCATCTTTCTTCGATCATTGAACTCAGCTTGCTGATCTCTGATCAGCCCATCTTCAGCTTGCTCATCTCTGACCAACCAGGGGGGGACCATAATTAGCTTGCTGATCTCGAACTCACCATCGGCTCACGACCTCCGATTTATCGGTCATCGGCAATTTGCCAGCAGTTCGTGACTCGAACTTACTAGTCAACTGCTTCCTGTAGTTCCTAGATCAGAAGGTATACAACATACTTCTCGCTACTGGCCGTTCGGTATCACACTAAAGTGATCAGCAAATATTTGACAACCCTCATCAACGGCTTGCCGACTAGGAACTACTAGCGAGCACTCTCCAACTGTACAGTAACCACGATACCCAATGGTTAACCATGGATTAACATTCGCCAGGTTGATTCTATTCTAAGGAATAGCATCAATCCCATCAGGCGCATGGTAAGGCTAAGCGTTGCCTTCCTTCTGTTAGTTAAAGAAATTCTCTCTCAGAGAAGAATTCTTACACTGGGTATCACGCCTGATCCTTTACGACACGAGTCAAGACTCCAGCGTCGACAATCTTCCATGCAAAAGGATCAGCAAGGAGCTGTTCCTTTAGGTCGATGTCCACACCATGTTGGAGTTCGAGCAAGGGCTAAGACCTCAGGTCTTCATTTGCACACTGGACCTAAAGGACACTTACTCCCAGGTTCAAACCATCCATCTAGGAAGGTTGGAAAATTCAGTCTAGACAAACCAGAAACACCAGTTCAAGGCACTGTGCTTCGGTCTTTCCACTACACCCATCCTGGTCTCACAGGATCGGCTTCTGTCTCCTCTCTCTCGGGACGACTGACTGACCTTAGCAGACTCAGTGACAACCTTGCATTAACACTCGAACTTCTGAAGTCTTTTTACCAAGATCCAGTGATCAGGGTAAACCTAAGGAAGTCTTCCCTACTTCCCTCCCAGGAGTCTGGTGTATCTGGGAATGATTCTAGACACCAATCTCCACAAAACCTTCTCGAAACGAGAACGACTTCCATTCCAAGAGACTTGAGTCAGAAAAAGAAGAAAGGAGGGACCATAGTGCTGTACCACACGACTTCAGCCCTCTGGACAGAGCCCGAAAGTACCTTCACTTAAATGAAGGCCAACTTTCCGGTCCTTCAGCAGCCTCATCGGTTCCTAACAGACCTCTAAGTGATGTGATGGACGACACACCACACACCACATAGAGACTCACATCGACAAGCAAGAAGGAACTTGCTCGTAGCCTCTTCCCATCTAATAGTATAAACACTAAGATGGTCCAAAGTCCATGCGGTACCACTATCAGCCTGCTTCATTCCAGACTGGAAGAACGTGCTCGCCAACAATCTGTGCACAGCATCTCAGATAATGTATACCGAATGGACTTTGGATCGCCATGTAGCCAACAAAGTCCCGACTTTACGAGGTCCTCCAACTAAGGGTCTGTTCGCAACGCTCCTGAATCTCAGGCTGCCGTTGCTCACCAGCCCTAGACTCCAAGGCGCTCTGGCAACAACGGTGGGTACAACAATGACGTTTACGTCTCGTCCCTATTTTATCTGGAGAAGGGCACTCAAGAAGGCTAGAACATCGATCAACCTCTCAAGGACTCTCCTAGCTCCGTTATGGCATTATGCAGAACGGTCTCCAAACCTTTTGCAGGTCCTGATAGAGTCTCCAAGAGAACCCTCTCCACATCACAGACAACCCACTTCGACACCTACCACAAGCTATAGCTTTGCTAGCTTTGCTATGATTGTACACCTGAAGACTATCCAATACCTCTTTGCGAAAAGGTTGTCTAGATATCTGAGGAATTCCTCAGCATCAGTCTACCAGGCAGTATAATGTCTTGTGTGGTTGGTGTCATGTGAAAGTGTGTCTCTCCACTCGATACCTCGATTCCAGCAATAGTGGAATCCTCGAGTATATACAAGAGGAAAAGACCCCCTATTCAGTTCCGACAGGTAAAGATGATCACTCAACCTTGAGCCTTCACAGCAACCATACGAGTCAAGGAACTTCATGGTCTCTCTTTCGACATCGCCTATTATTGAGAAGGGCGAAAGACAGTATTCGGTTTCGTCCCTGAGTATGTCGCCAGACACAGTCTTCAGAGGTGATGGATCCTACACAAGTCTCAACTCGGTAACGGACGATCCAGATTATCCGTTACTGTACCCAGGGTAAGGTATGAGACTTTACCTAAAGAAAACGACAACAGCCTGCCCAGGTCCATTCTCTTGTCAGCACTGGGAGAGACTAGAGGAGGATCACCGAAACATCATCTCAACATGACGACTCACAGTGTCAGGGGCATAACTATGCCCCTGGTCCTTCTTAGCAGATTACTCTGTGACGCAGGGTTTACAAGAAAGGAAGTGAATGCTCCAGGTGACGTTCACAACCTTTTTCCTGCAAGACAAGACCCACAGGAACTCGATACTATCTCTATCGGTCTGGTGGTGGCTGCACAACAGCTGGTTGTATACCTCAAGCTCCTTATTGGACAAGTAGCAGAAAGTTGAGGGCACTGTTACCCGGTTTTAGTCTGCGTGAATGAAAAGATTTGACTGGCTCTTATTCTTTTCTTCATCCTACCCTCTCGTGGGGAAAGCAGCATCCTGGGTTCTCTGCATAAGCTGACCTCAAACCACTGCAGGTAAACCATGCTCCCTTATGTACCTAGTACTGTATTAAGCTAATACTGTTGCATCCCCATACCCTGGTGAGGTGGTACAGTATTGGGAAGTATTGGTTACATCAGGTTTTTCCTACATAGACTCGGAATAACTTTACCTAGACAGTCACACTTCTGCACGTCTCAACACACAGCTTGCGTAGGCCGCGGACCTTGCGTAGCAAGGTTTAGCAAGGGCCGGGACTCCGTATTTTTGAGTGCTAACATACTCGGATAAGGAGTCCCCAGGCAAAGCCAAAAGCCAGATTGGCAGGGATGTCCACCCTTCCTAATGGGTGAGTCACTCCAAATAAATAGCGTGGTTTGTATTCCAGTTACGGAACAAATGACAAATTCGTAGATAATTTGTATTTTTCCTAATGATACAAACCTTAGCTATTTATACAAACTTGCCCATCATCCCTATCCCTCTTGAAGTCCTACCTCCAAGCAAAGTGACTAAATCACAGGTGTGTGAACGGGAGTGGTATCAAGCTACCCCGCCCTACCCCCGCTAACTAGCTGTGTGGGTAGTTAACCCTCGCTAAATTTTAATGGCTCTTCATTTCAGCTCCGCTGAAAGTATAACCCCTAACAAATAGCTAAGGTTTGTATAGTTAGGAAAAATACAAATTATCTACAAATTTGTCATATTTTTTAAACCATTCATTTGCGACGGGAACGAGTGTCATTTTCGAAGAGAGCGGAATTTTTTCGATAGAAAAAAGTAGTTGTTCTGTAACTGAAATACAAACCACGCTATTTACATTGGGTTTACTTTCGGCGTAGCTGAAATTGACGAGCCAATAGATTTTAACTAGGGTTAACTACCCCCGCGCTAGTTAGCGGGGGTAGGGGAAGGTGTAGCTTACTACCCCTCCCCCCCCACACAACAGTGAGTTGTCTCACTTCACTTTTGGCTCGGACGATGTGCAGACGTGTCTGTCTATCGTCCTCGTTGTTGACAGCCTTAAGCTTTTTCTTTGCTTTTCCTCAGCTGTGTGCTTGGAAGTTGGCCTTGCCCTTTAGTTATCATCATGCGCAAGTGCCCTGGAATCGCCGGCCGCCCCTGCGGTACCTTCATGTCGGCGGTGGATACTGATCCTCACACCCTTTGCCCGCAGTGTCAAGGCCAACGGTGTGACAGGGAAGTAACATGCAGTGAGTGTAGGGAGTGGTCTGCCTCCCAGTGGGAGAGGTTTGCCTGCCGGCGTTAGAAGAAGTCCAAGAGAGACCGTTCTCCTTCAGGGGTTGCCTTGAAGGAGGAAGGCTCCAGGGACTCTTCTTCCGCCGTCCAAACCTCCTCCAAAGCTCCCACTCGGCCGGCCTCTCGTGAGAGGCCTCCGAGTGGTAGCGCAGACCCTTGTTCTGTTTCCCGATCTCGGGGTGCGGGAGAGGGCGTCGCCTCCCATAGCGTGGCGGCTCCCCTCCTCCCCCGGGGGAGGATTTTGATAACGTTGATAACTCTGTGTCTAACGATGATCTTTTTCAGCTTTGGGCTTCCTTGGGGCTTAAGGGCCTGCCCTCCAAGGAAGCCCTGTTTGACCTTATCCAGTTGGGGGCCGCTGTCAAACAGTCGCCGGTGATAGCAGAGGTAGACCCTCTGTCTATTGTCGACGTTGTTGTGGCAGGAGGCTTCTGACTGGTCTGGTCAAACCTCTGCGGCTCCTGATGTTGTGGACGTTGCTGAAGGCTCTCCTCCCCCTTCCGAACATCCTTCGAAGGGGGAGGTGGGTCCCACGGTCTCTCCTGCGGCTACGTCTCCCCCTCTGGGGAGCACTCTGACAGAGACTCCTCTTCGGAGGACCGACGATCCTGATGACCTCCCTCGTGGCCGCCTTCGCCGTAAGGTTCGTCGTCCTCTTCGTCGCAGGGGCCTCCCGTCTCCGTATAAGGGAGTCAAGAGGCGCCTCTTCGAGTCGTCTCCTAATCCGTCCTCTGATGAGGATCCTCCTCGCCAGGAGCAGACTGTAGTAGCCACGTCCTAAGACCTCTCCGGTGATCGTTCGCGATCTCCTACACTTGCCAGACCTTCCACCTGCGCAGATGGCCAGCAGACTTCTGAACTCGTCAGCCGACGGGCATCGGTCCCTTCGGGGCAAAGGGATGTCTCCCACGGTGTGGGGGCTTCCCCTGCGCATCAGGGTTCCCCTGCGCGCCCTCCTGCGCGTTCACGCGTAGTAGCGCTTAAGCGCTCTCCATCCTTGCAGTCTCCTGACTCACCTCGCCAGCGCTCTCCTGTTCGTCAGCACTCTCCTGCTCGCCAGCGCTCTCCTGATCGCCAGCGTTCTCCTGATGGTCAACGCCCTCCTGCTCGCCAGCGCTCTCCTGTGGACAACCTACAACATCCTGTTCCTATTGCGCTCCCAGCGCGCCAACGGTCACCTGAGCGCACAAGATCTCCTGCTCGTCAGCGCGCACCTGCGCATCCAGTTCCTGACACGCGCCCTGCGTGCCCACGCTCGCCCACGCGCCCTAGATCTCCGGATCTGGACGCGGGCAAGGATTTAACTCCTCCTTGCCCACGCGTTCCTGCTTGTCATTCTTCACCTGCGCAGCAGCACACACGGTCTCCTGCGCGCCCACGCGCCTTCTCTTCCTGAGCCCGTTGCGTTTGCCTTTGCGCGTCGCGCCACCTGTTCCTGCTCAGCAGTCTACACGTCGTCATCCTGCGCGCCAGCAATCTCCAGTGCGTCAGCGATCTCCAACGCGTCAGCGATCTCCAGCGTGTCAGCAATCTCCAGCGCGTTAGTGCTCCCCTGAGCCTCGGCGATCTCCTGAGTGCCCGCGCGATCTATAGCCTGCGCGCAAGCGCTCTCCTACGCGTCAGTGCCACCTGGATCTGGATAGACATAGGTCTCCTGCGACCAGCTCGCCCACGCGCGGTCGTTCGCCTGCGCGTTCTACGCGCCATCGCTCGCCAGCGTTCACTAGCGTTCACTGACGTGCTATCGTTCACCGACTCGCCATTGCTCGCCCACGCGTCACAGGTCTCCAGGACACCATCGTTCTCCTGCGCCTTGCCTTTCTCCTGGCTTTCAGCGATCTCCTGTGCGCCCGCGTTCCTGCTCAGCAGTCTACACGTCGTCATCCTGCGCGCCAGCGATCTCCAGTGCGTCAGCGATCTCCAACGCGTCAGCGATCTCCAGCGTGTCAGCAATCTCCAGCGCGTTAGTGCTCCCCTGAGCCTCGGCGATCTCCTGAGTGCCCGCGCGATCTATAGTCTGCGCGCAAGCGCTCTCCTACGCGTCAGTGCCACCTGGATCTGGATAGACATAGGTCTCCTGCGACCAGCTCGCCCACGCGCGGTCGTTCGCCTGCGCGTTCTACGCGCCATCGCTCGCCAGCGTTCACTAGCGTTCACTGACGTGCTATCGTTCGCCGACTCGCCATTGCTCGCCCACGCGTCACAGGTCTCCAGGACACCATCGTTCTCCTGCGCCTTGCCTTTCTCCTGGCTTTCAGCGATCTCCTGTGCGCCCGCGCGTTCCTTCGCCCACGCGCCAACGCGTTCCCTCGCCCACGCGCCCGCTCGCCCAAGCGCCCGCTCCCCCAAGCGCCCGCGCGCGATCGCTCCCGCGCTCCAGCAGCCCCTCTCGCGCGATCCATTGGAACCTCCCCTGCGCGAGCGCCAGCACGACCCCCGTTCTCGTCGGGTTCCGCAGCTCGTGGCGGCAGCAGGGACGCGTGTTTCCAGGTCGCAGTCAGGATCACCTCCGCGCAAGCGCAGGTCTCTCTCGCAGGACAAGGAAGAATCGTCGGAGAGGTCAAGGCAACTTTCTTCCCCTTCCTTTTTGCAGGTAGGCCCAGTTGCGTCTACTCCGAAGGGTCAGGAGATCCCCTTCCCTCCAGCGGGAATTACGGACACTGTGTCCGTATCTCGTCAGTCCTGGTTTGGTCCTTTGATGAGAGCGGTAGTGAAGGCTATGAAGCCAGCACTCGCCGATCTGGGACTCAAGCCAAGGACGGCCTCGCCCCCCGCTGAAGAGAAGGAGAGGAGTGGACTTCGTGGTGACTTCCCCCAGGGAGAAGTTGGTTCCTAAGAGGTCTTCTCAAAACTGAGTTCGAGACCCGTAATAGACTAGCTAGGTCCCTCCACTCCATCACCTCCATATAGTCCCTAGCATCGGTTTACCCAGCGGAAACATTGTTCAGAGTCTTCACAAAGAACCTGCTGCTGTCCTACCAAATAGACCTCCATGACTTCTGGTCGACTCGAGTTAGTTGCAGGAAGTTCGTTCTGTCTGAGGCCTCCATCAGACATGAACCGAACAGGCTGATAGCGTCCTCCTGCTGGGGTAAGAACCTCTTCCCTCAGAACGAAGTTGATAAGGTTCTTCAGGAGGAGGCGAGGGCAAACCAAAATTTGCAAGTAAGGTGGGGTCTCTCGACCAAAAGAAGGATCGAATCCCAGAAACAGACGTTCTTCAAGAAGAAGTAGAGATTTATTCCTTACAAGACGGTCCGGGGTAACTCGTCGACACAGTCTTCCTCTGCTTCGACTTCTCAACAACCGGCTCCCCCTCAGCAAGTAGTCTACCTCACTGCTCCCCCTGGTACACAGCCCAACCCCACTTGGATGTCCTCTCCTGCATACAACCCTACCTACGAATCCTCCGGTTCCTTTCGTGGACACCAGAGAGGAAGCTTCAGAGGTAGAGGACAGTTCCGCCAGCGAGGTGGACCTAAAGCAAGGGGTGCTCGTCGAGGGAGGGGACCTAGGTTCACTCCCTCCCAATGATGTGTTGCCGGTAGGAGGGAGACTTTATCACTTTCGAGACCATTGGACCTTCAGTCCATGGGCTCACAGCATAATATCCAAGGGCTTGGGTTGGAAATGGTCACAGGGATCTCCTCCTCCACCAGTGACCTTCTTCCAGAGACCCACTCCCATCCTGGAAGAGTATACCACAGAGTTACTCAAGAAGAAAGCGATCAAACGGGTTCAATCCCTGAAATTCCAAGGCCGCCTGTTTACAGTCCCGAAGAAAGACTCGTCGGCGTTGAGAGTAGTTCTGGACTTGTCGAAACTAAACTCTTACATCCTCTGCGACAAGTTCCGTATGCTGACTATTTCTCAGGTACGGACCTTACTTCCCCGTGGGGCCGTCACCACCTCTATCGATCTTATCGACGCCTATTATCATGTCCCAGTAGCTCGAAACTTCTCTCCTTACCTAGGCTTCCGTCTCGGCAAGAAAGCCTTTGCATTCAAAGTCATGCCCTTCGGTCTCAGCATTGCCCCCAGGATATTCACGAAACTGGGAGAGACGGTGCTCGAACAACTCAGAAACCAAGGGATACAGATCATCGCCTATCTGGACGATTGGCTCATTTGGGCCCAGTCGAACCAGGAATGCAACAGAGCTACGTCGAAGGTAATTCACTTTTTCACCAAACTGGGATTCCAAGTCAATCTCCGAAAGTCTCGCCTACAACCATCAAGCCACTTCGAATGGTTAGGCATCCGGTGGGACCTTTCAAAGCACAGGCTCTCCCTTCCTCCCAAGAAGGTAAGGGAGATAGCTTCCAAGGTCAGGAACTTTCTCAAACACAAACAGGTGTCCAGAAGAGCTCTAGAACGAATCCTCGGCCTTCTCCAATTTGCCTCACTGACCGATCTCCTATTAAAAGCCAAACTCAAAGACATCAATCGAGTTTGGAGAAAGAGAGCGACAATACCTTTGAGAGACAAGATCTCGAAGATCCCCTCTGTCTTAAAAATGAGACTACGACCATGGTCCGAACGGAGGAACCTCTCCAAATCGGTTCCTCTACAGTTCCCCTCTCCACAAGTGACAATTCATACCGACGCGTCTTTAAGTGGATGGAGGGGTTACTCCCAACATCAGATGTTTCAGGGCTCTTGGTCACCCGCCATGAAGCAGTTCCATATCAATGTTCTCGAAGCCATGGCAGTGTTCTTGACCCTGAAGAGAATCTCTCCTCCGAGGTCGACCCACATCAGAGTGGTCTCAGACAGCACATCAGTAGTACACTGCCTCAACAGAGGGGGATCCAAGTCACCCAACCTGAATCAGATCCTGGTCACTATCTTCGCCTTGGCAGCCGACAAAAACTGGTTCCTGTCAGCAACTCAACTAGCAGGAGTCCAGAATGTGATAGCAGACTCATTATCCAGGACAAAACCACTGGAATCAGAATGGTCCCTAGACATACATTCCTTCCGGTGGATACTCAGGCTGGTTCCAGGTCTCCAGGTAGATCTATTCGCAACCCAACTCAATCACAAACTCCCCTGTTATATGACCCTGAACCTGGACCCTCAGGCTTTTGCCATGGACGCATTAACCCTGGATTGGAACCATTGGCAGAAGATCTACATATTCCCTCCAGTGAATCTTCTACTGAAAGTCTTACACAAACTCCGCTCCTTTCACGGAGCAGTGGCTTTAGTGGCACCTCACTGGCCAAAGAGCAGTTGGTTTCCTCTCCTCCTAGAGTTGAAACTCCGTCCCTTCCGGATCCCATTCCCCAAACTGACCCGAGTGGTCCAAACTCGGACTGTGTCAGATTCCTCAAGGATAGCCAAAACCCTAACTTTGTGGATTTCATGAAGTTTGCGGATCGTAAGGATGCGAACATCAACCCGGATAATGTCCTCTTTATAGAATCAGACAAAAGGGACTCTACGATTCGCCAATATGATTCGGCAGTTAAGAAACTAGCAGATTTCTTAAAGAATTCAGACCATACTGTTATGACTCCTAATTTAGCCATCTCCTTCTTTAGGTCCATATTTGACAAAGGCCTAGCAGCTAGCACTATAACCACCATTAAGTCAGCTTTGAAGAAGGTCTTCCTGGTTGGGTTTAACATTAACCTGGCGGATCGTTATTTCTCATCTATTCCAAAAGCATGTGCTAGGCTTCGACCTTCGGTTCGCCCACAAAAGGTCTCTTGGTCTCTGAATGATGTCCTCAAACTTGCCTCAGACACGGACAACGAATCCTGCTCCTATATCACTCTTCTTAGGAAGACTTTATTTCTAACAGCTTTGGCCTCGGGTGCTAGAATCTCAGAACTAGCAGCTCTCTCACGAAACTCGGAAAACATCGATTTCCTCCCTTCAGGTGAAGTACTTCTTTCTCCAGACAGGGCTTTCCTAGCTAAAAATGAAGACCCCCAAAATAGGTGGTTCCCTTGAAAGATTATTCCTCTTCTCCAAGATACTTCTCTATGTCCAGTCACTACTCTCAGGGCCTTTTTAGCTAGAACTGCTACCCGATCGTCTGGCCCCTTGTTTATTAGAGAACAAGGAGGTACCATTTCCATTCAGGGTATTAGGCAACAGATCCTATACTTCATTAAACAAGCCAATCCGGGATCATTTCCCCATGCTCATGATATCCGGTCAGTAGCTACCTCCATCAATTATTTCCAAAATATGGATTTTGATGACCTTAAAAAGTACACGGGTTGGAAATCTCCTATGGTCTTCAAACGCCACTATCTAAAGAACTTACAGGCCCTTAAATACCCAGCGGTTGCAGCTGGGAGCCGTATCTCTCCCCAGTGATCTCTTGTTCTTCATTTCATCCATCTCTTTTCTTCTCCCTCCTACCCGCCACTCGCACCACGACGCCACTTCCTTGGTGGTTCGTTAGGCCTAGTTTATTACATATTAGGTTAAGATGATTGTAACTTTTAATGTGTTTACCTTAAATTTAGTGTTGGGGTATTCTTAGCCATGTCAGTTTTGTTGCTTGTTGTGCTCTGATACTCGGAGGCTTCCTTGTTATCATGTTTGTTTAGCCTTACGCTCACTATGTCCTCTGGCTAGTTTATGATTTATGCTTACTTACCTTAATATAATATATGGTTTTCCTTACATGGTGTTTTTTCTCTCCCCTCATTACTAGTTATTATTGGGCTTGGAAGGCATTCTCTGGTACATTTTCACCGGCCGCCACAGGTCGACCCAGAAAAGGGATTTTGACGAAGGAAAAATCTATTTCTGGGTAGAGACCTGTGGCGCCCGGCGAAACCCTTCCCTACTCTTTTGCACGATCCCACCCTTTCCTTTCCAAGCCATCATGTCCAATACAGAAGGATGTTGTTCAGATGGCGCTCGCGTCGGGGCGTGGGTGGCATGGCTCTGGTAGCATAGGTGGTGCCTCTGTATCGGCCCATCCCTTTGACAAAGGAATTAGCTAAATGGAAGACAGCCTGTGAATAGTGGTTTTCACGCGCCTTTGCTTTATACACGACACCCACGAGGTGCTCGCGCGAGGGTAGTAACCTTTGCATTCCATGCTTTTATCTTTCTCTGGTATAATTGGAAGGTTTTATCAGAAAAGGTATATTAGAAGGACCCCTTTTCACCGGGCGCCACAGGTCTCTCCCCAGAAATAGATTTTTCCTTCGTCAAAATCCCTTTTTAATGTTAGTTTTAACTTCTTTACATATGAGGGAGAATATTAAGTAAATCATTCTTTTGCAGGACAACAAAGTATTCTGGGAAAAGTTGCATGGATGCCAGGCCCTTGGTAAGTACTAGCTTGTGTATATATATATATATATATATATATATATATATATATATATATATATATATATATATATATATATATATATATATATATATATATATATATATATATATATATATATATATAACGGATTTTGAGCGAAGCGAAAAATCTATTTTTGGGCTCAAGCCATGTCGTCCTGATGGAAGTTCCTAAAAGGCAGCTTCCTAGGGTATATTACAACTACGGCGATATTCCCAGAGAATTTACCTTAAGGTACCCAGAATTCTAACTCCTGGAGCGAGTATCCCTAAAAAATACCTTAGGGATATCGTAAATATCAGTGGACGTATTCTTGACACGCCTCATAGCAATCTGTACCCCGAATAGAGATAACACTTCGTAGGGGTCAAATGGCAAGAAAACGAAAACGAGAAAGAAAAGGGGAGAGCCGTTCATAAGGCCCTCTCTTCTCCCGTTTCGTAAGCGTGCCCTGCGCCGATTCTGGCGCCATCTGCATTCCTTTTTGCGTAGCTTTACAACTCGGTGTTTTTTCCTGTGTTTCTACCAAAATCTTGGATTTACTCTCATATTATGCTTTCTCCAACTTCTTCTGCTTCGGATAAGTTGAGTACTATTTCTTTTATGTATAAATGTAGGCTCTTGTTTAAAATTAAAGTATTTAAAAGAGTTATCTTTGATACAAGAGCTGTTGCCTGCTGGAGGCGTCATGGACGCTGTCGCTCGCTAGAATAGGATTTATTTGTTACCAAGAGCGACGTTCCCAGCCCCCTGCGCTTTAATAATTAGCTGCTTAGCTTAATTAGGAATTCTGTTATGATGCGTTAGTAGTGCGCCTGGCGAAAGTTTTGCCTAGGCTGACCAACACTAGTCTTCGTAGCCTAGTTATTGGTCCTTGTACTTCCTGCATGATATTTAGTCTTCCAAGTGTGATTTTATATTGCTTAAAGCGTTAGGCAACGTTATACATACAGCCCTTTTCGAGTAATTTCCAAGATAGTATTGGAGTGAGTTTCGGTGATTTAGGTAATCGATTCTCTTAGTGCCTAGGCTAGGTTGTCTTAGGTCTTGATAATATTATCTTTTCCCCGTTTGCTCCCTTCTCTTCGGGGAAGGGGCAAACCCTTTCCCTCTGTTTAAGCCTTAGGCTTAACTCTAGTGGTTTGTTTGAATTCATTTTCAAATATAACTATGCTGGAGTAGTACTGTACCTTCCTGCTCCAACTGAATTGGTTCAGAGGGGGACAGTACAGCAGTGTATTAGTCTGAGTCCGTGTTGGTCTAGCGTGGGGCAGAGTCTCCCTTGCTGCCTGACACGGGCATAGGAGGTTTATCCTCCTTGATTCACCTTGGAAGGTTTCGGTAATTATGATCCCTTCGCTCGGTGACCCCTCAGACTTGTCCTCTTTGCTGTTCCGGGTTCGGGATATGTTCCCTTTCCGGAATAGCAATTCCTTCCTTGCTTTGGTTTTAGGGAGGCAGCCAGTAGTGCTGGCCTCCCTCCCTGGATCTCTCTGGCTGAGATGAGCTTTCTTAGTTTGGAATGATCCTTAACCAAGGCAAGGTTGGACAGGACCCTCTGTCCTTCCCTTCTATTTTCCGTTTCCTTTGTGTCAGTCGTCTCACATCCGTACCTAGCATAGGTTGGGATGGGGAGCTGACGTGGTCCCCTGTCGGCCGGCAGAGAGTGCCGACCGGCAGAGGCCCTATCCTTTGAGTGCTGCCCGGTCCTTCCTTGGTCCCTCAACCGCTGCCGTCTGTAGTTTCAGTAAGCAGTGGTTAGGAAGCTTGACTTAGTGTCTCCCCTTCCTCTCGGCACTCTTTCGGGTGTCGGGCGCGGAGGTACATAGCCTCTTAGCCCGGCACCCATTCTGTTGTCTTCTCTTGTGTTGTCCTTGCCGTCTGCCGGCCTAGTGGCCGGCCGTCGGTAGGGGGGTGTTCGCTAGTTCTCTTGCTGTCGGTCGGCGGTGGTCTTATGCCTTTGCTGGCCGGTCTCCTTGCTCACCTGCCGGCCGCTTTGAGTGGCGGCCGGCAGCCGGGCGCTACCTGGAGTGGATGCCAGCCGGCAGGGTTTACTCACCGCTGCCGAGCCGGCCTGCTACATCACTCGGTTGGCCGGCCACTAAGAGTGCTGGCCGGCAGCTGGGTGCCAACCGGGTAGCTATGGACCGGCAACCACTACCGACCGGTTCAGGCATAGGAACTGGAGTTCTCCCCCGTCTGGGTGATCCTAAGTTGCATACTTGAGACCTACCTTTGGAAAAGGGGGTGGGGGAGCTGACCGGCAAGAGCCGGCCGGCACACCACCCTCATTTACTGTATCAGTTCTTCCCTGTTTAGTGTCTTCTACCAGGGGAGAACATGATATAGTAGGTTACAACACTGTCTTTTCTAACTTACTTGTGTTGCCTTGTGCAGTCACTTGGTGTTGCCTTACAGGGATGAAAAGAGAACTCTTTTCATCTTTAGCCAGAATGGTAAAATCTTACCTTAGGTGTGAGCTACACCTAATTTCCCTCGGGAAATATGATCTTTGGTTATTCTAGCAAAGACTAACCATTTGATTTTAATGGCTGGTGGGCTTCCACAGGTGATTGTGGGGGATTCACAAGTATGTGTCTTTTCCTTATTCTTTGTGGTCTTGCACGACCCGTTGTTGTTGGCCTTACAGATAAGAAAGTGGGTTCTTTCTTGTCTACTATCCGGTATTTTAAAATCATTCCTTAGGGGGGGCTACACCTTCTTCCTTTGGAAATTTTCCATTGGTTAATCTGGCATAGATTAACTATACGATTTTATGATTTGGAAGGCTACAACAATTGGGTGTGCGGGAAATACAAGGATGTGTCTTTCCGTTTTGTTATGCTACTGTGCATATCCAGTGATATGTAGTTCACTTGATACTCATGGAAATTTCTTCTCTTTACAGGAGGACCATCCGTAGTGCGGATGTATTTCTGCAACGTCCGCAGTAGGGCTTCTGCGGACATGGTTCTGAAGGAGACGTGTGGCATGCGCTGTCTCCACGGATGTTCTCCGGTATTGGGTTCCCCAGGTATGTTTCATAGGCATTAACCTATCTATTGAGGTTTTTTTCTTTTCGCTTCGCTCAAAATCCGTTTTCGTCTCCCCTACAACGGTGGATTCAAGGGATATAGCTAGGGAGAAGCTTCGTACCTGGGTGAGGGGCTTTCAGAAGATTACCTCTGGACCTTATCTTCCAAATGAGAGGATGAGGGCTTTCTTTTCCTAGGGCATCAACTGTTACAGTGATTCCCCAACCTCAAGAGGAGGTCCCCTTAATTCAGATCCCGTGGATGCTGAAGTCACGGTCGCCTTGCTTAGCATCCAGTTGGACGACAGGATGCCAGACGTGTCCGAACGTCTGGAGGAAGACCTCCTGGCAGAAGGCCAGGATGAAGTTCGAATTCCGGACAAGGTAGCGGAAGAGGCCGAGAGAGGTCGGCTGCTCCGGTTCAGGTCCTTGAACCTGCTCCCTCAACATCATCTGCTCTCGCAGTAGAGCAGGCCCTCCCTCCATTGTTGGCTTGATCCAACAAAGGCAGAGGGAGAAGAATGGGAAGGCAGCTGCATTGTATCTGCAGGGGCACATCCGGACTGCTAGGTCCGGTGGAAGGAGGTACCAGCTTCAAAGGAAGAGACAGAGCCGAAGGAGGTCGTAGTGATAGACCATGCTAGGCTCAGGCCTTGCTTTCTTCTTCGATGAAAGAGAGGGGCTTCATGAACTCAAAGGTAGCTGTATTTGAGTAAGAGGCTCCCTTCCTTTGTGTCCTCTCCTGCCACAGCCTTCCCCCTTTTTCGCTGAAAGGGTTTGCGGCGGTTTTGAAAACAGTCGAGGCTGGCAAGCCTTTCCCCTCCCTGGTGGAGTGTAAACCTTTGTTGCTGGCCTTTAGAAAGGAAGATTTAGTAAGCAAAACAAGGACTGGAAGGACGTCCATCTTACCTTCTCAGTCCAGATGTGGGAGGCGGATTTTGCCGGATGCCGGTTCGGCGAGATCCTCTCTAAGCTGTCTGGTTTTCTTTTGCGGAGAGAACTCTAGACAAAAGAAAGACTGGCTGCCTCTTTGTCTCTTCAGTCCACGTTGAGACGATGACAAGTGATCCCAAGGTCCATGAAACGTTCATGGTTGTGATCAAGACTCATCTGGCCACTGTGACGAAGGATCTCTACAGCTCCGTCAGGGCGAAGAGAACCTGTAGGGAATTCGTGTTCGCCCGGGCTACGATGAGGCACGAGCCAAGGAAACTAATCTCCTCCAACAGTTGGGACAAAGACCTTTTCCCTAGTGAGTCGGTCAAAAAGGTTGATAGGGCCGCCACGGACGATAGAAATCTTCTCCGGGAGTGGGGCCTGTCTACCAAGAGAAATTCTTCCCCGGATGGGGTCCCCAACCTTGGAGGAAGACTAAAAGGATTAGGATACTTTCTCGGCCAGCTAAGTCAAGTAGACATCAGCAGCAACGGCATTTGCTGATGCCCTCAGTGCCCCAGATGGTGGCAAAAACCCCGACCACACTTCAGTGGGTTCCCCAATTCGTGTCGACACAGTCTCCGGCATTCAACCCATCGTTCGAAGGTCAGTCAACTGCCTGTCGAACAAGCCTGGAGGAGCAGCCAGAATTTCGTCTAGGCGCCCTTCAAGGAGAAGGGGTTTCATGGGTGGTCGAGGTCAGAGAGGCAAGACCTCAGGACAATAGTCCGAGCGAGATGATATTGGTAGAAGGGAGTCTCCAACGCTTTTGGGATCGGTGGACCTTCGATCCCTGGGTCCACAGCCTACTCAAGAAGGGACTGGGCTGGAGCTGGTACAGCACTCCATCCCCATACCCTCGGCGTTTTTCCGATACTCCACCCCCGTTCTGGAGGAGTTCATTCATGAACTGTTAGAGGAAAAGTGATCCGAAGGGTAAAGTCCATCTAATTCCAAGGGAGGCTGTTTTGTGTTCCCAAGAAAGACTCGAAAAACTCGGAGTCATTCTGGACTTGTCGCCACTTAACAGGTTCATAGCGAACTACAGGTTCAAGATGCTAACAATACAACACATAAGGACCTTACTGCCCAAGAGGGCATTTACCGCCTCCATAGTTTTGTCAGACGCCTATCGGCACGTTCCAATCTATTGTCGATTCCCCTCCTACCTAAGGTTAAGGCTACAACGAAGACTATACGTCTTCAAAGCCATGCCTCTCGGGCTTAAAATAGCCCCAAGGATTTTCACGATGCTTGCGAACGTAGTTCTCAGTCAATTACGCCTAAAGGGAATTCAGGTAGTAGCCTACCTGGATTTTTGGCTGGTGTGGGCAGCACCCAGGACAGAAAGCTTGCAAGCTTCCCTGTATGTGATCCATTTCCTAGATTATCTAGGCTTCAAGATCAACAGGAAAAGTCTCAACTTCCTCCATCTCTAAGTTCCGGTGGGTGTGAATCCACTGGGACCTAATGTCACACCGTTTTCTCCGTCATGGCGGAGAAAAGAAAGGAAATAGCTGGTTCTGTCAAGAGACTTCTAGATTCCGTATGGATATCAGATGCGAACTGGAGTGTACTGGGGTCTCTCCAGTTTAATTCGGTGACAGACCCGGTGCTAAGAGCACAGCTAAAGGATGCAACCGGAGATTGGAGTAGTTATGCATCAGATGCGCGAAGAGATCTGAGAAGACCAGTTCCGCTTCGTCGAAATACTCTTCTCAGGCCTTGGTCCCAAGCCAGACTCCTTAGGAAGTCGGTTCTTCTTCATCCACCTCCCCCGTTGGTGACGAGTCACCCAGACGCCCCGAAGGAGGGATGGGGAGTTCACTCTCATCAGAAAAAGGCCCAAGGGTCTTGGTCCAGTCTATTCAAGACCTCTCACAGTCATTTTCGAGAGACTATGACAGTCCTTCTTTCCTTAAAGAAAGTCTCCCCGCATCGCTCGATCCACATTAGGTTGGTGCTGGACAGCGGGGGAGTTGTGAGATGCTTGAATCGACAAGGATCAAGGTCGCCACCTCTCAACCAGGTGATGTTGGCCATCTTCCGATTTGGGGGAAGAAGAAATGGTACCTGTCAGCAGTTCACCTTTAAGGAGTCCGCAATGTGACAGCGGACGCTCTATCCAGGTTCACACCGATAGAGTCGGAATGGTCCCTAGACGCAGGACCATTCTCCTTCATTCTGAGTCAAGTCCCAGAACTGCGGCTAGACCTCTTTGCGACGAAAGACAACAAGAAGTTGCCCCTGTATGTGTCCCCGTACGAGGACCCCTTGGCGGAAGCAGTGGACGCGATGTCCCTCGACTGGAACAGATGGTTCAGGATTTATCTGTTCCCTCCTTACAACCTTCTGTTGAGGGTCCTCAACAAACTGAGATCATTTAAGGGAGTAGCGGCAGTAGTGGCCCACAAATGACCGAACAGTGTGGGGTTCCCTCTGGCATTGGAACTACGATTGGAGTTTCGTCCGCTACCAGATCCAGTTCTGACTCAGTGAGTCCAGAAGTCAATTGTCTGCGCTTCATCACAGAAAACCCGGACCCAGCAGCTCATGATTTCTTTCCTTAACAGGTGAGAAAGTGTTTCGGGATTTCGAAAGCCAGCACGGACTTCCTAGAGGATTATAAGTGCAAACCTTTTATAAGGCAATATGAGTCATCTTGGAGAGAATGGGTAGCCCTTGTCAGACGAAGATTCCGCAGGAGATCACGACGGACTTCTGCTTGTCTTTCTTCATCCATCTCCATGGTTATGGATCGGTAACTAACACGATTTTATCATGTAGGCCTGCTTTGACAAGACCCATTCTATATGCCTTCCAGGTCGACCTCGCTAACGAGATCTTTTATAAAAGTTCCGAAAGCCTGCGCTAGGCTCAGACCTTTAGCACCACCAAAGCCCAATTCATGGTCTTTAGAAAAGTTCTTCATGTTGCTTCACTGTTGAACAATAAGGAGTGTGCGTTAAAGGATTTGACCCATAAGTTATCCTCCTTTTTGCACTCGCGTCCGGGGCCAGGGTTAGTGAGATCATACCCCTCTCGAGAGAGGAAGGTCGTGTTCAGTCCCTGGATGGGTGAACTGAACCTATTTCCGGATCCTACGTTTCTCACCAAGAACGAGTTACCCACCATCAGGTGGGGTCCCTGAAGAATCTGCCCTCTGAAAGAAGATGCATCTCTATGTCCAGTAGAATGCCTAAAGGTCTATCTTCGTAGAACTTCAGACTTCAAGGATGGCCATCTGGCCAGGGGAGAAACGTCAGGCTCAAAATTTATTACTGAAATAACTCAGGGCGAAAATCACATATCTTATTCGCAGAGCGGATCCTGACTGTTCACCCACAGGTCACGATCCGAGGAAAGTTGCTTCATCCTTAAACTTCTTTAGTTGTAGGGATTTTGGACATCTTCGTTCGTACACTGGCTGGAAGTCTTCCAGAGTGTTCTTTCGTCACTATGCGAAGCAAGTGCAGCAACTAAGAGGTTCTGTGGTGGCAGTGGGTTGCGTCGTTAACCCTGCTGTTTAACTCTGCGAGGAACAGTAACTTAATTGGGACAATTAATTCCAGGGTGAGTATGTAGTCACATGTTGTACTACAAACTATGTGAGGGTACTGGGTGACCCACGTTGACTGTTCCACTTTCAAAGGTGAACCCAGCATAAGTGCGAACATGCGTGCCGAGCGTTTCTAACGCTAATGTGACTGATTAGTAAAACAGACTTTTGACTTTGATACTTTGGTATCTTAAAAGTGGCTCCAATGTTTTTTCTTTCAGACAAACAAGTTGCTGTTTACTATCATACTTATGCTTAAAGTTTTAGTTATCCTCCTCTTATATATAGATATATATATATATATATATATATATATATATATATATATGAGTGTGGTTAACCTGTTTGTTTATTGTCTGTCAATAAACTGGTTCTTGAGAACCTTGCGTCTCCTTCACCTGTGAGCATTCATTCTATGTATATTTACCCGGGGATAATTCTAATAGAATGTTCCCTTATGCAAGCTAATATTGCATTGGTTTATGCTTCCCCTTAGCCGGAGGACTCCATCCCATAAAGGGATAGTGGCGGATTTACGAGTTTCCTCCTAAGCGGATATGAACCTTTGTCCAATACGTGTTTTGAGCGGAGGACTGGTCGATATTTCATATTGACACAGTGATTCTTTTCGAACTTCGCTTTACCCAGTATGGGGTGAGACCACTATACTCGCTTGCCTGGGGTTCATACTTAGATATATGTACTCTTCGAGACTTTCCCAGAGTCTAGTAAGACTCTTCCCTGTTGGGGGCAGGAAGCTCTATCATGGTTTATGATTAGTTGAAAAGATGTATGACGGTAACATCTTAGGTCTCTAGGTCGCGTCGACTGGGGGAAATATTTCTGAGGAGTACGGCACATTTTGAGAATCCACAGATACAGTAATGCTCTGGTATACTTCCATCAGGACGACATGGCTTGAGCCCAAAAAACGGATTTTGAGCGAAGCGAAAAATCTATTTTTGGGTAAGATGGCCATGTCGTCCTGATGGACCCGCCCTTCCCTTTCAATGAAAGGGCCGTAGGACCCCTCCCTACATACAGTATCTGTAGCACCTCGTGTTTCGCTACAAGGAATGCAGATGGCGCCAGAATCGGCGCAGGGCACGCTTACGAAACGGGAGAAGAGAGGGCCTTACGAACGGCTCTCCCCTTTTCTTTCTCGTTTTCGTTTTCTTGCCATTTGACCCCTACGAAGTGTTATCTCTATTCGGGGTACAGATTGCTATGAGGCGTGTCAAGAATACGTCCACTGATATTTACGATATCCCTAAGGTCTTTTTTAGGGATACTCGCTCCAGGAGTTAGAATTCTGGGTACCTTAAGGTAAATTCTCTGGGAATATCGCCGTAGTTGTAATATACCCTAGGAAGCTGCCTTTAAGGAACTTCCATCAGGACGACATGGCCATCTTACCCAAAAATAGATTTTTCGCTTCGCTCAAAATCCGTTATATATATATATATATATATATATATATATATATATATATATATATATATATATATATATATATATATATATATATATATATATTAATTTTGGGCTCAGGCCATGTCATCCTGATGGAAGGTTCCTTTAAGTAGCTTCCTAGGGTATAATTGACTACAGTGACATTCCCAGAGAATTTAACTTAAGGTCTCCAGAATTCTAACTCCTGGCGCGAATATCTTAAAGTTTTCCTTTTAGGATATCGCATAATATCAGGGGATGTATTCTTGACACGCCACATAGCAATCTGCACCCCGCATAGCGTTTACGCTTCGAGGGGAAAAGTGGCAAAATAAAAGAGGAGCCGTTAAAAAGTTCCCTTCCTCCGTTACTGTTAGAGTACCCAGATGGCGCTATAATCGCCTATCCAGATGGCGCTATAATCTCCGCCATCTTCATTCATTTTTCTGTAGCAATCTAGCTCGGTGGTTTTCCCAGTGCTCTCTCGTTATCAGGATTTATTATGCAATCTCCAGCCTCTTCTGCCTCTGGAAAGTTGAGTTTGTTCCATAACTGACATACAAACCACGCTATTTAATAGGGGTATTACTTTCGGCGTAGCTGAAATGACGAGCCATTAGAATTTTAACGAGGGTTTACTACCCCATCGCTAGTTAGCGGGGGTAGAGGAGGGTAGCTTGCTACCCTCCCCCCTCACACACACCTGTGCTTGAGCTCACTTTGCTCTCGGCTTGGATGGTAGTCGGACGTGTCCGCTCTCATCCTCGCCTCTCTCTTGGCAGCCATTAATGTCTTTTTGCTTTTTCTTCTACAGGTTTGAGTGTGAAGTTGGCCTCTGCGATTATGCGCACCTGTCCTGGATTACCCGACTGCCCCTGTGGAACATTCATGTCGGCGGTCGAGACAGACCCTCACACCCTTTGCCCTTACTGTAGAGGCCAACGGTGTGATAGTGGTAATAAGTGTGGTGAGTGTAGGGAGTGGTCTACCTCCCAGTGGGAGAGGTTTTCTCGGTGACGTAAGAAGAAGTCCAGGCGGGATATTTCTCCTTCGAAGTTTTCTTTGAAAGGAGAAAATCCCAAGGACTCTTCTTCCGTTACTCAAATCTCCTCCGAAGCTCCCTCTCGATCGGTCTCTTTCAAGAGACCGTCGAGTGGTAGCATAGACCATGGTTCTGTTTCCCGAACTCGGGGTTCGAGAGATGCCGTTGCCTCCCCTAGCGTGGCAGCTCCACCTCTACCCCTTGGGGAGGATTTAACTTTAACAAATTTGTTTCAGCTTTGGTCTTCCTTGGGGCTCGAGGGTTCGCCCTCCAAGGAAGCGCTTCTTGACATCATCTGATTGGGTGCCGCTGTCAAGCAATCGCCGACTTTGGCAGAGGTTGATCCTCTGTCTATTGTCGACGTTGTGGTGTCAGAGGTATCCAATGTGGTATCTCCTAATACCTCTGCCTCTTCTCATCCCGCAGTAGCTGAAGGCTTAGTTTCTCCCGTTCTTGCTCAACCAACGAGGGAGAAACTAAGTCCAACAGTCTCTCCTGCCGGTGATTCTCTCCCTCGGGGGAATTCACTCAAAGAGACTCCTCTTTGAAGGACTGCTGAAGGTCAGCTTGCTGATCCAATGGCCCCCAGAGGGCATATACGTCGCAAGGCTCGCCTTCCTCTTCGCCGGAGAGGCCTTCCTTCACCTTATAAAGCGGTGAGGAGGCGCCTCTTCGATTCATCATCGTCGTTGCAGTCCGCCGCAGAGGAGCCTCGTCAACGATCACCGACTGTTCCTGCTACGGTTCTGGACCTCTCTGCGGATCGTTCGCAATCCCCTTCGGTGGAAGGTCATCTTTTTAAAGGGCACGTCGACCTTCCACCCGTCAGACCTGCTGACCTGCCGTCGCTGTTCCTGGCTGCTGATGCGCTTTACGCGCCAACGAACCCTGTCTATCATAGTCGGGCAACGGTCCCTTAGGGGTAACAAGGGCGTACGCACCATCGCGCGCACACGTCCCTTACGCGCCATGTTGATCATGCACGCCAACGATCTCCTGTACGTAAGGCTGTACCTGAGATAGCGCGTCAGCGCTCACCTGCTCCCCACTGTATGCCATTAACCTACTGCGCGCCAGCGCTCTCCTACGCATCAGTGCTCGCCAACGCGCCAGCGCTCGCCAACGTGCCAGCGCTCGCCAACGTGGCAGCGCTCGCCAACGCGCCAACGATCTCCCGCGCGCCAGCGCCCACGTACTGCCATCTCTCCTGTGCGCCCACGTACTGCCATCTCTCCTGCGCGCCCTCGATCTTCGGATCTGGGGGCTGTAGGGAAGTCTAGGACTTCACCTACACTGCAGCGCTCGACAACGCGCCGCCTGCTATCTCCTGTGCGCCATCCTTCGCCAGCGCGTAATTGCGCTCGATCACCTGCTCGCGCCTACGAGGATACCCGCGCGCGCCCTGCACGCCCACGCCCTTCTCCTCCAGCAGTTACGCACCGCCTTCCTGACGCGCGCACACAAGATGCGCGCCCACGCGCACAGGTTTCGACTGCGTGCCCGCACGCAAGGGATATCTCTCCTGTGCGCGCGCGCCCTACGACATCCTCTGGGGTGCGCGATCTCTCGCCCTCACGCCCACGGGACCAACATCCTGATCCTGCGCGCCTGTGCGCCAAACGCGCGCGCGAACATTCACCCGCTCGCACGCGAGCACACAATCAGCATCCTGCGCACTCTCCTGTGTTTCCTGCGCACGCTTCTACGCTCCATCGCTCGCCCGCGCGCGCACGCACGCACATCAGCAGTCCCCCGCGCGCGACCCCGGGTATTCCCCATCGCACGAGCGCCAATGCACTCCCCCGCGCGAGTGCCAATACCCTCCCGCGCGCGAGTGCCAATACCCTCCCGCGCGCGAGTGCCAATACCCTCCCGCGCGCGAGTGCCAATACCCTCCCGCGCGCGAGGCTTCAGAACAACGCACGGCAAGGTCGCCATCGCCACATTCCCCTCCCCGCAAGCGCAGAACAGCGCTGTCGCCGGTGGAAGGGAAGCTTCCAGAAAGGTCCAGGAACATTTCTTCTTCTTTTTCTTTCCAGGTGAACCCCCCTATGGAAACTCCTCCCAGAGATCGGTCGATCCCTGTCCCTGTCCCAGCAGCCATGGTTTGGGGCACTAGTCAGAGTGGTTATACAAGCTTTCAAGCCTGTTCTCTTTGAATTGGGCCACAAATCCTTGGCTGCGTCTACTCCTCTGAAGAGATAAAGAGGAGTTTCGGACGCGGTGACTTCTCCAAGAACTAAACTGTCTCCTCATAAGCCCTCGGGGCAGGTTCCCTCCCACCCCCCAGACTTTTTCTCCCTCCCTGTCGGATGAGGATTTCCCGTCCTCAGGGGAGTCACGTGAGGTGAGACGTTCCCTCATCGCACCAATGAGGGAAATCCCACCTCGTGCTGAAAAGTCTTCCCGGGTTGGGGCGGAGAAGAACTTGCCTCCGTGTTGTTGGAGTCCTACATCCCTCCCAGGAGGGAGTCGAAGAACTCTAAGACAGTACTAAAATCCTCGACGAGACTTAGGACGGAGCCAGCTAGTCACTCGGAGAACATCTGCGATTCTCCCCAAGAAGAGCCTTTGGGGACAGGAGACTTCGCTGCGAGTCCAACATCCGGAGGAGAGCTACAGGAGTCGGAACATGCATTTTGGCAGGTTCTGACTCGTATGAGGACTCTCAGTGGGTTTGTCGACCCAGAGATTCCCCCTCGAGAGGGCAAAGACACGGTCTTGGACCGAGTATTTGGAACTCGAAAACCTTATAAGGCCAGTGCGGCTCTGCCCTGGTCTCAGGGAGTTAAGAGTACCAGGGACAAGATCGCGGTCCAGCTCTCTGAGTTAGCCTCCTCCAACCGATCCAGTGCCGGCAATAAGCTTCTCCCACCTCCTCGCGTGCAGCAGAGGAGGTACTTCGAGATCCTAGAGGAGCCTTGTTTAGCTCTTCCTCTTCACCATTCTTTGGAAGAGCTTACCAGGGGAGTCCCTCTTGAGAGACACTCCAACCGGCAGGTCTCATTCTCGGCGACTGAGATCCTTAATCAGGGGAAGGTTGTGAAGTGTGCTATTCAAGCCACTTCGTGGCTCGACATCTGGTTAGGGACCTTAGGTATCCTGATACGTTCTTAGGATTTTTCCAAAGAACGTACCAGGAAAGCTATAGAAACGTTCCTCCTCTCAGGCACTCGCACGATCGAGTTTCTGGTCCACCAAGTCTCGAACTTGTGGGCGAACACCATCCTGAAACGTCGGGATGCGGTGGCTGAGAGGTTCCATCAGAAGGTCACTAGCACCGAGATAAGCAGATAAGGGGGGGGAATCCTAGAGGGAGCAGCCGAGGCCACAAATGCTAGGATTGGCAGTCCCCCTGCATGTCCACCAGTGGGGGGATGCCTACAAAGTTGTGCAGACAGGTGGCAGCAACTCGGGGCCGATTCCTGGACGTTTTCCGTAATCAATCAGGGATACCACATCCCATTCACAACATCTCTACCTCCCCTGACGATGAACCCAGTGTCATTGAGCTCCCTTGCCATGGGATCAGCAAGGGGGCAAGTTCCGAGAGAACTCCCTCCGTGACACGATCTATTCTGACAACCACATGCCAACATCTTCCACAAAGCCGTAGCTTCGCTACGACTTCACGCCTGGAGACTATCCAGCATCTCCTCGCGGAGAGAGGATTTTCGCAACAAGTTGCGATCAGGATGTCTGGACATCTGCGAAAGTCATCCGCATCTGTCTACCAGGCAAAGTGGAAAGTCTTCTGTGGTTGGTGTCGTGGAAGGGGTATCTCTCCACTCGATGCCACTATTCCAACAATAGCAGAGTTCCTCGTGTATTTGCAGGAAGAAATGCGCCTTTCAGTCTCGGCAGTGAAAGGCTATCGCTCAGCCCTAAGTCTAGCCTTCAGGCTCAAAGGAATGGACATTTCTTCTTCACTGGAACTTTCCCTACTCATACGAAGTTACGAACTTACCTGCCCTCAGTCGAAAGTGAGACCTCCTCCATGGAACGTGGTTCGAGTTCTCAGGTCTCTTAAGAGACCTACTTATGAACCATTACGCCAGGCTTCAGATAGCCACCTAACTTGGAAGACGGTGTTCCTGCTAGCGTTGGCTTCGGCCAAGCGAGTTAGTGAACTTCATGGTCTCTCGTGTGACATCGCCCATTCAAAGGGATAGGGGAGTTAGCATTCAAATTCATCCCTGAGTTTATTGCTAAGACTCAGAATCCGGGGGTAGCGGACCCTCGGTTCGACTCCTTCCAGATTTCAAGTATCCCTTCTGTAACAGATGACCCAGACCATCTCCTACTGTGCCCAGTAAGGAGTTTGAGGCTATATCTCAAAAGAACGGCTGCAGTCCGTCCTCAGGTACAAGCGTTGTTTGTTAGCACAGGGAGGACTAAGAGGAGAGTCACCAAGAACAACATCTCGGCTTGGATTCGTAGGGTGATCCATCTGTCCCTGAATCCGGACACTCCTCCGTCACGTCGCCCTAGAGCACATGATGTCAGGGGCGTAGCTACGTCTCTGGCCTTCAAAAAGAATTTCTCAGTGACGCAGGTTCTCCAAGCTGGGATGTGGAAGCGTCAGACGACCTTCACAACCCACTACCTGCAAGACGTAACCCACAGGAGGCTCGAAATGTTCTCTATCGGCCCTGTGGTGGCTGCAGAACAGGTGGTTTAAAACCTCAAGCTCCTTATTGGACAAGTAGCAGAAAGTTGAGGGCATTGTTACCCGGTTTTAGTCTGCATGAATGAAAAGGTTTGTCTAGCCCTTATTCTTTTCTTCATCTTCCCCTCTCTTGGGGAAAGCAGCGTCCTCGGTTCTCTACACAGCTGACCTCAAACCACTGCAGGTAAACCATGTTTCCTTGTGTTCCTAGTATTAAGCTAATACTGTCACGTCCCTATACCTTGACGAGGTGGTATTGGGAGAGTCCTAGCGTAAAGTTTCCATCTAAAGGAGTACAGGTCAACTTCCTAGGACGGGTCACACTTTATTATACCTTCACACACAGTTTGCGTAGGCCACAGTCCTTGCGTAGCAAGGTTCTAGCGAGGTGCAGGGGCTCCTTATTTTTGAGTGCTGACACTCAAATAACGAGCCCCCGGGCAAAGCCAAAAGCCAGTACTGGCTGGGACGTCCACCCTTCCTAATTGGTGAGTGACCTCTATTAAATAGCGTGGTTTGTATGTCAGTTACGGAACAAAGGACAAATTCGTAGATAATTTGTATTTTTCCTAACTATACAAACCTTAGCTATTTAATCAAACTTGCCCGCCAGCCCTATCCCCCTTGAAGTCCTACCTCCAAGCAAAGTGAGCTCAAGCACAGGTGTGTGTGAGGGGGGGGGGGTAGCAAGCTACCCTCACCTACCCCCGCTAACTAGCGGTGTGGGTAGTAAACCCTAGTTAAAATTCTAATGGCTCGTCATTTCAGCTATGCCGAAAGTAATACCCCTACTAAATAGGTAAGGTTTGTATAGTTAGGAAAAATTTAAATTATCTACAAATTTGTCATATTTGATTCTTATGCTGTATAAATTTAGCCCTGGCCGTAAAGTAAAAAACTGAATTGAATTAATCTGATTTTTGGCAGAGCTATTGCCTAGTCCGGAGGCGCCTTCGCCGCTGTCGTTCGTAACCCATGAGTTATTTAGTTAGCCAGAACGACTTTCCCGGTATAATAGCTTAAATAAATATAATTAGCTATTTAGTCTTCATTGCTAGGAATTAATTTTATTATGCCGATAGTATTCATTTTAGTTTCGGCGAATTAAGTAGCCCATCTTGTTGATGCCAGGCTTCTTAGCCTAGGTGCTATAGTTTACTCTCTTGCATGATATAATAAGTGTTCCTGGTGTTATTAAAATTAAATGAAGATAATAGGCAATTTATACATATAAGATATATGGATTGCATATAAAATTTCCTCTTCTAAGATAGTACATGAGAGAGCTTCGATGAGTTAAGTAGTCGTTCTCACTGTTGCTAGGCTAGTAGCCTAGGGGCTTTAATATACTTTCATACAATCTCCCCGGTTACCCTCATATGTAGGGTAATCCCTTCTTCCCTCTGAGTGTAGCCTATGGCTACAATCCTGGCTGATCTTGTCTCGAATTGTCATTCAGGCAAGACTAGGCTAGGGTTTTTTTCTGCCCCTGCACCTAGCTACTGATGGTGAGCTTTGAGTTTGGGTCAGAACCTCAGAGTACTTGTCGTATGCCGGCAACTGGTTAACAGGGTGAATGTACTCCCCTGTTAGGCCTTGTTTGTTGGCATAGAAGGCTTTGCCTCCCTAGACTGCACTTGAAGGGGTCATGTGATCCCCCTTCTCCCTGTGGTTTAGTCGACTACTCCTGTGCTTGCAGACCCTAGGCTGAAGAATAGAGTTTATTCTGCTGCCTAGGATGGCGCCGGCATGGGAACTCTGTTTCTCCATGTTAAGAGTGTCGGCTAGATGATGCTGGCCCCTTACTACATTGGCAGACCCTAGGCTGGGGATTGATTTTCCCAGCCGCCTAGGATGGCGCCGATACTGAAACAGAGCTTCCTCAAGGTGTGGTAGGGCCGACATGCTGCCGGTTCCTCTCACACCTTATACACCTTTCCCCTCCCCATTCTGTCTAGCCATCACATCCCTGTGGCCATTGTTCTACAATTGCGCCGATTGCCGGTAGGTTGTAAGGCTGGCTTGGGCTTCTGCTTGTATGGCTTAGTCGTGTAGCTTCCCTATTGGACATGGGCTCCGGGATAGCTATGGCGGCAGGTCTAGCTGCTGGCAGAAGACCCATTTACTTTAGAGTGTTCTTCAGTCCTTCCTTGGGCTGCCATTCACATCCTATGCCGGCAGGGACCGGCGACGTAGGTGGATGGGTGGAAGCTTGGTTATCTTATATTCTCCCCTTCCATTAGAACCCTTATTCCAGAGGAAGGAAGTGAGACAGTGCTCTTACATCACCCTACACTCCTTGCTTTCTCTCTCACTATTTACTATGCCGCCAGGTACTAACCTAAATGGCGGCTGCCGGCCACTAACCTTGCCGGCAAGATGCGGGCTAGACTTGTGGACCGACAGCCATTGATTCTCTGTCACATCTGACTTAGCCAGCTACGTGCCAGCGGAAACTACAGTATATGTATATACAGTAGCCAGTATATCTGTAGTATAGAGCATACTGTAGACAGGAAACTATGGTATAAAAGCGAAAAATCTGATGGACCCCGCCCTCCTTTTCTATAGAAAAGGTCTTGGCAGGATCCCTTCCGAAACTACTATATCTGTAGCACCATGCTCAATGCTACAAGGAATAACCGCCATCTTGATTCTCAATAGTAGTATGGGAAATAGGGTAACCTTGATAACGGCTCCCCTTCCAAATTTGCCACTTATCCCCCTCGAGGCGAAAACGCTATTCGGGGTGAAGATCGCTATGTGTCGTATCAAGCATACGTCCCCTGATTTATGCGATATCTTAAGAGAAAATTTAAGGATATTCGCGCCAGGAGTAGAATTCTGGAGACCTAAAGGTGAATTTTCTGGGAATATCACTGTACAGTAGCTCAAATATCCCTTGGAAGCTACTAATAGGAACCTTCTATCAGGACGACATGGCTATCTCACCCAAAAATAGATTTTTCGCTTAAAGGTCAACAGATCCCATGTGTAGGGGAAGCTAAATTTTTAGGTTTGATATTTGATTGTAGACTTACATGGGTTTCTCACCTAAAAGCATTAAAAGCTAAATGTCTTGAGGCTCTGAATCTTTTAAAAGTACAGTATTGTCCCATACATCATGGGGGCCAGACCGCAATACTATTTTAAAATTATACAAGGCCTTGATTTTCTCCAAATTAGTTATGGATGTGAAATATACTCGTCAGCCACCCCAAGCCGATTAAAGATATTAGATTCAATACATCATGCTGGTATTAGGTTGGCCACCGGAGTGTTTAGAACCTCACCCCTCCCAAGTCTCCTTGCTGATACTGGAGAGTTACCTCCAGACTTTTACCGAATGTCTTCTATTATTAGGTATTGGTTTAGATTGCAAAGACTTCTAAATTCTTTAGCCTTTGAGACTGCAAGCCTTGTAAGGCACTCAACATACTTTGAGTTACACCCAAAATCTCCTTAACATTATGGCTTTCTGGTGAAACACTTATTAAACAATCTGGATATAATTAGAAGTAAGGTGCTTCCATTCAAGGTATCATCAACTCCTCCATGGAAATTACCAGAGATATCCTTTTGTAAATACTTTATTGGAGTTAAGAAGAATATGACTGACTTAGAAGCCAGGTCTCTTTTTATGGAACATGTTGAAGAACATAGAGGATCGACTTTTATATATACTGATGGCTCCAAATCTGATGCTGGCGTTGGATTTGGAGTATATAGCAATGGTTTTAATTGTAGAGGTGCACTTCCTCTAACAGCTTCCATATTTACTGCCAAACTGTATGGCATATTAATCGCTATTGAGAAAATAGTGTTGTAGAAGGAGGGTAATTTTACAATTTTTAGTGATGCAAGGAGTGTCCTTCAAGCTTTAGAAGTTTTTAATTCTAGTAACCCTCTAGTTTTAAAGATTTTAGAATGGGTTTTTATTATTGGAAGGAGAGGTATAATGGTTCGATTTTGTTGGGTTCCAGCACATGTAGGTGTGTCTGGGAACAAGAAGGCAGATTCATTGGCGAAGAATGCTGCATCCGAGTTGCTGCCAAGAAGGTATCTCATTCCCTGTAATGATTTCCTACCTAACCTTAAGAAATTGTTTTGTAATAAATGGCAACAGCACTGGGATAGTCTAGATGGCAATAAGATGAGAGAGGTAACAAATGTTATATCTCCTTGGAGGTATGACATGATGCCCCGAAAATGGGAGACAACTTTTTGCCGTCTCCGTATTGGTCACACTCGGTTGACACACGAGTTTCTGCTAAAGGGCCAACACCAACCATATTGTGACGACTGTTTAGTATCTCTAACAATGAGGCATTTGTTGACCGAATGCCCTAATTATATTAACTTGAGAAATAGATATCTGTTTCAGGTTCAAGGTGAGGATGGCAGGTTCAGCCTTGCCAAGATTCTTGGACATGATGTGTCCTACTATGCAAGTGGCATTTTTAGATTTATTTCAGAAGCAGGTCTTTTGAAAACTATTTAACTTCTATACTAACATTCAACTTTTATTGTTTTAATTGAATCTTCTATTAATTTTTATATAAGATAAATGATATCGGGGTCAATGACCGTAAATGTGAGGATGCCTGAAAACTTTAAATCAATCAATCAGTCAATCTAGAGGTTCGAGCCCTTTTTGGATTTAATGTCTCCGCACCTTATCTTTTGACCTAGATAACTGATTTTAAGCGAAGCGAAAAATCTATTTTTGGGTGAGATAGCCATGTCGTCCTGATGGAAGGTTCCTAAGAGTAGCTTCCTAAGGGATATTTGACTACAGTGATATTCCCAGAGAATTTACCTTTATGTCTCCAGAATTCTAACTCATGCCGTGAATATCCTTAAATTTTCTCTCAAGGATATCGCATAATATCAGGGGACGTATTCTTGACACGCCACATAACAATCTGCGCCCCTAATAGCGTTTACGCTTCGAGGAGGAAAGTGGAAGAATTAGAAGAAGAGCCGTATCAAGGTTACCCTAGTTCCCATACTACTATTGATTATCACAACAGCGCCATATCCAAGATGGCAGACATTCCTTTTAGCATTGAGCATGGTGCTACAGATACAGTAGATTCGGGAGGGATACTGTGAAGATCTTTTCTTTAGAAAAGAAGGGTGGGTCCATCAGGACGACATGGCTATCTCACCCAAAAATGGATTTTCATCAGTGCCTTAACCTTGGGACAATATTTCTATGGTCATTTGGACCATTTGAGACAAATGACGTTACCATTATCCGTCATCATCACTAATCATAAACAATGTTAGTGCTTCCTGCCCCCTACAGGGAAGAGTCATTCTAGACGGTAGAAAAGGGGCCTCAAGGTCAGCATATATTGTATGAACAAACATAAGTATACACTGAGTATACAAACAGTCTCATGGTTTGTATATACAGTATTGCCGAACCAATATCAGTGTCCATTATATCCATTGTTTGCAAGCATACAATGATATGAAGTATCCTCACATGAGTAAGTCAAAGAACTCTGGCATCTTAAACATGCAATTTTCGGGCGAATTAGAACGCAATTACATTCTAATAGACATTTATTTCTAATAAATGACTAAATGAATTAACAAGTAAAACGTATGTAGCATGATAAAGGAATTTTACCTGCGACATGCACAGAAATTATTTTTCCCCTTTGAAAGGGAAGAAATGATGAGTGCCACTATTAGATTGAAGAAAAGTTTTTAATTAGTTTCTCTTCATAATTTCTGTACCTGTTATATTCTATCAACACTGTGTACTAGGTACACACGGCACTAGTGCTATCTGTATAGTTAGTGTCACCATGGTAACACTCATTTAAAAGGGGATCACACTAAAAGTGCTGACACCCTCTCCCTTTAATTGACAGTCCCAGTCAATTAACTGTTCATCGCAGAATTAGTCGACAGGTTTTAATACACTTCGTGCCGCCACCACATAATGCTTCAGTTCATGGACCTGGTTAGCATAGTGCTTGTAGAACACCCTGGATGATTTCCATCCAGTATATGAGCGAAGACGCTCAAAGTCCATATACTGAAAAAAGTTCAGTGATGAATCAATTTTTCTCGGATCATGACAGTACGTCAGGATCTGCTCTGCGAATAAAGTAGGGGAGCTTCGCCCTCAGTTGTTTTAGGGATAAGTTTGATCCAGAGGTTTCTCCTTTAAAGAGCTGTCCTCCCCTGAAGTCTGAAGTTCTACGAAGATAGACCTTTAGAGACACTACAGGACATAGAGAGACATCTTCCTTCAGAAGGCAGATTCTCCAGGGACCCAACCTCTTAGTGGGTAGCTCGTTCTTAACGAGAAAGGTTGGATCAGGAAAGAGATTCAGTTCTCCCGCTTCTGTGAACTGAATGTGTCCCTCATCACTAGATAGGGCCACTATTTCACTAACTCTAGCCCCGGAAGCTATAGCGAACAGAAAAATAACCTTTTGGGTTAGATCCTTGAGGGAACAATCTTCATTGTTCACAGATGAGGCATAATGTAGGACCTTGTCCAAACACCATGAGATGGGCTTTGGCAGTGCTGCAGGCGTAAGCCTTGCACATGCCTTCGGAATCTTAATAAAGATTTCATTCGCCACATCCACTTGAAAGGCATATAGAAGAGGTCTAGTCAAAGCTGACTTGCACGTAGTTATCGTGTTGGCTGCCAGACCTTGATTATGAAGGTGGATAAAGAAGGACAGACAGAAGTTCATTGAAATTTCTTTCGGTCCTTTTGCTTTTACAAAAGCAACCCACATTTTCCAAGATGACTCATATTGTCTTCTAGTTGACTTAGACTTGTATTTTTCTAAGAATTCTATATTGCCTTCTGAGATCCCAAATCTTTTCCCAACCACTAGGGCAAGAAAATCATGAAATGAAAGGTTTGGGCTCTCTGTGATAAATCGAAGGCAATTAACTTCTGAGCCTTCTGAGATAGTCGTGGGTTCGGAACTAGGGCCAGCTTCAGCTTCAGTTCCTTCACTAAAGGGAACAGATTGCTCTTGGGCTACTTGGGAGCCAACAGAGCCACTCCTCCCTGGAAGGATCTCAGCATGTTGAGGACCTTCAGCAGGAGATTGGATAGGATGAACAGGAATTCCTGAGTCTATCCCTTCTATACTAGAGACATGATGTCTGTTATCTCCACTAGAGGATCCTCGTATGGGGCTACATATCGAGGTAGTTTTTTGATGACGCTTGTGACGAAGAGGTCGATCTGCTGCTTGGGGACTTGTTCCCATCTGGGAGAGAATAGGTCTGTGTCTGTGGACCATTCTAACTCTATCGGCTTGAGCCCGAGTAGAGCATCAGCTGTCACATTGCGGATCAATTGTACATGAACTGCTGATAGGTGCCATCCCTTTAGGTAAGGGATGGTTAACGTTACCTAGACTGTATGAGACGCTCGCTAGCCTTGTCGGTTCTGAAGTCTCATTATCGCTTCGATGTCCCAGATCAGCCTGAGGAGGTCTGATCTGCGTGGAGAGAGTTTCCCCCAACCTCAACAGGACTACCATGGCCTTGGGTAGAAATGATCGAGCCCCTTGGACTTTCCTTTGATGGGAGTGAACACCCCATTCTTCCGACTAGGCATCCTTGCGGATGATCTTCGACAGCCGAGGTAATTGCAAGGGCACGGTCCTCAATAGGCTTTTGGCCTTTGACCATTGGTTGGGAAGCGATCAAGGAAAGACCGATATCGGTCATTTTAGATCTCTTCGAGCGTTTGATGCGTATCTTCTCCAGACTCTTAACGCATCTTTCAGCTGTGCTCTTAGCACTGGGTCTATCACTATTGCGAACTGGAGAGAGTTCAGAACTCCTCCCTGTTAGCGTCTTGGAATCCTGACTGATTACCATAGTCTCTTGACCGACCCTGCGATCTCCTTTTACATCCCCAAGGGAAAGGAGAGTTGGTGTGACCACAGGTTTCAATGGTTTTTTAACCATTGAAGCCTTTGAGCTGAAGAGAATCGAGACTTCTTGAAGCTTATCTTGCATCCCCGATGTTCCGGGAACCGGATCACTTCCTTGGATGCTCATAGACCAGCCACTTCTGGTGCTGCCCACCCCAGCCTTACGTTCAGGTACATTGTCACCTGAACCATTTCTAGGCTTGGTTTTTGCGTGACTGTGTCTGCCAATCGCGTGAAGATACTTAGGACTGTGTTTAGTCTGACAAGTAGCTTTCCTAGGACATACGTTATCCTCTGTAACTTGAATCCTAGGTAGGAGGGGAGGGGGGTGACTGACTGGAAGTTACCAATAGACATCTTTCAGGTCTGACAAGGCAGCGAACACCCCTTTTTGAAACAGGGTCCATATGTTCAGAAGGATTTACATTCTGATCTTGCTGTTTTATTTGAACTTGTTGAGTGGCGACAAGTCCAGAATGACTCTGAGTTTTCTCGAGTCCTTCTCGTGAACACCAAACAGCCTTCCCTGGAATCCGATGGACTATACTTTCCTTACTGCCTGTATGCTCTAGAGCTCTAAGGTATACTCTTCCAGGAGGGTTTTGGAGTGTAGGAAGAGTTGAGGAAATGATGGGGGAGGCATGTCTACTTCCCATCCTAGTCCCATCTTGATTAGGCCTTGGACCCAAGGATCGAAGGTCCAGCGATCCTGAAGGAACCTCCCTCCTACCAGAAGCGTGTCTTCGCATTGCCTGATCAGAGGGTTTACATATTCGACCGCTTGCCTGCGGCACCGCGGTCATTGCAACTGTGGGATGTTGTTGAACAGCCCGAGGAATATTTCTAGACTTTTCTGTCTTCCTTTTAGGTTCGGGACTCACAACCGTGGAAGAATTTTTCTTTGAAAGGATGCCCCACTTTTGGAGAAGTCCTATGTTCTCTGTGGTGGCCTTCTTAATCATGTTTCTAACTACCTCGTTTGGAAAGAGGTCTCTACCCCAGATATTGGAAGATATCAGCTTCCTGGTTTCGTCTTTCACTGTTGTGGCAGCGAACACAAACACTCTACAGACTCTCCTAGCCTTCATATAGGCATAAAGGTCTTTTACTAAGGTGGCCATATGCATTTTGGCCAAGACCATGAGCATGTCTGGGGTACTTTGGTGGACTAAACACAACTCTATGCAGTTCTGCAGGGATAGGGAGGCTGCAAGCCTCTCCTTTGTTTCTTGTTCCTTACTCAAAAGAAACTCAGATAGTTTAGGGAGATTCTCGCTAAACTGTCGTCTAGCGACATCCGCGTCTAGTCTTCCTACTGAAAAGGTTAAGTGGACTTCCTTCCAATCCTTCTCCTGCCTGGGAAAGGCTAGTGACAGAGGCTTGCACTCCTCGAGTGCAGGACATGGTCTACCTGCCTCCACTGCCTTGGCAAGATTTAAATGCCTTCCACGTAAAGGGGAATGATATTGAAGTAGGAGTAAGAAAGGAAGGGTGTCTGTTACTTAGTGTGAATACTTTCGACACCGAGTAACCCGCCTTTCTCAGGCTACTTGACAAGATAGCCTGTGCCTTATCATGGTCGAGAATCATGACCACCTTCAGTTCCGTTTCTTTTCTTGACATTGGTTCATGTCTCAGTCGAATGAAGCAATTAGGGAAAGCGTCAAAGCTTGGCAAAAACTTGATTTTGTCCAAAGGAACAGCACCCATCTTCTCCGAGATGTAGAGTTTGCCGTTTAAAATCGGCATAAGCTCTGCAAACCTCCAGGGATTGGTTTTGGAGCATGTCGGAAGGTCTTGGTCTCTGGGTCGTTTGTATGACCCTTGGGGAGTGACAAGTGGAGCCTCACAAAGCTCTATCTTGCATTTCGCTCCCTCCTTTTCGCCTTGTTTGCGAAAGTTTTCTATTAGACCTTTCTTATGGGCCTACTATTGGTCCATTTCGTCTAATAGAGGGGTAGAGGGGGAAGATGTCGTAAATGGCTCTAGAGCCGGCACGGACGGAAGCAATTCCAACACGACATTATCCACCTCTTCCCGTGGGGGCGTCCTGCCCTCCGTCCCAAGGGCTACCTGGCCGCAAGGAGGTGTGAATCGTGCCTGGGGCACCACTATTTCCTTACTTGCTTTCGGGAATAGTAGGTTACGCATCCTATCATTAGGTAGGTATGGTCCCGGAGAGATTTTCTGGAAGCCTCTCACCCAATTGCGTAGTTTGTTACGAGCTGCATCCCTAGACTCCATCGACTTGGGATTCTCGAAACCTTCGGACACTAAGCCCCGACATATATTACAAACTTGAGGGTTCCAATAATGCAGGGATTCGGAAATAATATTGCAGGGGGCATGGAACCTGCATGTATTATGACCATAAAAGTACTTACTCTTGATATTGCAGAAGACTGCAACACATGTCATCTGGGGTTCCTGTGTAAAGAAAGGAAAGCAGAATGAGTATACAATTGATTATCTCACTGATAAGCAATATGTAAAAGTCATCTTTTAAGTAAAATAGCTTAGGATAGTAAGCTAGAAAGGGATAGTGGGAGACACATACTTGTGTATCCCCTGCAAGCAAATGCTGTTACCTCCCCTCAGTATTAACTATAAGGAGATTCCTCTATCAAGGAACTCTAACAAAAGGGTTCTAACCCCTAGGGGTAAAGAAGTGTACAAGTCACTGCCCCTTTTTATTCTTGAACACTGTGGGGTAAGGATGACTGATTTCTAATCAGAGTATTGAAGGAATTCTATTCTTTCAATATAGCAATGGTCCCAGCAGAAGCCTGCACAAGGGTACCCAAAATATGTTAGAAACTAACTACTGTATAATCATACTACTGTATAGTTTTCTGTTTGCAGTATATACTATATTGCAAAATACTGACTACTGTATCACTATATATAATGTAGTTTAGCCAGTGTGCTGCCATTGTAGCAAGCATCTGACACCACGGTCCAGCTGGCATGACGCCGACTGTACTAGGAAATATAAAAGACACATAATTGTGTATCCTACCGAGCCCATTTGCTGTGACCTTCCCTTACAATATTAAAATCATAGAGTTTCCTGATCATGGAAACTCAAGGATAAGGGTTCTAACCTTTTAGGGTTAGAAGTGTAATACCACCAGCCCTTTAAAATATTTAATATTGTAGGGTAATATGAAAACTGATTTCTAATCAGAATATTGAAGAAATTCTATTCTTTCAATATTGGATTGGTCTCAGCAAACACCCGGGCAAGGATACCCAAGATATATTGGAAAATAACTACTAGTATAATACTGTATATACAATAGTTTTTCTATCTGCAGTATATCCTATACTGCAAATATACTGACTACCTGTATAAACTTATACTGTAATTTAGCCGGCATATAGCCGGCATAGCTAGTCCCTGCCAGCGCAGCCAGCATGCTAGCTAAAAGAGAGAGAGACAGCATGGAGTGAAGGCTGCCTTATTACTGTGTATGTATATACACCAATTAAGGATGTAAATGTCTAATTTACTGCCTTTCTCCAGAAAGAAGGGGAGAATGTAACATTCAGGCTTCCATCCAGTCACAAGTACCATCGCCGGCAAGGTCCGGTCGGCACATAGCCGGCAGGCTAGCACCCGGCAGCACTGGTACAGTCGGCATACTGCCGGCAGAGTCAGCACCTATCTGGTAGGCTGGCCAGGCTAATACCCCGGCAACAGAACTTGTGGCCAGCAGTCCAAGTGAGGACTGAAGAACCTTAGTGACAGAAGGGACTTCCCACCAACAGCCATCATGGCTGCCAGCACCCACCAGCCGCCGACAGCCGCCATGGCTGCCGACAGATGACATGGCTACCAGCAGCTTGTAAAGCCGCCAGCAGCCGTCATAGCCGCCGACAGTTCGTATAAAACATGGCTGCCGGCAGTTATCATGGCTGCCAGCAGCCAGCATAGCCGCAGGCAGCCGGACAACAGCTGCAGAGTAGGAGTCTGGCCAGCCCCCGCAATCCACCGGCAACGGTGAGGTTGCAGGACGATGGCTCAAAGAAAGACAATGTCTCGGCCATCTCAAAAGAACAGAGGGGGAAGGAAAAGGTTCCTGTATGAGGTGTGGAAGGAGCCGGCAAGGTTGCCGGTCCTACACAGCCTTAAGAAACTCTGTTTCAGTATTGGCGCCATCCTAGGCGGCAGGAGAATTCTATTCTCCAATCTAGGGTCTGCCAATACAGTTAAGGGGACGGCAGCAATGCTGCCTCCCTCAACAAGAGAGAAACAGAGTTCCAGTGCCAGGGCCATCCTAGGCCTCAGAAGAATAGCTACTCTTCAGCCTAGGGTCTGCGAGCACAGGACTAGTCTACTAGACCACAGGGAGAAGGTGGCAGTATCATACAACCACTTCAGGTGCGGCCTAGGGAGGGCTAGCCTCCTATGTCGGCAGCCTAGCCAGCAGGGGAATGACTATTCACCCTGCCTGCCGACTGTCGGCACAAGACTAAATACTCTGAGGTTCTGACCGAATCCCAAAACCTGCCATCTGCGGTTAAGGGGAGGGACAGAAAACCCTAGGCTAGTCATGCCTGAATGAAAACTCGAGGCACGACCCACTAGGGTTGTAGCCTAAGGCTTACACTCAGAGGGAAAGAGAGATTACCCTTAAATCTCTACTAGAGACAGGTATCGGTTATATAATAATTCTAGGAGATATCAATCTCCGTTGAATTGATAAACACACAAGGGTAACTGGGGAAATGTCAAAAGTATACTATATCGCCTAGGTTAGGTTACCTAGGCAAGACGAGATCTTGGTTACCTAAATCACCGAAACTCTGACATATACGATCGACATAGAAAAAGGAAAATTATGCATATAAATATCTTTACAAGTATAAATTGCCTAAATAGCTTTCATAATTAAATTATTAATGCTATTTTAACCGGGAATGTCGTTCTACTAACTAAATAACACATGCCTAACGAACGACAGCGCCCATGGCGCCTCCGGTAACAGGCCTAGCTCCTAATCACAATAAATTACTCTAATTTTACTGTGAGACAGGAGCTAAGTAACACACATTGTAAAGAATCAATACTCAACTTTCCAGAGGCAAAAGAAGCTGGCGATTGCATAATAATCCCTGAAAATCGATCGAAAATGTCAGATCAACAGGGAACACCACTGTGCAAAATCGCTACAGAATTAGGAATGTCCACCATCTTGGATATGGCGCTGTTGTGATACTCAATAGTAGTATGGGAACTAGGGTAACCTTGATACGGCTCCCTTCTAATTCTACCACTTTCCCCCTCGAAGTGTAAACATTATTCGGGGCGCAGATTGCTATGCGGCGTGTCAAGAATACGTCCCCTAATATTATGCGATATCCTTGAGAGAAAATTTAAGGATATTCCCGCCAGGAGTTAGAATTCTGGAGACCCAAAGGTAAATTCTCTGGGAATATCACTGTAGTCAAATATCCCTTAGGAAGCTACTCTTAGGAACCTTCCATCAGGACGACATGGCTTGAGCCCCAAAATTTTGTTTATGTATTATAACAGCACGAAAGCGTTATTTTATATGATATATGGTAGTTCAGTCGATGTAAACAAAGTTTTCAGTGAGCAAGGCAGGGTCAAGAGGAGAGTCGCCAAGAATACAATCTGTTTTTGGATCCGATATTATGTTAGCGGTATTTTTGGATTTATAGCTTCTGAAGTTATTTACCTTTTATTTAGACATCTTTGCTTTTATGGTTTTAAAGTTAATTTATTTCTATTTTTTATTTATAAAAAAGGATATTGCATCAATGACCTTCGATGTTAGGATGCCAGAAAACTCCAAATCAATCAATCAATCTTTTTGGATCCAACAGGATATAGATTGGTCCCTGAACCAAGACTCTCCAAAAGCTCTTAAATCCAGAGCTCATGATGATAGGGGAATAGTATTTCTCCAGTATTTAAAAAGAACTGCTCCAATACAAGCTTTTCAAACTGGTGTGTGGAAGCGTCAAACGACCGTCACAGCCACAACCTGCAAGATATAATCCGCAGGAACCTGGATACAGGTACCTAGGTCCTGTGGTGGCAGCACAACATAGGGTTTAATATATCCCAGCTCTTTAATATATCCCAGCTCCCTTCCAGCACAAGTAGCAGTCGGTCGAGGACAGACGTTTTCTGGGATTAGTTAGAGATGAACAGTAGGGTGATGGGCCTCTCTCCTTTCATGTACCCCTCTCAGGGCACAGCACCCATGAAACTCTGCAAGTTGGCCTCCTTCGTCTGCAGCTAAAGGTCATTTGTTTCGACGCGATATACAAACCTCGTAATCATTTAATATAGGAATTCGCTTCAGCTAAGCTGAAACAGCCAAAGCGAAAGAAAACCAGGCAGTTGTGCTGAATGGTGGGCTGGCGGTATGGGGCAGAGCTCTGCCCCCCCCTCCACCGTTAGCCTGCTTTCCTCATTCACTCGCTTCGGCTCAACGTGGATGGTTGTGCTACTCTCCGCTCTCTACGCGGCAGCCCTTTGCCTTCTCTTGTACTTGTGTACTAGTGATTGTGTGATTGTTATGGAAGAGAAACTTACTCGTAAGATGCAATGTTGTGTAGGCCATGGTGGGCGCTGCAGTAGTTGGCTTTCATCACCTTCTGTAGACCCACACACGCTCTGCCCAACATGCAGGGGAAAACCTTGCTCTCAAGGTTCTCCCTGCCATGAGTGTGAATCCTGGCCACCCTTGCAGTGGTAAGCTTTCGAGAATCGACGTAAATATCGCCGGACCCCTAAAGCTTCTTCTGCTTCGGAGAGCTCGCCTCTTTCGAAGAAGAAGAAGGGGGAGCCGGTGCAAAGTGTGTCGTCTCAAGAAACTACCACAGCGAAGTCTGCTCACGCTCTCTCCGAGTCGGAGGAGGGTGCGAGTATGATTTTGGGAAGCTCGGATTCATAGCCTGTCGGGGATTTCTCGGGTTTCGCCAGGGAAGCGGGTGACCTTAGCGCTCCCGCTACTTCGGTGATCTCGAGGGACACCCAACAGATTGTTGGACCGTCTGATATCAATGACGACACGTTACCTGGTAAGATGGGGGAAGTTTGGGCGTCTCTCAGATTATCAGGTAAGCCTGTCTTGGATTTGTTAAAACACCGTTTAACTCTGGCGGACGATATTGAACAACGTCATTTGAATGATCCGATTGTTGATGAACACATGAATGTAACTGTTTGCGCAACTTTATCGACTCCCATGTTCCCTGATGCCCCAGTTGTTGTTGACCATGTACCTGTTAAAGCTTTTGTTCCTGGCAAAATGTAAACTTTTTGCAAGGGTAAAATAACTGCTGGACTCCCTGTTAAAACAAGGGAGAGTAAGGTTTTAAACAAGGAGACATCTTTAACAACTGCTGGCAAACCCTTTACAGCTTCGCCCGCAAGTCATTTAGAATTAAAATCTGCCAAAACTCCTGCTGATACAATATGTTTTTCAGGTTCACCACGTTCACCGACCACAGCTCTTCCTACGGACATGGCTCAGGTTGTTCATCCTCGTCCAGTGTCGTCTGCTGTTGCCTTGACCAACGTTCCAGTACCTCGGAGGGGGTACAAGAAGAGGAAGCGTGGACGGTATTCCTCTTCTAGTTCCTCCTCCTCTGTCTCCTCCTCTATGTCTTCATCTTCTGACTCTGACTCTTCTCCCCCAAGGAGAAAGAGGAAGGGGAAGAAGAGGAAAGGAAAGAGGGCCAGGAAGGCCAGTCGCATTCAAAGGGACATGGCCCTGAGTCACCTCTTCTCCTCCGTAGGATGAGAGCGACGTGTGAGATCTCCGTGTTCCCCGCGCTCGTGGGATTGTTCACGTGGAATCTCATGCAAGGCCTTCATGCACGACAACCGCGCTCGAGGGCGTAGGTATCGTCTCCCAGAGCATGGTGACGGGGTCCTCCGGCCCCCTAGCTGCTGCTCAGATTTGAATTGAACTGCTCTTGAGTGGGAAAATGAGAGTCCTGGCTTTAGCACGAGAAATCTCAGCTGTGGTCTCTCGTGAAGAATCTACGGTATGCATGACTACCTCCACGGGGATAGACACGCGGACCGACTCAGCAACGTGCGTTGCGGGAGCAGGGAGCAGGCCCAGGCAACCGCGCACTTGACCCGCACGACTCGGGCCTGGCATGGAGCCACCTCGCGGCTCAGCCCGCGACATGGGGGCCGGTCGTGCACGACCAGCCTAGTTCTCGCGCATACCAGCCGCATGTGATGCAGCCAATCCCCATGTTTTCTGGCCATGTAACAGGTGAGGCCGCTCGCACCACTCGCGTGACTAACCTGTCTACACTTCCTGGTGTGAGCACTGCAGTTCCCAGCGACCCCACTCGCGCTCAAGCCCCTTCGGAAGTTTTGTGGTACTTGCAGCAACCAGTCATGCACTCGGTCGCAGTGGGAACCTCGATGCATTCCGTCGGGGATGAACCCGGCCAGGGTCCTTCCTTGACTCCTGAATACACGCCTGGTTCGGTCTTAGGACCAGAGCGATGGTATTCATGGGGGATGTCATCACCTGTGCAGCAGCAGCATGTCGCTTCCCCTACACTTACGGATGTAGTGGGACTGAGGGATCAGCCACTTCCACGGCCTTCACCGGCCGTGGAGATGGAAGATCCCAAGGTGGATTAATGGCCTCAGGGCTCCTCCTGTGGTAGTGTCTGGATAAGTGTACAGCCTTAGAGATCCTATGGGGAGCTCTCGAAGGCAGTTCACGGCCCATCACACTACCCTGGTTGAGACAGGCTGCTTGAGCATTGGACCGAGTGAGTGACCAGATCGCAGGACTTAGTGACTCGCTTAGGAGCCAAGGTTCGAACAAGCTTCTCCCTCAACCACTCCAGCGACAGAAGAGGTACTATGTCACAGAGTCTTCTGTGCCTTGTCCTCTCCCTCTTGACCCCGCGGTCGGTGCGCTTGCTGGGGGTTCCTCGGCCGAGAGCTTGAAATCCCAGAGTGTCTCCTCCTCAGCATCTGAGATTTTAACTATGGAGTCCATCTCTGTAGCTGCTCTCCATGCTGCTTCGTGGCTCGACCACTGGTGTGGTACGGCCACAGTGTTCGCGCGGGACACCAAGCTTGTTTCCCCCGAACACATGGAGCAGTACAGGAACCTGGCTTTGTCTGGTGGAAATGCTGTTGCTTTTCTCTTGGACCAGCTTGCTACCCAGTATGCCAATCTGATCCTCAAAAAATGCGAGGCAGTAGCCGCTCGTATGGCGAGACAGATTGGATCGGGAGAGGCCCTGGCACTCGGGAATGCTCCTATTAGAGGTTCAACTTCTCTCTTTCCACCAGAGAAAGTTCGGGCCGCGCGGGATAAATGGCGCCTCGACTCGAAGGACTCCATTATCCACCAGGCGCAGGCTGCGAGTTTCAAGGGACATAGTCCCGTGAAAACGTCCGCAGCCAGGCCAAGTCAGGCTAATCCCACGGGAAGTAGCAAGGGTACTGCTAGTCGTGCTCCTGCTGCTCCTGTGCAGCCGAGACCTGCTCCTGTTCAGAAGGGTTCTGCCCCCAAACAGACTTTTCAGCCTCCCTCGGGAGCTCCTCCACATCGGGGAAAGAACAGGGGTAAGCGAGAGAAAGGGAAACTCTGAGATTGACTTTCCCCTTCCCATGCTGCCGAAGATATGGGGATGCCTATCGAGCCATTGGGCGATGTGGCAGCACCTCGGGGCCGAGGAATCGGTAGTGTTGACCCTTCGCGAAGGGTACAAGCTCCCATTCGTGCTTCATCGCCCCCCCCCCCCCTATCCTTCACTCCAATAGGGTTCTACACGTATGCTCCAACATCTCCGAAGGCTCTAGCCTTGGTGGCAGAGGTCCAGGAAATGTTGGAGAAAGATGCGCTAAAAGTCGTACACGATCAGTCACCAGGGTTCTACTGTTGTCTCTTCTTTGTCAAGAAGGCGACAGGAGGTTGGAGACCGATCATCGACTTTTCGCCATTGAACAAGTTTGTTCAGCAAACTGCGTTAAGATGCTGACAGTTCGCACTGTGCTGTTAGCCATCAGGCAGTACTACTTCATGCTTGCGATAGACTTGATGGACGCGTAGTTTCAAGTACCAGTTCATTGGTCGTCTGGAAAGTACCTCCGATTCACCTTCCAGGGCACGGTGTACCAGTTCAAAGTCATATGCTTCGGACTGTGCACAGCTCCCCAAGTGTTCACGCGAGTGTTCACGATGGTAGCAGTTTGGGCCCACTCGAGGGGCATCCGCCTACTGATGTACCTCGACGACTGGCTGATTCTCCCTCGCAGGAGCAGTTGATTCAGGACCGAGTCTCGCTTCTGGCAGTTTGTCGCGATCTGGGGATCGTGGTGAACTACAAAAAGTCGAACCTCATTCCCAAGCAGAAAGTAAAGTATCTGGGAATGCTGATCAACTCGTCAGCAGCTCGCGTTCTTCCCTTGGAAGAACGGATCAGCAGACTCAGAGAGGTTGCGCAGCCGTTCTTGTTGCAGAAACAACTTCCAGCCTCCAGTGGCAAGCTCTTCTAGGTCACCTCTCCTCGCTGGAAAAGCTCGTTTTTTTCAGGCGGATCCATCTCCGCTCCCTTCAGTGGTGTCTGAAGGAGCAGTATTCAGCAGCCACTGATCCTCCCTTTCATCCAGTCCTCATGGAACGCGAGGTAAGGCAGGATCTCCTTTGGTGGCTAAACGAGGAGAACTTCATGAGAGGGTTTCCCATAAACCCTCTTCCACCTCAGTTGTGTCTGTTTCACAGACGCGTCCACGGAAGGTTGGGATGCACACCTGGACAACTTAGTTGTGTCAGGTGTGTGGTCGGAAGAGGAGAAACACCTGCACATCAACGGGCTGGAAATGATGGCAGTCTTGAGAGCACACTTTCATTTCCAGGCCCGTTTGAGAGAGCACTCGGTTGTGCTGATGATCGACAACATGTCCGTGGTTGCGTACGTCAACAAGCAAGGGGGCACGCTCTCACGTCCCTTGCAGCAGTTGACGAGGCAGGTGTTTCTGTGGGCAGAAAATCAACATGTAACCTTGTCAGCCAGGTACATTCCAGGCTAGAGAAATGTTCTTGCAGACGCCCTAAGTCACAGAAACCAGGTAATAGGGGAAGAATGGTCTCTTCACCCTTGGGTCGCGAGTCGAGTACTTGACCTCTGGGGAGAACCATGCATCGACCTATTTGCAACACGGCACAACGCCAAGCTTCCCGTGTTTAGCTCTCCAGTACCAGATCCCGCGGCTGCATTCGAGGATGCACTGCAACATTCTTGGGCTCTACTTGATTGCTACGCATTTCCCCCCTTTTGCTTGCTTCGCGCAGTCCTTTCCCGGGTCCTAGTAACCCCAGGACTTGGGATGACTCTCATTGCTCCACTATGGCCACACATCACACATAGAGTGGTCTCCAGATCTGTTGTCGCTCCTGGTCGAGGCACCGAGAGAGCTACCACACTGGTCCAATCTCCTTCGGCAACCCTTGTCGAGCAGGTACCACCAGGCGGTGCAGTCGCTCAGACTTCACACGTGTAGACTATCCAGCATCTCCTCAGAACGCGAGGCTTTTCATGACTCTCTGAGAGAGATGTCAGGGTACCTTAGAAGATCCTCCTCCTCAGTCTACCAGGGGAAGAGGTTAGTCTTCTGGGATTAGTGTAGTGGAAGGGGTATCTCTCTGGTCGAAGCCTCTCTGACTCAGATCGCAGACTTCCTAGTCTTTCTTCGCAGGGATAAGCTCCTTTCAGTTTCTGCCATTAAAGGGTACAGGTCTGACCTTGCAATGGTGTTCCGTCTGAAGGGCATAGATATCTCCAACGCCCAGGAGATTTCTATGCTCATTAAGAGCTTCGAACAGTCGTGTCCCCCGAGGGAACTTCAAGTTCCCCAGTGGGATGTCACTTAAGTTCTTGGGTCTCTTACTTGTGCTCTGTACGAACCCTTGAGCCGTGCCTCAGACAAGCACTTGACCCTTAAGACTGTTTTTCTGCCAGATTTAGTATCGGCAAAGAGAGTCGGGGAGTTACACGGCCTCTCTTTTAATGTCGCTCACGCAGAGGATTGGAAGGAGATCTTCTTGAGTTTTGTGCCAGAGTTCGTGGCCAAGACTCAGAACCCAGCGATCCACTATCCCAGGTTCGAGGCCTTCACTATTACTTCCTTACCGGATGCGGCGAGTGGCGGTTTAGGTGAGAGGCTTCTATGTCCCGTCAGGTGTCTCCGGCACTACCATAAGCAAACTTGGCATCTCAGACCTGAATGTCGACGACTCTTCGTTAGCACCGGCAGAACCAAGAGGGAGGTATCGAGGAACACGATATCCTTTTAGATCCGTGAAACCATCCGCAAGGCATATGAGACTTCCTCAAGAGTCCAAGCACCAGCGAGGGTTGAGGCTCACGAGATCAGGGACATTGCCCCCACACTCGCTTTCAAGAGAAATCTTGCTGTGGGCCAAGTGCTGAAGGCTGGCGTTTGGAAATGCCAGACCACCTTTACGGCCTTTTACTTGGGGGAGTTTACGCACAAGTCCTTGGACACTTTTGTTCTTAGCCCTGTGGTAGCGGCTCAAGCTATTGTCCGACCTCTCCAGTTCCTCCGGGACAGGGAAGTCTCTTGTCTTGATCTTTATAGTATGTTTGGCAGTGTGAAAGCAGTCTGCATGTGATCCGCCTTTCTCTCTGTCTCCTCCCTTGGAGTTCCATACATCAAGACAAGTCTTCCCAGGTAAGATTGCTAGAGTTTGTTGACAAGTATTCTCCCCCCCCCCTCTTTTGCTAGGCAGGAAAGACAGTGGATGTATTAACCATTTGCCTTTTGGTTTTGGATGTTCATCCAGTCACTGTGACCCTAGGGTCGAGAGTCTCTAACTTTCATGCTCTCAGGTCGCGCAATGCTCTTAGCCATCACGCAACCCGGTTCCCAGTCTCTCAGACCCCACCATCATCATGTCGGGTCAAGAGACGGGTAGGTGGATTTAGTCCTCTGCTCTCATTCGAGACCAGGTCTATATCCAGGCAGTTAGCTGTCCACAAGCAGCAAAGGCAGACCTCCCATCAACCCGTGAGTCTTTCTATATTAAATGATTACGAGATTTGTATATCGCGTCGGAACAAATGACAATTTGTCCTGAATTGTATATTTCGTAGCTATACAAACGCGTAATCATTTAATATAAATACCCGCCTCTACCACTCCTCTCTTGTTCCACATTGAGCCTAAAGCGTTTGAATGAGGAGAGCGGGCTGGCGGGGGGGGGGGGGAGGGAGGGGGGGAAATGGCGGAGCTAAGCTCCGTCCCATACCGCCAGCCAACCAATCAGCACAACTGCCTGGTTTTCTTTCTCTTCGGCTGTTTCAGCTGACCTGAAGCGAATTCCTATATTAAATGGTTACGGGTTTGTTTAGCTAGGAAAAGTACAATTTAGGACAAATTGTCATGTTGTGTAGTCGACCCAGACCCCTCAAGGGATAAGAAGCATCTCTGTTAGGGGTGCAGCAGTGGTGACCGTTATGTACTGGACTTGACGTCAAATGCAGGTAAGTTTCATAAGCGAGTAACCATTTTTTACAAATAGGATCATTGGAGAAGTATTGCTGCCATCATCCTGAATGAGAAGGAGATAGATGAAATGTATTTTAACCCATTGCTTTTAGTAGCTTCATATATATTCAGACATCATATCTTATATTATATTATGGGTTCCTCCTGTAATTGAATACAGTTAACTCTAGGTATAAGCCTAACTTTAGGTTACAAAACCTGTTTCAACCTTCCCCCCTCAGTCTGATTCTTAAGGTTAAAAGTGCTAATCTCACTTACTGGCTGTTGAACAGGGCTTCCCCATACCACCATTTTGCGGTTATAACCCTCTTAATGAGAGAATGTCTTGTTGAAGTCATGTGGTTTCTTCATATTGGTGAAGAGTTGTGACGGGCAAGAGGGCTTTCTAACTTGGGGAAATTACTCCTCAAGTTCGAATCTAAATTTCTCTCAATTTCATCTATTTCTTCAGCTCAATATTTCTCTGACCTTCTCCAGATTATATATATATATATATATATATATATATATATATATATATATATATATTTTATTTATTCATTTGTTTATTTATTTTTTATTTTATTATTTTAAATGGCGTGGATATTTCTACATTCGTTATTACTGCCTGCTTAGATGAATGGGAAAGGGGATCACGGTTGGGAGGTATTTGCATTCAAAGCTATATGTGAGAGAATTGGATATCAGCCATCCCGAAGATGGTTTAGACCTTTTTGGCAGAACTACTTTCAAGGGTTGGGTGGGGGTTGTATCCAATCCTTGAGGTGGGATTCTTGTCTTCTGGCCGGAAGCCCATCATTACAGATATGGAGAGGATGATTCCATATTTTCTTGGTTTTGGTCCTAACTGGTAGGTTTAGCTTATACCTGTGCCTTTATACCTGTTTTGGTGCTATCCTTTGGGTAGGGTATGGAGTAGACCATCTTGGAAGTATACTCCCATTGTGCTGATAGTGGAGAATGCAAATTGACTTTCCAACGTATGATACTTTCTTATAATTCTCAAGCAGGTAAACCAACAAAATAACCAACAAAAAACAAAAAGAAAATCCCACCCTTGACCATGGACCTTCAAATACTGACTCCCCATCCCCGGGATATGCTGACCCCCCCCCCCCCCCCCCCGGGCACTGTTGACGACCTCTGCTAAATCGAATAGGGAAAGTTCTGTTGATGACCTCAGAGTAGGAAAAGACCATTTTACTGATATTCCAAAATCGAGTAATTTGGGTAACACGAGGAAACTTCAAATCCGTCATGTTACCCAAATTCCAATATACACAAACTATGATAATCTATATAAAGCATATGAGTGTTATGAATGAATAAAAGAAATAAGGATGAAATTTGAAGATGAAAAATGGCATTCATAGATATCTTATAGTAGTTATGACGGAGCATTTAATGCAATAAGTGACATGAATATTAAAATTATTAACTTGAATGTCACGGCTGCTCTCTGCGATAAGGTACCAAAAACTTTGGATGTATATAGACCTGCCGATAGGTTGGAAAAAGATGCTGATTTAGTTATGCCTTCCCAGAGAAAGCTAAAACCACCAATGTGGCTTGTAGCTGAATCAAAGGGGGTTACAGGAAATAATTTCAAAATGTGCAAATTAATTCAGAAAAAAGTAGGAACTATTGGACTGGGCGATATATCTCTTTTTGGAAAAAATAGTTTCCTTATCTGTGCCAAATTAAGTACACAGTCTGTAATACTGTCCAACAAAAATAACTAATGATGATATTAAGTTAGCTGTCAAACTCCGCCTAAATTTTAGCTATGGAAGGGGAGTAGTTTTTAACAGAGATCTGTATGAATTTACAGAGGAGATACTGGCCATGTGTCCACTAAATGTATGGAAAGTTCATAAAGTCGCAGGTACATCAATGATAATCCTTACATTCCAGGATGCTGATGTACCATTCCATGTTGTTATTGAAAACGAGATGATTAAAGTAAGACCAATCATGCAGAAGCCACTGCAATGCTTTAATTGTTTTAAATTTGGGCACCCATCTAAAGTTTGCAAAAATGAGAAAATTTGTGGTATTTTCTCCATATCTTACCATGGAGAATGTTCACTTGGAGCCAGGTGTTTAAATTGCAACTCGAATCATGAATCCACAAACAAGAGTTGTGAGCTGTATAAGTTGGAGGAAGCTGCCCTCCACAAATCTAATTTAGAACATATAAGTGTGGGACATGCCAAAAGATTATTAGATAAATCAAATACCTATGCTAAGGCATTAAAATCAAACCCACCTAGTACTGCCAATAGCTCTAGAAAAAGAAATATTCCATCCGATAAAATGACGAGGTGATCATATTACCTCCTGAGGCTTTATCACGTTGTATTAGCAACAGCCTTCGTCCCCCATTACAAAAACGAGTACAAACTTCTCTCAGGCCATGTCCTTGCCTGATTTTTTGGAGGTTCCACTTAAAACCAACTTACCTGATGCACCTGTAGTGGGAAAGGTGCAAAAACCTAGAATCCCACTATCTATTAATCGTAAAAGAGAGAGACCTCCATCTCTCTCAGCCCCCTCCATTAGAAACATTAAAGTTATGACATCAAATAAGTTTGATGTTTTGTCTGTTGATGTTTCTGATGAACCAGAAGATAGACTGAATGAATCAAAAATTCAAGTTGAGGTCCACCATCTACCTCAACAAATAGATCAAAAGGTCGAAAGAAAAACACAAACGTAAATCCCAAGATATCAAGACCATCTCTGAAGAAACCTACAGGTAACAATGTTAGATTAAAAACTGCTAATAGGAAGATCTCATCCAAGATGTCTTCCAGAAATAATCCAAAGTTTTCTCCTCCATTTTGCAATGGAATTGTCAAGGTTTAAGGCCAAATTTGAAGAACTTAAGCTCCTAGTTCATGAACATTCCCCCATAATTGTATGTCTACAGGAAAGTAAGCTTGATGCTAGTCCTCGAGAGTATGTTAACTATAGAACACCACATAATAACAAGCAGGGAGCCATGGCAGAAGTCTCATGTACATTCATCGAGATGTTCCCCCAAATACCTTTGTCTATTTGTACACCCCAGCAAGCAGTGGTTGTACAAATTGATATAGGGAGAAAATATACAATATGCTCTATGTACTTACCTCCAAATGATATTTTATATGATGATTTAGAAGAGGTCAGTCAACAACTCCCTCAACCTTTTCTCTTACTAGGAGATATGAATGGTAGACATCCTTTATAGGGTGATATTTTGGCAAACACAAGGGGCAATATTATCTCATCAATTGTGGAGAATGGGGATGTCGGACTCCTTAATACAGGAGAGCCCACGCACTTCCATAAGTCAGAAAGGTACCTTGTCATGCATTGACCTTTCAATTGCAACCTCCAACTGCTTTCTTGATTTCGATTGGAGGACATTAGCTGATTGGCATACTAGTGATCATGCACCAATCATTATAAACTCCAACAAGGGTCCGCCTTTACAAAGATTGCCACGATGGAATCTTGAAAAGGCAGACTGGGTTAAATTTCGTGAGGTAAGTGAAATCTAGGGGAGTGTAGAACAGTTTGAAAGTATTGATGATGCCATAGACCTACTGAATGGAACTCTCCATTTAGCAGGAATCAATTCGATTCCCAAAACTACAGGATTATTCAAACGACGACCAGTCCCTTGGTGGTCTTCAGAATTAACTGTCTTGTACAGAGCCACCAGAAAATCTCTTGACTAGATTGCGTAGATGCCGTACTGAGGAAAATTTGATAAGATACAAAAAGTGTAGGGCACAGTTCCGTAGTGCCATGAAAGAAGCTAGACGCCAATCTTAGGTGTCTTTTGTTTCCTCCATTAACAGTAGAACACCACCATCTTCTGTATGGAGGAAAATAATAAAGATTGCAGGCAAATGTACCCCAAACCCACCACAAGTGTTGAAGGGGAATGATCAGTATGTGACTGAAGCAATTGATGTTAGCAGTGCCCTGACTGATCATTTTTCAAATGTATCATGCAAATTTGAAGCAGCTCCTGGTCACCAGTATAGGAGCATTGAAGAAACGAAAAATTTTTATTTTGCAACAGGAAGGGAAAAGTCGTATAATGCTCCTTTTACTGAAAGATAATTTAATTCCAGACTTGCTAATTGTAACGATACAGCCCCTGGACCTGATGGAATTCCATATGCAATGTTTAAACATGTACCTTTTAATACAAGTTATCTATTTTAAGCATTATTAATAGAATATGGTATGATCATAGTTATTCAAATGTTTGGTAACTAGCTATTATTTTAGCCTTTTTAAAACCCGGTAAGGACAAGTTTTTAGCAGCAAACTATTGACCAATTGCATTGACATCTTGTTTACGTAAAATCGTGGAGAAGATGGTCAATGCAAGGATGATGTGGTACCTAGAAAAGAAGGTTATTTTATCACCTATTCATTGTGGATTCAGAAAAATGCACTCAACGACTGATGTGTTGATACGACTTGAGTCCTTTATTTGTGGAGCCTTAGCTTCCAAACAGCACCATGTGACAGTTTTTTTTTTACTTTTAAAGGGCATATGATACTACATGGAGATATGATATACTTAAAACCATTCATGAATTGGGATTATGAGGAGAGCTATCACTATTTATTCAGTAATTTCTTTCATATAGACTTCTTCAAGTGAGAGTGGGGGAACTCTCAGAGAGTAAATGTCAGGGAGAAGAGTTCCTCAGGGTAATGTGCTGAGTGTAACCCTGTTTGCATTAGCAATTAATGGGATATCCTTGGTCATTCTCCAGGATGTTCTCTCAACATTATTTGTGGATGATCTCTCTATATCATTTCCTGGAGCTAGAATGGCAATGGTTGAGAGAAAACTACAATTTGCAATTGAGAAAAATATCCAGTGGGCTGATATGAATGGGTTAAAGTTTTCAACAAGCAAAACTACTATTGTCCATTTCTGTCGTATCCGGGGATTACATCTAGATCCGGATATACAGTATATATGAAAGGTCAACGGATCCCATGAGTAGGTGAAGCTAAATTTTTAGGATTGATTTTCAATTCTAGTCTTACATGGGTTCCTCACTTAAGGCATTGAAAGCCAAATGTCTTGAGGCTCCGAATCTTTTAAAAGTATTCTCCCATACATCAAGGGGGGGGGGACAGACTGTAAAACTATTTTAAAATTATACAAGGCCTTTTATTTTTTCCAAAATTAGTTATGGGTATGAAATATACTCCTCAGGCACCCCAACCCAATTAAAGATATTGGATTCAATACATCATGCTGGTATTATATTGTCCACAGGAGTGTTTAGAACCTCACCTATCCCAAGTCTCCTTGTTGATGCTGGAGAGTTACCTCTAGACCATTACCGAATGTCTTCCATTATTCGGTATTGGTTTAGGTTACAAAGACTCCCTAACTCTTTAGCCTTTCAGACTGCAAGCCTTGCAAGACAGTCAACATATTTTGAGTTGCACCCAAAATCTCCTCAACCTTATGGCTTTCTGGTAAAACAATTATTAAACAGTCTTGATATAATTAGAAGTAAGATGCTTCCATTTAAGATATCATCAACCCCTTCATAGAAATTACCAGAGATATCTTTTATTGTAAATATTTTATTGGTGTTTAAAATACATGACTGAATTAGAAGCTAGGTCTCTCTTTATGGAACATGTTGAAGAACATAGGGAATCAGCTTATATATATACCGATAGCTCCAAATCTGATGTTGGCTTTGGATTTGGAGTATATAGTAGTTCTTTTCACTGTAGAGGTGCACTTCCTCCAATATCTTCCATATTTACTGCTGAATTATATGGCATACTAACCACTATTGAGAAAATAGCGTTAAAAAAGGAGGGCAATTTTGCCATTTATAGAGATTCAAGAAGTGTCCTTCAAGCTTTAGAAGGTTTTAACTCTAGTAACCCTTTAGTTCTAAAGATTTTAGAGTGGCTTTTAATTATTGGCCTAAAAGGTATAAATTTTCGATTTTGCTAGGTTCCAGCACACGTAGGTATGTCTGGAAATGAAGAGGCAGATTCACTGGCAAAGAGTGCTGCAGCCGAGTTGCTACCAAGAAGGTATCCCATTCTCTGTGATGACTTTTTACCAGCATTTAAGAATTCTATTTATAACAATTGGCGAAAGCATTGGGATAGTTCAACCGAAAGTAAGATGAGAGAAATTGTGATTGTTATATCCCCAAGGAGGTATAATGGGATGCCCCGAAAATGGGAGACTACTCTTTGTCTTCTCCGCATTAGTCACACTTGGATGACACACAAGTTTCTGCTGGCTGTCCAACACCAACCATATTGCGATGACCGTTTGATACCCATGACAGTGTGGCATTTGTTGACTGAATGCCCCACTTATAGCACAGAAAGAAATAGATATCTGTTTGAGGCTTGGGGTGAGGATGGCAGTTTCATCTTTACCAAGGTCCTTGGATATGATGTGTCGTACAATGCTAGTGTTATTTTTAAATTTATATCAGAAGCAGGTCTTCTTAATGCTATTTAACTTTTATAACATATTTATTTGTCTGGTTTTAATTGAATATTCTTTTAATCTTTATTTATGATAAATGATATTGGCTTCAATGACCTTCGATGTCAGGATGCCTGAGAACCTCAAATCATTTATTCATTGGAGTTATAAGTAGCTCATGATGATTCATTGACCATTCCAAATTGTATTGAAGTTAAACTCCCAATTAAAGGACTGAGTTGTTTATAGCTAGAAAAAATAATACTTTAAATATTTATAATTTTTCCTAGCTTAGTCCTCTAAAATTAGACTTCCCAACTTGACTATCCCTGTCAGTCCTGAGCTGAAGTAGGTGGGGCTACTCGTCTGCATGCAGTGCCTGACATTGTTAATGAATCAATAGCCATTCCATCTGTGCTGAGGACATACCGATATTCTTATTTGAAAGGAGTAAGGTTTTTGTGGCTAGGAAAAATTAATATCAATTCTAAAATATTTCATCTGTTTGTGTGAAAAGGGTTTTGAGGTGAATAACTCGGTACTGTGTACCCAGTGTAACTGATGGTCTCACAGGAGATGCTCTGCATTAGGAAATATACTAAGGGATTTTTAGATACCTAAAATGTATAGCAAGAAGAAATGGAGAGGGGAAGAGATTAAAGAGTCTAGTTTGCATATTTAGGAAAATTACCGTTTACTTTAGACAGTTGTCCTTATATTTAAGAAAACTTCAAGATGTTCACTTTCCCTATTCCAATGTTAGTTCTCTATTATTTCAGACTTTACATTACAAAGGAAATAATCATCCAACTCTTATGGCAAGGTTGTGCACACTACTGAAGATATGTTCAAGAGATAGAGATACATGTCTGAGTAAAAGGAAGAAGGGTTTGTGTTGATTTATGTTGTTAGAATTTCATGTCAATAATATTGAAGAGGATGTCATCTTGTGATAGAGAAAGAATGACGAATTCTAAATCCACAGATTTTCCAGTGAAAAGCAAAAGTGAAGATTTGTCTTCACTCCCTGCAGTCGAGCTGGAAAATAATGATTTGGTTGGCAAGGTTTCACTCTTTGTTGATGGCTCTCTTTACATGGATCCAGACATGGAATTCAAAGCAGAGCCAGAAATAGAATTCAAAGCAGAGCCAGAAATATTTGAGTCAAGCAAACGTGACATGGAATATTCTCATGACTATGATGCATCAGTGAGTGAGGACGTTTTACCAAGATGCAAAAAGGAAGTTAACAAAGAAGATGAAAGTGTAATGACGTATTTAATGACTAGTGTGAAAGAGGAATGTGGCATAGGGGATGTCAACGAAGAGGTAAACACCGGAGGTCAGTTCAGATGCAGAGAATGTGGGAAAACATTTTATAAGCAAGATGATCTTGCAGCACATTATGAAACTCACACTAGGAGGAAGGCATTCAGGTGTAGTGAATGTGGCAAAGTGTTTTCTCAGAAAATTGTTCTCATAACACATTTAAGAATTCACACTGGGGAGAAACCATTCAAGTGTAGTGTCTGTGAGAAAGCATTTTCTCAGAAAATTCATCTCTCACAACATTATAGAATTCACACTGGGGAGAAGCCATTCAAATGCAATGTCTGTGATAAACCGTTTTCTCAAAAAAGTGAACTCATAACTCATCATAGAATTCACACTGGCGAGAAGCCATTTAGGTGCACTGTCTGTGACAAGGCATTTTCTCAAAAGAGTCATCTCACAATTCATTATAGCATTCACACTGGCGAGAAGCCCTTTAGGTGCACTGTCTGTGATAAAGCATTTTCTCAGAGAAGTGCTCTCACAAATCATCATAGCATTCACAGTGGAAATAAGCCATTCAAGTGCAATATTTGTGACAAAGCATTTCCTCATAGAAGTCATCTCGCAAATCATTATAGAATTCACACCGGTGAGAAGCCTTTCAAGTGCAGTGCCTGTGACAAAGTGTTTTCTCAGAGAAGTGATCTAACAATACATTATAGAATTCACACCGGCGAGAAGCCTTTCAAGTGCCATATCTGTGACAAAGCATTTTCTCGGAAAGGTCATCTAACAATACATTATAGAATTCACACTGGTGAGAATCCTTTCAAATGCAGTGCCTGTGACAAAGCATTTTCTCGGAAAAGGTATCTCACAGAACATTTTAGAATTCACACTGCGGAATAACCATTCAAGTGCAATCACATGGCAAAGTATATTATATTTCAGAATTTAGTTTTTCACAGCATATGAAGATTTGTGCGGGAGGAAAGTTGTAAGAAAATAGGGAAGTTGTAAAATTCTTTTTAAAAGAGAACAAAGTTTTAACTATTTTTTATCTATCTACCATGGACTTATCCCAATTTTGGAAAGTAGCTGACATTCAAATAGAAATAAATAGGGGATTTTTTTCCCCTTGTTCCTCCTTACTTGATGAGGGACTCAGCCAAGTTTGATTGGTGCTGCTAGGGAACCACACCCCCCTCCCTCGCGTTCCGCCACGAATGAAGCTTCATACACTGACTCTCCCTTTGCCACTACCTCACCGGTTACCAAGGTGATCCAATTTCTCGCCATTCATTTCTATTTCTAGCATGCTGGTTTGCCTATCTTGCAGCTATCCTCCTGTCAGCTAGGGCTTTCTTCACTCCATCCATCCACCCAGACTTTGGCCTTCCTCTTGCATGTCTCCCATTAACTCTTCCATTCATCACCTTCTTCAGCAGATGACCATTTTCCATCCTCTCTACATGGCTAAACCATTTCAACACGTATCCAAATCTAGCTTCCAATTCATTCCTTACACCCGTTCTCACTCTTATTATTTCATTCCGAACCTTGTACAATCAAGATGCACCTGCCATACTCCTCAGACACTCCATCTCAAACACATTTAATATCTGTCTCTCCGTCACTTTCATTCTGTACAACTCCGATCCATACATCACAGTTGGTGCAATCATTTTCTCATACAGAACTCTCTTTATAATCCTGCCTAACCCTTTATTCTTTACTAATCCCTTCACTCTCCCATCACTTTAAATCCTTCATTCACTCTCTGACGTACATCTGCTTCTACTCAACCATTTGCAACAACAGACCCCAAATACTTAAACTGATCTGCTTCCTCAAGTAACTCTACATTCAACATGATGTTCAACTTAGCACCAACCTCCCATTCTGTTCACCTCATAACCTTGCTGTTACCCACATCAACTTGCAACATCCTTCTCTTACACACCTTTCCAAACTCTGTCACTAATTTTCACAGCTTCTCTGAGTCCGCAATTAATACAGTATCATCTGCAAACAATGATTGATTCACCTCCCACTCATGATCGCTTTCATATATGTTTAAGTTCTCAACCAAGCACTCGAGCATTCGCCTCTCTTACAGCTCCATCAAAAAGCAAAATCAACAACCATGGCAACATCACACATTCCAGTCTCAACCCCCATTCTAACTGGAAACCTCTCGCTCAATTCATTCCATATTCTAACACCTACTTTACTGACTATCTATAAACTCTTCACTGCTTGCAGCAACCTTCCACCAATTCCATATAACATCACATTCCATAGTGCATCCCTATCATCACTATCAAAAGTTTTCTCCTGATCCATAAATGCCAAATATACCTCCTTAGCTTTTGCGGAATATTTCTCGCATATCTGCAAAACTATAAAAATCTGATGTGTACATCCCATACCTCTTCTACAGCCACCCTGCACTTCTAAGATTGTTCCCTCTGTTTTATCCTTAATTTTATCAATTAACACTACCATACACTTTTCCAACTACACTCAACAAACCAATTCCCCTAGAATTACAACACTCATGGACATCTCCCTTACCTTTATATAACGGAACAATACACACACACACACATACACAGTTCATTGATGCCAATGACTGCATAAAACACATATTAAACAACCTCATCAACCATTCCAAGTAGTCACACCCCTTTCCTTTAACATCTCAGCCCTCATACCATCTATAATAGGTGCTTTTTTCTGCTCTCGTCACTTCCTCTCTTGTAATATCTCTCTCAAATGAATTGAATGTCCATACTCGCTAGACTAAGTGAAACTGTACCAAATTAAAGTGTTATTATGATGAAATTGTATCATATTTGGCCTTTTAATAACCACATTTCTTGTGAATTGTATGAAGGTTTATCAATTCATATCCCTGTGTTTTGAACCCAGGAGTTCTCCTTAGGTCTTTCTGAGGACTTGCCACTATGCACTGATACTTGCCAGGATAGATAGGAAGCTAGTATAGATTTTCTTCACCTACCAGGGATGTGAACAGAAAGGGACACTTTAGCTATTCTCATGGAGATTATCCACCATCCTTAGAAAAAAAAATGTTTTTAAGGCCTTCTAGGCTGTCTATTTTAGTTTCCCCAGAGACATTCTTAAATATTCTTCATCAAGGACAATGGCAGGTAAATTTTGATTGGTGAAAATCCAGGAAAGTATCAGTGACTATACTAATTTATTTTTGATAAGTCAGATTTGCTCTCTCTCTCAGGGGTGCCCTTTTAGCTTATAAAAGTTTATTAATAGCTAATTAGTTGGAAGTATTTCATCGGAAATACATCATTGCTTTCAAATAATTACATAATAATGTGAATTGAAGCTTATTTACCAACCGAAATTCCTCCCTCAGATATGTATTTTATCAATAAATAATTTTAACGAATAAAGATATTATAAAGTATTGTGATGGTAAGTCTAAACTTAATAACAACACCTGCCAAGGTCAATGACAGGAGCTTGTTTTCTGATTCACACTGCATAATTTTATAACTTTTCATGTATCTTAATAAAAATTATGTTAAATTACACAAAGAATAAGAAAAACATGTTATAAACTTTCTTTGAATACCAGAATCTACTAAAAACATGGAATTTATAAAACTCGCTTTTGTTGAAAATTTGGGGGCAGACAAAAGGACAAGTGTACAATGTATCAGTGCCATCTATTGCCAATGTATCCTACTAATGATCATAAGAGCTCGCAAAAATTCCAGTGACTTTTTAATCTTGGGTACCGTCTTTGTTTACAAACACGTGAAATAAGTGCGTGTTAACTAACATAATCATTCAGCTTTAGGTAGCTGAACAGTTAACACTGCCTTTTTATTGTATTAAGGTCGCAATAAATGGTAAGATCTTTTTAGATTGGTTGTTTAAAATTAATTGTGTGTGTATATATATATATATATATATATATATATATATATATATATATATATATATATATATATATATATATAATGTGTGTGTGTGTGTGGAGAAATTGTCTTTTTATTTAATCGGTGAGTGGGAACTTCTTGTTCCGGGAAAGTCTCCCTACATCGGTTTAGCACAGATCAGCAGGGGAGGAAAAGGAGCGCTATCACTCAAGGCACAAAAACCCTGTTAATAACTTTGATGACGTTGTTCATGAACCTTCACTTTAAATGCGAAAAGAAAAAAAAAAACTGTACTCTGTCTAGAGGCCTGAAAACTCCACACATGAAATAAAAGTAATTTGATGGCCTACTCTAGCTTTGTCAGGTCTAAGGTCATCTACACTCTTAGGCTCTGTTTCGGCTCCATCCCAAGGACCCCAGTGAGATACTGGACAGGAATTTTACTGTAAATAATTATTGAGACAATGGCAATGGATGGGAGCAGTGATGTATTGTAAAGTAAAAGTTAAAGATATTGATCTTTACCTTCGAAGCATAGGGATTAAATACTAAGTCACTCGCTAACACACACTTACTCTTAAGTTACTCAGACTTACTTACTCCTTTCAATATATCAGGTATACTGTCCCAGGATTATATATTCTTAATAAACAAAATCAAATAAATGATGGAGTAAAATACGAAGGGGTAATTAACCTAATTTTGCTTTATTATACAAATTTACATGGAAAGAAACAGACATCTGAACATCAAGTAAAAGGATCAAGCAAACAAAATTTAATGAAAGAAATGCAAATTAGAAGAAAATAAAAATATGCATGACTCGAGGTCTCTTGCAATGATTAATGATTGAAATGGGGTCAGACATGCGGCCCTGTGACCCAAGACTGTGCTAGTCTCTGAAGCAAAAGTTAAATGCAAAATCTGTACACAATCCCATGCACAAAGCCCAAAATATGTAAACGCCAGTTAAACCTTAATCAAGTAAAAAATAACCTGAGCTAAAAATTGGGGAAAACTAGTGGCCACGTGGTACCTGTACTCCTTACTTGGAAGACAGCCCTTTTCCTCAAATAGCTGTCACAGCTTGTTTGATTAAATTGCCGCTGACCGAATCCGAATAGTGTGCACGGTTTGCACCCTTGACTGGCTCACCCCTGGAATCCTCGCTTTCGATAGGTATGGTGTCCCAGGCTCGTCTTCTTATCTATCTCCAGCCGACAGTATCCTGGTGGAATCAAATTGGGGGGCGGTACGGTTGTGAGTCAGAGGTACACAGACTGCCTGACCAGGTCGGTCAGCTGGTTACAACTACAGCTCGTGCGCAAATGGGCCGACCCTTAAGTCGTGAAAGTTCACCTCTCTTCACCTTCTAAAACAGGTGATGGTCGTGGTGCGTAGGATAACGCAATTGAGGTGCCATATTGGGACTTTAGGGCAGGGCAATGCAAAGTTGTAAGGAGTGAATGGGAGGCAGGATTTTGTACAAAATACTTAGAGAAATCTTGCAGCTCTAAGGGAATATACATATACAATAATTCTACCTATTCTGGCTTACTAAAGTTTAATCAGTTAAGTGATCAATTAGTAATGGGCTGGTGCGATGGGCATACATCTTAAAATTAAGACACTTGAATTAGTACTAAGAGATAAAAGCTGCATTCAAGTCTGCACTTTTAAAATTATATTCAAAACCAGTGTAATAATTTATTTCGACACATATTTTGAGGAAAGAACCATCATACGCCGGCATAAGGCTTTTGGTTTGGGGTTCTACGCTGTGACGTCACGAACATGGCGTACGCTATTGTCACGAGTTCAGTTGATATAAAATAGTTCTCCCGATGTTTTCGGTAAAGAAAACGTAAAGTAAGAGTGGTAGCAAAAGTTAAAGTGTTAACTACAGTATTGGCAGCAAGACCAAAAATACAAAAGGAAGAAGAAGAGTGAAGATAAATTCTTCACAATATATATATATGTATATATATATATATATATATATATATGTGTGTGTGTGTGTGTGTGTATGTATATATGTATATATACATGTTGTATATATGTATATAGATATGTGTATGTATGTGTAAAACACGAAAAAATGTTGCTCATGTGATAAATCATAAAGAAAAACGAAAATTTTAAGTGAATCCTTGCCAGTTTCGTCTCTTATTAGATGAAGTCGAAGAAACAAAACCATTCAGGATTGTGTACATATATATGTATATATATATATATATATATATTTATAATATATATATATATATATATATATATATATATATATATTTATAATATATATATATAATATATGTATATATATATATAATATATGTATATATATATATATATATATATATATATATATATATGTATGTATATATATATCATCATCATCATCATCAAGTATAACTAGTTCACTGGAAGGTAAAGACATAAGCCATGTCCTTTCAATTGCATTTTCCCATGCCAGTATAAACCTGCAAATTTTCTTAGTTCATCAACCCACAGTGTTCTTTTCCTTCCCCTGCTTCGTTTGCAATCTCTAGGAAGCCATTCTGTTAGTCTTAATCTCCATCTATTGCCTGGGATTCTCATTATATGTCTCGTCCATGTCTTATTTTTTTATATTACATGTTAGAATATCTTCTATTTTAGTTTGCTCTCGCATCCATGTTCTTTTTCTGTCTCTCCGAGTTATCCTATCATTATTATTTCCATAGCTCTTTGAGTTGTAATTAGCTCATGTTTTAAGCTCTTATTAAGGCTCCAATTCTCTGATGCATACTGGTAGGACCATATTTTAAGAGAAATGGGCAATTGACTTTTCATAATCATATTTTGTTTACCAAAATATCTTTAAACCATGCTTATCCTTCTTTTAAATTCGGTGCCATGGCCTTCTCAAACACTTATTGTCTGTCATAATTACGTATATTCATTAATAATCTCTAGAGGATCGTCCATAACCCTTATTTGTTGTCTACATTTTCATTGCAGACTATTTTCGTTTTACTTATTCATTTTCAGTCCTACATGTCTCCTTTCTCTATTCAAATCTTTTATCATCTTTTGAAATTCCTCCCATGATTCACTAAACACAACTATGTCATTTGCATATCTTAAAATTGTTAAGGCACTCTCCATTAATATTAATTCCTACATTTTCCCAACCTACATTTTAAAAATTTCCAGGCATGTTGCGAATAATTTAAGAGACTTGCGGCCTCCCTGTCTAACCCCTTTCTCAATCAGAATTTTCTCACTATCTTTGATTTTATTTAGTTATATGATTGCTGTACTACCCTTACTACATAAGATTCATCCATTCCTTGTCTTTGAAGGGCGTTCATTACTGCTGAAGTTGTGACCGAATCAAAAGCTTTCTCATATTCTATAAATGCTATACATATTGGTTTGTCATACTCTTGATTTTTCCAGTAGCTAGTTAATTTCATGGATATGGTTTGTTGTTAAATACCCACCTCTAAAGCGTGCCTGCTCTCTTGCTTGAATAAATTCTAGCTGTCTTCCTATTCATCTTAACATATTTTATATATAACAGAGTAAACTTTTTGGGCGGTAATTTTTCAGGACTTTTGTGATTTAGTATAACGATACATTTTTCTAAGCTGTAGGAAAAGCGTATTCTTGCAGTCATTATGTGTAGAGTTCAGCAAGTTTAACTACGATGAATTCTCCTCCATCTATTATTTAATCAATTGTTAAGCCATCTTCTCCTTCTGCTTTGCCTCTTTTCATATCTTTTAATCATTTCTTTACTTCTCCTTCTGTTATGTTTGGTACTTGCTCAGGTGTTCCATTATTTCTATTAGCAAAGTTATTTCTTATATCACCATGGTATAACCTTGTATAGAAATCCTCTGCAATTTTTATCACTCCATTTCTTTTATTGATATTTTCATTTTCATCCTTTAAAACAAACATCTCTTGCCGCCCTGTTCCAAGTCTTCTTTTCATCAATTTGATGCCTTTTCTCTAGTGTTTCCTCAATTTTGGTTTGATTTTGCTTACGAATGTCTTTGGTGTTTAGTTTGGTTAATGTTTTGGATAGTTCTGCTAATTCTATTTCATCTCTCTAGGATTTGATCCCAGTTTCCAATATTTTCTTAATAAGGTTAAACGTCTTTTCTGGTAGTTTTCCTTAAGCTTGTTTGTAAACTTTTCATCCTATCTCTTGTGCGAATTCCAATACAAAATTAGTTTTAACTACTATTCATTTCTTCTTTACTTGCTTAAATTTCATCATGTAGATGGGAGTACCTATTTTGCATTGCTAAACTAAACTCATCAGGTTTTATGTCCTTACAGGAGTGTTTATTTTCTTTATTAAGATAAGTGGTTTTCTTTCTATCCTTAGATTTAAACAAATTTTGCTTCTCACTATTCTATGGTCGCTTGACTTTAAATTTTTAACACTTTTACATCTTTAGCTAAATTTAATTTTCACTGAGAATTAAGTCTTTTTTTTTTTTCTTGTTTCTCCATTTACGCTTCTCCATGTCCATTTTCTATGTTCCTTTTCATAAAAAAATGAGTTCAGGATTTTAAGATTGTATGCCTCCTCTTTCATTCCTTATGCCAACTCTTAAGTTTACCCATTGTTTGACCCAAAACAAATATAAATTAAGAGTTTGTTTTTCCATAGATATTTCCAGATTTTCATGAAGTTTCTAATACTTTCTATGTATGGGATGTTGTTGGTGTATAAGCTTGAATGCTCTTCAGTTTGTACTTTTTATTTATTTTGATAATTAACCCTGCAATTCTTTCACTATTACTACAAAATTCTTCTATGTTACCTGCAAGATTTTTAATACCTGAAAACCCAGTCCATTGTTTCTTTTTCCCTTTTATATCCTCAGTAGCAAATTGTATGGCCATCTTTTAACTCTATATAAGATTACCCAGTTCTAATTTCACTCAATCCTATTATATTCCTATTTCTTTCTTTCAACTCCTCTAGTAACACAGCAAAATCTTCGTCCCTAGACAGAGTCCTGACATTGTATAATGCAAGATTTATTTTCCAAAGGTGGCCTATTCTAGTCAAGAGATATGTATACAGTGGGCTGTATACATACAGTATATAGGGTTATTGTCACGACCCTTGTCGGGTCGTGGTGCAAGTACTTATTTCACGAATAGGGAGGACAGTGATGGTATAATTATCCTTCATAAAATTGGTCAGTGGTAACGAAAACACTAGGGAAAACTTAACAATATTTATTAACAACAATTTTTTGAAAAGCCAACCTTGTGACTACCTAACAATTTAACAACTTAACTTTAAAAATATAACAATTAATGATTAACAAATAACTACATGAACATTTTAACCAATCAATAATTAATAATTAACACTTAGCCATTAATAAAAAAATTCCCCAACGGGAAACAACACACTCAACTAGAGAGAGTTAAATATTTCAAATAATTAAACACTAAACTAAACAAAAACACTAAATACCTAAATGCTCTCACACTCTTTGAGGCTGGAGAAAACAACACCCATAGCTCCAAATAAGGTAGCGGCTCCACAGGCAAACTACTACTGTAGGGAATACTGTACAGCTCCATAGGACTCCTCACCAAAGGCAAGGAAATATAGCCCCAATCCAATATAAAAAAAGGTTAATGAAGGATCCTACCTGGCAACTGTCTCCCTACATATCGCAACAAGCTCCAAGGCTCCTGCAGCTAACCCTGGCGAGGATTCGTCGACGGGGGCCGTCTCTCCCGAGTCCTCAAAGCCGGGATTTCAGCGTCTACTCTATGGACTACAGAAGAGAACACAAAGGAACTGCAAAACACTGCAGGTGGCAGAAATTTACCTGCAAAAGGCTGTCAACAAAAGGTGGCGCAATCCTCAAAAGGCTAAACGGTGAGCAGTTGCAGTATGTCCTGAGAACCTTGGGCCTCGACTGTGCACTTTAGCAAATGAGTTCCTCACTGGTAAACACCGGTGTCTTTTTCTATCTAAGGACTCGAAAAACACAGAAAAGAAAACAAAACGTTAAACTAGACACTTAAAATTTGAAATAAGTGGGGAGGAGGTTAAACCAGCATTTCAACAGAAAAAAACTGTAAATTTACAAATACCGCCTTATGAAATAGAATTTTCACACTAATTTTACATAAAACAAATAAATGTAGAAACAAGGCTGATAAAAATCAAATAAAAAATTACGTTAATCCATAAGTTATATATAGCGTTGTGGAAGTGTATTGCATGGAGGACTATCAATAATCAAGTGTCTAAATCTTGAGTGTGGCAGTGACTTTGGTCTCATATTTTTCCTTTATAGGGAACATCTATGTCAAAAACAGTGTATCGATAAAGCTTTTCCTCCTTATCTGTTGAGGGTGTTCCCAGAGAGAAACACAACAGAAGTCAGTTTCAAGTGTCTAAAGTGTGAATATGTAAGCGACTTAAAGTCTTTTTTTTTTTTCCTTTAGAGGGAACCTCTTTATGTAAAGAAAACTGTGGACTATAGATATATATAGTCCTGTTCCACTCTTTCTGTAGAGACGGTTTTCAGAGAAAAACATAAATCAGTTTCTTACATCATATAAACTTTTCCCAACAAATGACACTTGTATGTAATAGAGAAGCTGCTAGCACACTTGACACACACACCCACACACCTCCGTACCTTCCTTCCCCTTAACAAACTGACCACACATGCCTTATCCTTTTCAAGAAATTAAATTGATAATCTTTTTGACATTCCCCTCGGATAGATAAGATTAGATTTCCGCCAATCGCATCTGCATAAACAACCATTGTCTTTGTGACGTCATGCTATGCAAACAAATCAGTAAATCGGTGCACTTTTGAAACTTCATTATATTCGAGACGGCCACTTGGTCGTTCGATTTGAACTTATTGATTTAAACTAAATTCCACCACCTTTGAATCCACAGTTTGGGCTAGTAGATTCTTAGATTCTTTCTTTCATTCCCACTCAGTACATAAAGAACAAAGAGAAGAAAGCCTCGTATCCTAGACGGAGAAACGTCTTGTACCTATTGTTGGTGGATACCAACTAATCTAGTTATTTGATTTCCATGGCATTTACATGATTATTATTGTGACGGTGTCTTGACAACTGTGACGTCATCAAGAGGAGTGGCCTATGTGGTGATTGCCAGGTTGGAGTTGGAGTCCTCCTCAAACTCGTTTATTCCTTTGGTAGCTGCAACCTTATTATCCTTGTGAGCTAAGGATGGGGTGTTTAACCCTGGATAGGTACGGTGGGTCGTTTGCGACCCCGAGCGTAAAAAAAAAACAGGTTTTTCTCACGTGACTCACCCCTGTGACTGAATTTGTGGGTGATCGACCTGCAGGAGGTGTCTCCCCTACACGCTCTAGTAGTGTCCAGATGTGCATTGCTGTAGCTGTACTCCTTCCCCGATTTCTGAGACGCGTCGGGGTCGTTCGCGTCCGAGTTTACCCTTATGAGGTAGTTTGCATAATTATCAAAGTTATTACGTATTATGAAATTGTCGTAGAATGGTGCAACTTGTATAGGTTATCAGTTGTGGAAAGTCTTGGTGGATTGTTTGGCTACCATGTGCATGTTTTTTTTTTTAGTTAAAATGTCGTTCATCACCACGAGGACCATTTTACCGCGAGTGCCCCTTTTTCATTTTTTTTCATTTTTTTGCCAAGTCATTTTTCCGTAAGATATTGCCAAATAGTGTCGAAAAACTTTTGCTTGTTTAGTGTTGGAAAGTGTGTCTAGATGATCTGGCTACCCATGCATGACTTTGTTTTTGTCAGATACGACGTAGTTATTGGTATATTGGGTATTTAACTGCGGTTACCAATTTCTGTTTTTTTTCAATATTTGTAAAAATTACTACGTAGTAAGGAATTGCCGTATATTATTCATTTTTTTTTCATGTTTATGTGTTAGAAAGTGTACCTTGATGGTTGGGCTAACACGTGCATGTCTTTTTTTTTATCTGAGATGTCGTATATTAGAATGTCGGGCATTTTACCGCGAGTGTCCCTTTTTAATTTTTTTTAATTTTTTTGCCAAGTCATTTTTCCGTAAGATATTGCGAAATAGTGTCGTAAAACTATTGTTTTTTTAGTGTTGGAAAGTGTGTCTAGATGATCTGGCTACCCATGCATGACTTTGTTTTTGTCAGATACGACGTAGTTATTGGTATATTGGGTATTTAACTGCGGTTGCCAATTTCTGTTTTTTTTTCAATATTTGTAAAAATTTGCTACGTAGTAAGGAATTGCCGTATATTATTGATTTTTTTTCATGTTTATGTGTTAGAAAGTGTGCCTTGATGGTTGGGCTAACACGTGCATGTCTTTTTTTTTTATCTGAGATGCCGTATATTAGAATGTTGGGCATTTTTCCGCGAGTGCCCCTTTTTATTTGTTTTGCATTTTTTTGCTTAGTCATGTTACCGTAAGGAATTGGCAAGTAGTGTCGCAAAACTTATATTTTTATAGTGTTGGAAAGTGTTTCTAGATGATCTGGCTACCCATGCCTATTTTTTTTTTAGCCAGATATGGCGTATATATAAGTATGTGTTCGATTTTCCTGTGATTGCCATTTTTTCGTTTTTCCCATTTCTTTCAAAATTACTACGTACTAAGGAACTATCACAGAGTAATATTTCATTTATATGTTTATTTGTCGGAAAATATGCCTTGATGGTTTGCCTAGCACGTGGCTGAAATTTTTTTTTTCTGAAATGCCGTATATTAGAATGGCCATTTTTCCACGAGTGCCCCTTATTATTTGTTTTGCATTTTTTTGCTTAGTCATGTTACCGTAAGGAATTGGCAAGTAGTGTCGCAAAACTTATATTTTTATAGTGTTGGAAAGTGTTTCTAGATGATCTGGCTATCCATGCCTATCTTTTTTTTAGCCAGATATGGCGTATATATAGGTATGTGTTCGATTTTCCGGTGATTGCCATTTTTTCGTTTTTTCCCAATTCTTTCAAAATTACTACGTACTAAGGAACTATCACAGAGTAATGATTCCTCTAGATGTTTATTTGTCGGAAAATTTTGTTTACTTTTTTTTTGATTGAATATCATCAAATTTTTTTAGCTAAAATATTGTTTTACATTTTTTTTTTCGATTTTATTTCCCTTCAAAAAAAATTTTTTGGGTCAGAATTTTAATTTTATAGTCGTAAAATAATCGACAATTATCCAGCAACCCACCATACAATTTTTATGCATATCCAATAATAATTACATTAGTAAATAACACCGAAATTGACATACCCTTCCTACATTTCAAGTGGCAGATTAGGGAGTCTGAGTCAGTGTGGTTGGCGGCCATTTTGTGGACATATCCGAAGCGTAAGCTGCCCTATCTATATATATTCTTGTTCCCTATAGAATTTGTGATATTTTGGTATATTTTTACCTGCATAAATATCATATTATATATTAAATATATGTATTCTTTTACGAAATTTCCAAGTACTCAAAAAATTACCTTTAGATATGGCCCCTGATATAAATGTAATTTACAAAATAATGAAGATTTTTTTACATATTTCTATTTTAGGATAACATATGTTTATTCCCTAAAAAAATTAGCCACTTCCTATTTCATTTGGGTACCCAAAAAAATTCATGAAATTTGGACAATTTTTTTTGGCCAAAAAAAGTTACCCTTTTTTTCTCATTTCAGATCTTCACCTCCATGGGTCTGACTTCATCCAAAATACATCAAGATGTGTCCTAAACATTCAAGAATCAATTCCTAAAAGGATTTGTGTATATATGTATAAACTTTTTTTTTATGAATTTTTATGTCAGGTCTTTTTTTTTTTCTACTTAATTTTTTAAAATATTTATAATAAATAGTTTTTCTGCAGATGAGTAGTATTTATCTTTACAGTTGTTTTAAGCATTCATTGAAGTTTTTTTTGGCAAAAGAAAAAAGGAGGTTACTGCAAAAACTGATTTTTCAAGAATTTTTTTTGGCGTCGGGGTCGTTCGCGTCCGAGTATACCCTTAAAGGGGTGTCCGAGGACCGTACCTATCCAGGGTTAAGGGACCTATAAGTCTACCTGCTGAGTCATCAGCTGCCATTGCCTGGCCCTCCATGGTCCTAGCTTGGGTGGAGAGGGGACTTGGGCACTGATCATATGTATATCAGTCTTTAGTGCATTGTCCTGCTTGTTAGGACAATGTCACTGTCCCTTGCTTCTGTCATTCATGAGTGGCCTTCAAACCTTTAAACTTCAGTGCTAACTGTAGATATAAATTTCTCTCAACTTTATTGTTGCTTGAATGCATTTAATTTCATCATCATCATCTCCTCCTACGCCTATTGACGCAAAGGGCCTCGGTTAGATTTCGCCAGTCTTCTCTATCTTGAGCTTTTGAATCGATACTTCTCCATTCACTATCTCCCACTTCACGTTTCATAGTCCTCAGCTATGTAGGCCTGGGTCTTCCAGTTGAAAGTCGAGTAAACTAATCTCTCTTGGGGAGTGCAAAGAGCATGCTCAAACCATCTCCGTCTGCCCTCACCATAATCTCATTTAATGTATGAGTGACTAATACATTTAGTTGTTTCCTCTTTATATTTTTAAAGGGAAATATACTTTTCTATAATCTCATTTCAAGTTCATCTCTATAGTTTATTACTCTGAAACACATTATGCTTATCCAAACATTTACTTTTGTTCCATGTGTAACAGGGATGTATTGTCAATGGGTAATGCATTCTATATTTAGGATTTCCTTCCTTACTCTCTCTTACATTATCATCATTTGTTTGACTCTGTACACTAGAATGCATACATGCATATATGTATTCAATATTGTGGTATACATCATAATTTTAGATTCGTGGCCATGTATTTATCCTTACTTATTGCTGATGGAAGAACTTTCCAAATATTTTTTCCTCTGCACATGTTTAAGTAGCATGTGTAATGGTGTGGAATCACACTAGTCATTTATTGCTCGAGTCTATTCTACCCTTACCAAGAGGAAAGTAACCACTGAACAATTACAATGCAGTAGTTAACCCCTTGAGTGAAGAAGAATTGTTTGGTAATCTCAGTGTTGTCAGGTGTATGAGGACAGAGGAGAATCTGTAAAGAATAAGCCTGACTATTCGGTGTATGAGTAGGCAAAGGTTAAGTGAACCATAATCAAGAGAAAGATCCAATGTACTACTGTCTGGCCAGTCAAAATGCCCCTAAACTATTTAGCGGTAGTACCTGAACGAGTGGCTGGTGCCCAGGCCAACCTACTATCTATAGCTATGATAAGTAGCCCTTCTAGGAGAAGGACACTCCAAATTCAAACCATTGTTCCCTTGTCTTGGGTAGTGCCATAGCCTCTCGACCATGGTCTTCCACTGTCTTGGGTTGGAGTTCTCTTGCTTGAGGGTACACTCGGGCACGCTATTCTATCTTATTTTTCTTCCTCTTGTTTTGTTAAAGTTTTTATAGATTATATAAGAGATATTTATCTTTTGTTCTTACTGTTCTTGAAATATTTTATTTTTCCTTCTATCCTTTCCTCACTGGGCTCTTTTCCCTGTTGGAGCCCCTGGGCTTATAGCATCCTACTTTTCCAACTGGGGCTGTGGCTTAGCAAGTAATAACAATAATGATAATATTAATAACAATAACCTCTCATGCTATCCATTTTGGGCAGCAATGACTAGCTACTGGAGGAAAAAAAAACCTAATTTGATTCCAGCTTAACACCAAACAGAATCAGAATGATGAAAAAATGAGTTAGTCAACACTTGTACCAACTTAGCTGAACCTTGGAATGATATAGGGCCAGGCTTACCACATGCCATTTACGACAAATTAACTAAAATATATCAAAAGTTGATCACCTGCGCTACGCTTTTTAACGCTGCGATCACTATCAGTAACACCTGTCTCTCGATGGTCAAATAAACACGAGTTTTTAATATCACTCCTGACGTTTACATAAACCTAACAAACTTTTATTATTATTATTATTATTATTATTATTATTATTATTATCAAATGCTAAGCTACAACCCTAGTTGGAAAAGCAGGTCTCCAATAGGGAAAATAGCCCAGTGAGGAAGGGAAATAAGGAAAAATAAAATTTTTTAAGAATAGTAACAACATTAAAATGAATATTTCCTATATAAACTTTAAAAACTATAACAAAACTAGATACAACAGTGTGCCCGAGTGTACCATGAAGCAAGGGAACTCTAAACCAAGACAGTGGAATACCATGGTACAGAGGCTATGGCACTACCCAAGTCTAGAGAACAATGGTTTGATTTTGGGGTTTCCTTCTCCTAGAAGAGATGCTTACCATAGCTGAAGAGTCTCTTCTACCCTTACCAAGAGGAAAGTAGCCACTGAAATTAGAGTGCAGTAGTTAACCCCCTGAGAGGAGAAGAATAGTTTGGTAATATCAGTGTTGTCAGGTGTATGAGGACAGAGGAGAATATGTAAAGAATAGGCCAGACTATTCGGTGTCTGTGTAGGCAAAAGGAAAGAACCGTAACCAGAGAGAAGGGACCTATGTAGTACTGTCTGGCCAGTCAAAGGACTCCATAACTCTCTAGCGGTAGTATCTCAATGGGCGGTTGGTGCCCTGGCCAACCTACTGTACTATCTTTTCTGTAGAGTGAAACGTCGTCTTAAAATCGGCTCGCCCGGCTTGTCCATATTATTATTATTATTATTATTATTATTATTATTGTTATTATCATCATTATTATTATTATCATTATTATTGTTATCATTTATTGTTATTATTATTATTATCGTTTATTATTATTATTATTATATCATTATTATTGTTATTATCATTTAATTTTATTATCATTATTATTATTATTATTATCATTATTGTTGTTGTTATTATCATTTATTATTATTATTATTATTATCGTATATTATAATTATTATTATTATTATCACTATTATTATTATTGGTAGTAGTAGTAGTAGTAGTATTATAATAATAATAATTATTATTATTATTATTAATATTATCATTATCATTATTGCAAGCTAAGCTACGGCCCTATTTGGAAAAGCAGACTGCTATAAGCCCATGGGCTCCAACAGGGAAAAATAGCCCTGTGACGAAAGGAAACAAAGACATAATTCAACCATAAGAGAGGTAATGAGCTATTAGAATAAAATAGTTTAAGAACAGTAACAATATTAAAATAGATCTTTCATATATAAACTATAAAAAAATGAAAAAAAAACGTGAAAGAGAAATAAGATAGAATACTGTAGTGTGCCTGATTGTACCCTCAAGCAAGAGAACTCTAATGCAAGACAGTGGAAGACCATGGTACAGAGGCTATGTCACTACCCAAGACCAGAGAACACTGGTTTTATTTTAAAGTGTCGTCCGCCTAGAATAGCTGCTTATTATAACCAGAGAGTCTCTTCTACCCTTACCTAGAGGAAAATAGCCACTGAACAATTACATTGCAGTAGTTAACCCCTTGAGCGACGAAGAATTGTTTGGTAATCTCAGTGTTGTCGGGTGTTTGAGGACAGAGGAAAATGTGGAAAGAATAGGTCAGACTATTCGGTGTATGTGTAAGCAAAGGAAAAATTAGCGTAACCAGAGAGAGGAATCCAATGTAGTACTGTCTGGCCAGTTAAAGACCACTAACACTCTAGTGGTAGTATCTCAATGGGTGGCTGGTGCCTTGGCCAACCTACTTACTACCTTTATGTATGTATTCACTGATTTCAGCTTTACCCAATGAATAGTTAATTAACACTTACGTAAACGTACTGTAGAGCTCGAGATGTTAATAGAAACACTTTATGAAGCTAGGGCTGAGAGTTGATTTTCCTCTGTATTCAGTAGTCAACCATTTACATTCCGTGTTCGATAAGTTAATGATTAGTTTTCACCTTTAAAGTAAAGGGTGTTGGGTTGTTGTCCCCCAAAATTTTGTTTTACTGTGCAGGTGCGTGTTTAAGTCACCTGGCCATACAGGGGCTTGGAAGGGGAGCGCTTCAAGGTCCCTGGAGGAATCGAGTCGATTTTTAACATTCGCTGTGGCTGCTTGACTCGACGCGGACACTTGGTATTTAGCACCTTGCGGTAACTGGAACTTGTATTTTTCTATCATGCGCTGGTGCCTCTCTGCCCAGGTTTACCTTTTGAATGCCATATTCTATTTGGGCACTATGCTTATTTTATACTGTCTCCATGATAACTATTATTATTATTATTTGCAATGCTCACTCATCTATAAGGATCAAGCCAAGAAACCATTTACTTGCCGAGCAAGCTTCCAGAGAATTGATTGATTTGAAGTTTTTTGGCATCCAAGCTGCCAGAGAATAGTGGAATGGCTGTCTGAGGCCTTTGTTCTGCGGCGGACTGGTAACGTATGATGATGATGTATACAGTCACCAAACTTTTAACTGAGCTCCACAGGGCACTAGTGAAATTAGAAGACCTAAGCCTATATGGCTGAGGACTAAGAAGCATGTAAAGTGACAAAAGTGAATTTTTTTTATCAGTGATTATTACAGTCTATTCCTTTAATAATTGATTCCACATGAAAAAATAGCAAAACAGCAACAGCGGAAGAAAATAATAACCAACAAAACGAACAATAAACATATTGAAGATTTTACGAGATTCACAAAATAGGCTACTACAGCTCACCCATAAAATAACAATTTTACAGAAATTCGTCGTAATGTCATACAAACCTTAAATTTGTTGAAAAAAAATTTAACGACATCTATGAGTTGCAAACTATTACAATGTTTTAAACTTAACATTGAAATCTTGTGTCTGATAGCGGTTTTTGGTTTATCTGAATGTGATGAAAATTTAAACTGAAAGAACATTATATACTCGGAAACGACATATAGGATATATATATATATATATATATATATATATATATATATATATGTGTGTGTGTGTGTATATATATATATATATATATATTATATATATATATATATATATATATATATACATATATATATATATATAATATATACTGTATATATATACATACATATATATATATATATATATATATATATATATATATATATATATATATATATATATATTTATCAGCTGTTGCTAGTGCACTGCAGGACAGAGACCTCAGACATGTCCTTCCACTCGCGACTGATTATTGTCTCTATGCCAGTGTGTACCCGCAAATTTACTTCGTTCGTCAATCCATCGTATCCTCTTTCTTCCCCTGCTGCTTTTACAATCTCTAGGGACCCATTCTGATATTCTTATTATCCGTTTATTATCTGGCATTCTCATTATATGCCCTGCCCATGTCCATTTCCTTTTCTTACAAGTTGTCAGAATATCCTCTACTTTGGTTTACTCTCGTATTCTTGTTGCTCTTTTTTCTGTCTCTCACTGTTATTCCCATCGTCATTCTTTCCATTCTTCTTTGAGTTGTAAGTAGCTATATATATATATATATATATATATATATATATATATATATATATATATATATATATATATATATATATATATATATATATATATATAATGGCAGAAAATAGATGAGCGTTAAAGATAACATAATTGGTCCCTAGAGATTGCACAAGAAACAGAGGAAGGAAGAGAAGACGATAATTGACGAACTAAGAAATATTGTGGGTGCCGACTGGCACAGAAAGACCGTAAACAGACGTAAACAGGAAGGACATGCCTGAGGCCTTTATTCTACTGTGGACTAGTAATGGCTGATGATATGTATATATATATATATATATATATATATATATATATATATATATGTGTGTGTGTGTGTGTGTGTGTGTGTGTGTGTATGTGTGTGTGTGATCACATGATTGCAAAATGGTCTGTCTGAGTATTTTTCACAGTCTAACCTAATTGATGACAAATTAATTTTCCTAAGATGGCTATTGCCATCAGAATATTCTCATTTATTTTATAAAAAAAAAATAAATCACCATATTTTTTTCAGTTTACATAGATCCGCACAGAAACTTTTACCATGAGTCTTCTACGAAGAGTGATTCAGCCATATACATCGTGTTGTGTTTTCATTGCCCTAATTATTATACTTCTTGGTTTGTTTGTAAATTATGGAAACATTGGTAAGAGTTCTTCAGAATTTTCCAAAAATGAACAGCACGAAAATATGAAGATTGACCAGAGTGAAGGCGTTGTGGGTAGCTCTATAAGGGAGGAGAAGAAAGAAGAGAACGCCGTTGCGTATCGGCTCAGGACACGGAAGGAAAAGGTTCTAGAAGTGTGTAGGAGTAAAAACATTCCCTGTCAAATCAAGACGGGCCTGGAGAGGCGAATATTCTATTTTCACCGTTATAACACATCTGTTTGCACTTTGGCTAAGGTGAGTAGGAGATACATCAGTTGCCTTAAAGTGTATGTTTATATTCAAATTCTGAGCGTGTAAAGCTCGGGGGGATTTTCTGGTTATAGGTCATTCGGTACGCTGTCATAATTGCACTCGTATCTTGAATTTGAGATCATGCATGGGATTCAAAGTGCTACAAGAAAGGTATTCAGTGGCAGGTAGGAATGAATTATTATTAATCTTATTTTGCAGTCCGCATCATCAACATGGAGAACACACCTTAGGCGGGTGAATAAGGGACCGCCTTTAAAGGAAAATCTTCGGAAGGACAAGATCAGGGCGGCCTTTTTGCAGAGACCCGTTGAAGCTGTACTAAGCGATGTGAAATCCTTCTCCAAAATTATAACGGTCAGGTAAGTTGAACCTCTGTGCTTAAGGATTATGATTAAGGTTGTGACTAGATTTTTTTTCTGTAAAAACGGGATACACACACACACACACACACACACACACACACACACACACACACACACACACACACACACACACACACACACACACACACACACACACACTACCATCGTAACTTCTGTGACTTTCTGGGCCCTTTATTCTGCTGACAGCAGCTGCAAAGGGCTGCACTTTATTCTCTTTAAAGTCCATAATATTCTTTCACTAAATTTTTAGAAGACAATAGAAGTTTCCTATTAGTGAAATAGCAAAATTTAAACAAAAAAATCAAAACTATTGCATTAATATGGCGGACAGTTTGGTTTTTGTGGTACAAAAAATGGGACAACGGGAACAAAGAAGGGCACAATTCGCAAAAGTAAAAAAAGAAAAAAAAAATCGGGACTGACGTTGAGAAAGCGTGATTTCTACGGGCCAACCAAGGGAAAGGCCCGTGCCAACAAGTGTTGGCTTTAATACCCCAACAACAACAACAAAGCGTGATTGCTAAAAGTGGGACTCTTAGTCACATCAGGTTAACGAAACTGCCAACATGTCAGCTAGACCTCGCATAGTACACCGTAGGAATTAGTTAAATTGCCTTTGTAGTTTCCTTTTGGTCGTAGCTGTAAATGTAGGCTGTTCACTGATTAGCCTTCTACTCAGTTTCTTTTCTTTTCTTTCACCCTACCATCTAGTCTCTGTTACTTTATAGTAAAACGGTTGCATATCCCATCAGTTTCACTTTGCAACCATTGTTCTCTGTCTCGTATACTTTTTTCATAATCTCTATCTTACTGTCCAATCACTCCTAACTCTCTTTCTCCTCCATTTTGTTGAGCCTCATAACCTAACTGCCGCAGTGTCAGGTCCTTCGACCAAATATTCATGAATCCAATAAAATTTACCTGAACAATTACTATAAACTAAATATCACTTTTTCTCACGAGGCATCCTCTAACGAGACTGGTGTCAGCCTTTCGTAATGTGTACAATAATGGACGCCTTATGAATCAGTACAGACACAGTGCTGAGGTGAAGGAACATGAGGTAGGTCGACTAGCACTTTATTATTATTATTATTATTATTATTATTATTATTACAAGCTAGGCTATATACCTGGCCTAGTTAGAAAACCAAGATGCTATAAGCCCAAGTGCTCCAACAGGGAAAAATAGTCCAGTGAGGAAAGGTAACAATGAAATATATAAACTACAAGAGAATAATCAACCAAAATAAGATATTTCAAGAACAGTAACAACATTTAAGTAGATCCTTCACATATATACTATAAATCTTCAAAAACACAAGAGGAAGAGAAATGAGATGGAATAGTGTGCTCGAGTGTATCCCCAAGCAATAGAAGTCTAATCCAAGACCGTGGAAGGCCATGGTACAGAGGCTTTGGCGCTACCCATGGGTTGAGAACAATAGTTTGATTTTATAGGGTCCTTCTCCTAGAAGAGCTGCTTATAGCTAAATAGTCTTCTACCTTCACCAAGAAGAAAGTAGCCAATGAACAATTATAGTGCAGTAGTTAATCTCTTGAGTAAAAAAGAATTGTTTGGTAATCTCGGTGTTGTCAAGTGTATGAGGGAAGAGGGGAATGTATAAAGAAAAAGCCCGACTATTCTGTGTATGTGTAAGCTAAGGGAAAATAAGCCATAACGAGAGAGAGAGGTCCAATGTAGTACTGTCTGGCCAGTCAAAGGACCCAATAACTCTAGCGATAGTATCTCAACAGGAGGCTTGTGCACGAGATGAGGTACTCGCTGTAAGAGAGTCCTTCCTATCCACTATCTGGGATATAAAGTTTTTAATGGACCTTGACACCATCTTAGACCAGGGCAACTCTAGCCAGGTCTTACTGGGTCATGGGGCATAACTGAACATACCCAGCACCGTGTCTCTCCCCTCAGGAGGTGAATACGTGGGTTCCCCACGTCCATTAATTTTTCTTAAGCAAGCCAAGACCTGCACGAATGAATAGTATGACTCTCCTTGCTCAGTGGCAGGAGCTTTATACTAAAAGCAGACATTATGAATGCATTGGTCCGTGACAGAACCTCATAACTTCCTATGATATCTATTCCTTTTGATATAGTCAGTGTGATTGTTGCAATTCTAATTATTTACCAATTTATGAAGACAAGACAGCATTCCTTTCTGAAGTCAGAATGAGAGATATATTCAATGAAACATGAAGTAACTACCATGGAAAACTCTCTAATCTAATCTTCAAAAGATAGCATTCAGTTGGGGGATTAATTATTTGATTAATTATTCCTGGATGTTTAAATGGTTGCTTTCGTGCAGGAAAATATGGATCACAAGATAGGTCAGGATGAGACTTGAGGGGGATTCAAGTCAGTTTTCTTCAAACTACAAGAAGGAGAGTGTCATTTGTACCTTAGGAAGTTATTGAATTTCTTATCTTATGAAGAAAAGCAAACCATTAGAATGGTGTGTAGTCGCCACAAAGATTCCGGACGAAAAAAAAAGATCTGGAGTTGCTGAATCCCTAAATAGAGATCTAGCTAAAATTAATGCATGGTGCAACTAAAGGGGCATGAAGTTGAATCCTAACAAAACTAAAAGTATGATTGTAAACAGGTCAAGGACTGTGGCTCCTCAGCATTAATAATGTTTCTTTAACACTGTATTGCTCTTAGAATTTTAGGAGTGATTCTTGACAGCAAATTTACTTTTGAGAAACACATTAGGTCTCTGTCTTCTTCAATTGCACAAAAAATGGCTTATTGAGAAAGTCTTGTAAGATTTTTGGTGATCAATCTATTCTGAAGAAGTGTTTTTATTCTTTCATTCTACCTTGCTTCGAGTATTGTTCTCCGTCTTGGTCTTCAGCTGCTGATTCTCATCTTAATTTGTTGGACAGGAACTTACGGTCTATTAAATTTCTTATTCCTGGTCTAGGTATTAATCTCTGGCATTGTCGTTGAATTACTTCATTATACATGTTGCATAAGATTTTTCCTTATTTTGACCATCCTTTACATTCAGATCTTCCCAGACTATACCATCCTGTTCATAATACTAGGTATGAAGTTAATTATAACAGTAAGGCCTTCTTTATCATGAGGCTCAATACAACACAGTATTCTAGAAGTTTTATTCCGGCTGTGACCAAGATGTGGAATGATCTTCCTAATTGGGTCGTTGAATCGGTAAAACTTACCAAGTTGTGGAATGATCTTCCTAATTGGGTAGTTGAATCAGTAAGACTTCCAAAGTTCAAACTTGCAGCAAATTTTTTATTTATGTTGAACAGGCTGACATAAGTATTTTCATTGTTTATGTATGAAAGATCCGTTTTAATGTTGTTACTGTTCTTAAAGTACTTTATTTTAATAGTTCATTACTTTTTCATATATTTTATTTATTTCCTTATTTTCTTCCCTTGGTCTAATAGCATCCTGCTTTTCCAACCATGGTTGTAGCTTGGCTAGTAATAATAATAATAGAAGGGACATTAATTTATATCGTGGCCTGGTATAAGTGGCGGCAAAAATATTTAAGTGATTAGATAATGGGAAACGGAGTTAAATGACAGAGGTGAATCTGTTTTTATTTTTTTTTTTCGAAAATTTAATTAACAGTAAATATCCTTCACATAATTAAAGAGCACAATTATATAAAATGTAATTTAGCGAGGCAATTCACTGGAATGTTGAAAGTCACAATACATCGGAATGAAAAAATAAAAAAGCTAAATCTCCCAAGTGTTCATTCTAAATACACAGATAATGTTAAAAAGTAGTTTTATGTTTTATCCTCTAAGGGTCTGGCAATGGAGAGGAACACAGAGGGCGAGTCCAAAAAAGGTAATTATGGGTGAGATTATATTATAGATGTTATAGAACCCAACAAGTCCGGGATCGGCCTGTGCCTTCAGAGATGGTGTAACAAACTAAATTGTTCATTGGTTTGAATCTCCTTAAGGCTTGCCCTGTGGGTTCGTGGCACCCCTAGTGGTCCTGTTCTGGGGGCGGGTGCCTGCCATCGGCTAACTGCCCCAGTTGCTAGGCCCTCCATGGTGTCCTCTCCGCTGCATGCCCTGTGGGAAGCTAATATAACTACTCAGCAAATGACAGGTCAACAGTAATGGCGCCAACCAGACACAACTCTTGGCTACTGTTGATGAAGCAACTCGGAGTATCGAGGTTATAAAGCGTCTTTGTGCCTTCAGTAAAGTCGTGTATTGTATTATCATTGCATACATAATCTAACTTTCATAAATGTTTGATGTCTTGTGACAATTTTTTTTATTTGTTTTCTATTCTGTTTCATAAAAAAATAAATCCTAAGCTGTTGACATAAAAACTCCTCTAACAGCAATTCATGGTCGGAGGGTAACAATCCTATTCAGCAACGGTGAGAAACTTGCAATAGACCTTGTGAGGCTCCTATGGACAGCAATGGGTTACATTGCCAATGGTGTAGTGCCAGTACTAAACTACTTGGTGACTTGTGGTTAGGATTAAGCACATATTGATCATGTTACATTGATTTTACAGTATTTTCATCCCGTGTAAAAAAAAAATGTGGCTTTCTTTTTTCATTAGTGGCGAGATGGAATGTACTGGCATGATAGGTTCCATCGATTCTGGATTCCTGCTCTCCTTGCCAACAATATGGTGCCCCCTGACACACACCTTAAAGTTGGTTTGAAAGCACCAATTGACCCCACCGTTTTGTAAGTAACCTTGTGAAAGTATTCATCATTTAGGTGTCTGTTTGTATCCCATTAAAACCAAATACTGTAAGGCATTCATAAAAGAATGGTATTAGTAAATTGTAAATTATACATTGCTGTACTGTATATATAGTAGAATTGTGTGGTATCCAAAATGTACTCCTTACGTGAAGGGAAATTATGACCCACAGTTGGAAAGAAATGTATTGAATTTTGGTTAGTTTAGTATTGTATCACAGCCCCTGTCTATATGAGACTCGTTTACACCAAGAAATCGGTTACTCTGCCGGACTTTATTCCAGTATATTTCCTACCTCATGATTTTTTTCCAGCGACTAAAGTGTATTTCTGAAACAGTATTTCGTTGAAGCCCTGCCATATATCAAGCGAGAGGACTACAGTAGGTTCCATTTATTTTTTCCGCAATAAATGTATCCTTGTAGTATGGGCCGGCAGGGATCACTTGCCTTAGTTAGATAGTCACTAACAAGGATCTGGCTATCCTTTGATGAATCCAGTCAATGTATCCTTAATAGATTTAGTATTCTAGTATATTTTCCATCACATCTTTAATGAATGAGTACAAAAGGTCTTGCAATTGTTTATTTCTGTTGTACTTGCAGATACTCAACAGAGGTGTATGAGAAATTGCACCATGTTCTGAAACCAAAGGTTACGTTTGAACTGTTCCTGAAATTTGCTCTAAAAACATATGAAGAAGGGACAGCGGATGATCACTGGTTCGTAAAGCTATTTATGATTAGGGATGAATGAGTACGTGAAATATATTCTTCTTTCTTTTTGTTCCACACAAATAATGGCACGTCCACTTGTAATTAAGATCGACACCCCTCCGAGATCACTGGACTATCGCTTGAAGCTTTCATTACTGTTTGTTTTTAAAGTACAGTATAGTGACTCTCTCTCTCTCTCTCTCTCTCTCTCTCTCTCTCTCTCTCTCTCTCTCTCTCTCTCTCTCTCTCTCCCTCCTAATCCTAACCCATATTTCGACAGGAAACCTTATTACGAAGACTGCTGTCCATGTTATTTTGATTATGACTACATCACAAAAGTGGAGACTTTATCAGAAGATTTGGAATACGTCTTCAAGAAACTTGGCATTCCATCAAACCCTCAAATTTCCAAGAACCAGATAAGGAAGAGTGTTGATGAAATAAACGCCGGTTTTGAGTAAGTTTTCAACACAATTTATGCATGGAAAAGGGGTCTTAGCTTTTGTGTTTCATGCAGGGCTGTAAATATGTTGTACTGTCAATGTATATTCAGTGAAGCATGGTGAGAAAGGTTACTACGTGGATGAATGAAGTCGATGATCGTTGGGGAATTGAATGTGACATTTGAATTAAGGTAGACTGTTTAAAATTTGCCAGCCATTTACCGTTTTAAAAACGGATATTTTGACGTAAACGAGTGATATTATGGTCACCAACCTGTAAAAGATAATACCAAAGTAGGATATAAATTACGGTCGCCTGTATTTTGCTAAATATGGCCAACAACAGTATATTTTAACGGAGAATTTACGATTAAAATACGATTTTTTTTTCAACAGTGTGGGTTAGACTGCAAAATTTGAAAAAAATAGGTAGACTTGACACTGACTAGTACAATTTCTTTTTCTTTTATTTTTGAGTCAGATACTTTCATGATAGCATTACAATTACTAAAACTAATCGCCAACCCCATTGTTATTATTTGGATACTGTAAGGAGGCTCATAGCTTAACCCACAGATTAGGAAATACTTTTTAAGTCATTTTCAATTTGATCTTACAGTGCTGACTTAGCCGTTTTACGCTGACTTAAAATCTGCTGTAATTTTCAAGTACTCTTCAAGTGCTATCTTTGATTTCAGATACTACCGACAAGTCCCAACAACCCTAAGAAGACAGATTTACCAGTACCTACAGTATGACATGGATCTCTTTGGATATGAACTTCCTGACAGTTTCTTAATTTGATATTTCTTCTCCTTACTGGACTATTTTCCTTGCTGGAGTCCTTGTAGGGCTTATAGCATCCTGCTTTTCCAACTATACTCAAATTTTTTTAAGGAGTCGCATTTGCACTGACTCGCAGCCATGCCCTTTTAGCTCGGAAAAGTTTCCTGATCGGTGATTGGATTGGTTAGAGTCATCTTGTCCAACCAAACAGCGATCAGGAAACTTTTCTGAGCTAAAAGGGCACCCCTGCGAGTCGGTGCAAATCTGCCTCACTAAAAAGAATTGACAATGTTGTAGCTTAACAAGTAATGATAATAATATGATAATGTAGAGTGAATAGCATACCCGTCTAGAACAGAGAATCCAAAATCAAACCATTTTTCTCTAGTCTTGGGTAGTGCCATAGCTTCTGTACCATGGCCTTCCACTGTCTTGGATTAGAGTTCTCTTTGTTGAGGTTACACTCGGGCATGCTATTCTATCTTATTTCTCTTCCTCTTGTTTTTTGTTGAAGATTTTATAGATTATAGGTGAAGAGTCTAATTTAATGTTGTTACTGTTCTTGAAATGTTTTATTTTGATTGTTTATTCCTCTCATGTGGTTTATTTATTTCCTTGTTTCCTTTCCTCACTGGGCTATTCTTCCCTGTTGGAGTTCTTGAGCCTGTAGCATCTTGATTTTATAACTAGGAGAAAATACCAAAGAAATATTGTCCTATCTTCATCCTGCTTCAGGGCCAGCGTATCAACCTACACAAAACGGACTTGTGTAAGGAAGACGTTTAACAGATTAAGCCCTTATTGAACCCATCAAGGCATATCTTATGCTGAGACACGTCGCTCACTCCCCAAAATAAGTTTGTGGGTTTCTCTGTCTTGTTTCATTATTTTTCTTAACAGAACATTTAAGAACAGTACAGGGTTATTCGAGGTAGAAATACAGTAGTAGTGTTATGAGTCAAAGTCTGAATGTCTGTTACAGTGATGATGTTAATGTATGTACCACAACAGAAAGTCTTAGATATAGAAGTGACTCATCCAGCTGGTCATATGCTGTTCAAAAATAATATTTTAATCTATGCATAGCTTCCTATTTTATAGAGCGTCTTTTGCGTGTAACCAATGAAACAGAACATGGCGATGCAATGGAAGTATCGCCTGAAACTATGATATAGAATGAGGCTTTAAATTTATTTGGGAGGGCTAATAGCATATAAGTTTTGAGGATGGATGGTGGGAAAGGATTGAGGTGGGCTTGGGAAGAACCTGTTAGGGGGAGAAGATCAAGAGGGAGGCAGAAAATTAGATGGCGAGATAAGGTGAAGGATGATATGGAAAGAAGAGGTTTGGTGGAAGACGATGCCTTTGATAGAAGGCATTGGAGAGAGCGCATCAGGCAACCGACCCCTTGATGTAGTGAAGGATGATATGGAGAGAAGAGATTTAATAGAAGGCATTGGAGAGGGTGCATCAGGCAACCGACCCCTTAATGTAGTGAAGGATGATATGGAGAGAAGAGATTTGACAGAAGACTATGCTTTTGATAGAAGACATTGGAGAGGGTGCATCAGTCAACCAACCCCTTAATGTAGTGAAGGATGATATGGAGAGAAGGGGTTTGACAGAAGACGATGCTTTTGATAGAAGACTTTGGAGAGGGTGCATCAGTCAACCAACCCCTTAATGTAGTGAAGGATGATATGGAGAGAAGGGGTTTGACAGAAGACGATGCTTTTGATAGAAGACATTGGAGAGGGTGCATCAGTCAACCAACCCCTTAATGTAATGAAGGATGATATGGAGAGAAGGGGTTTGACAGAAGACAATGCTTTTGATAGAAGACATTGGAGAGGGTACATCAGGCAACCGACCCCTTAATGTAGGGACAACGGTGGTGAAGACGAAGAAGATAGCGTAGTTTAGAAGTATCCAGCTATAAGCTCTTCTGATTTAGATGAAAGAGGTGAAGATTGGATTGCATATCAAAAGAGAAACATTTTATATAGACCTTCAAAACAATTTTTGGAAAACAATCGAGAGATGGAATATTTTCAAGTAAAATTTCACATTGATGAGTTGAAATCAGGATGTAATATTTTGTCAGATACTTTTGATTGTTTAAGGAAGTAGATTATACATACTGAAGAAGAGGATATAATGATTTTTGTCGTTGTTGTTGTTTGGTTCGTTGTAGAATATATTTCAAAATAAAGATGATAAATTCCAAGAGAAAACATAAGCTTTGAAGAAAATGGAAAAGAAACAATGCAGTAATATTCATCAGAAAGGCGATAATAAAGGTTTGATAAATCAACGAAGGAGTAAATTCATACAGGGTTTTGTTTTATTTTTCCTCCATAACTAATATGCATTTGAAAAAATAAGTTTAGGATAGAACAAGTAGAAAATATGTGAAAACAATTATATAAACGTAAAAAGACGCACACGCTCAGTACAGTTTTCGGAAGATTTCACCGTGTGACGTCAGCTAGTCTCTTCTTCCATCTTGAAGCAAAGAATTTTTAAAGATCAGAATAGATTGATCACTGAAAATCTTAGACTTTCTTATTATATGTCCTGCCCATGTCCATTTCTTTTTCTTGCATGTTGTTAGAATATTGTCTACTTTAGTTTACTCATATCCATATTGCTCTTTTTCTGTCTTTTGGTGTTATTCCAATTATAACTCTTTCCATAGCTCTTTGATTTGTAACTAGATTATATTCTAAGGCTTTAGTAAGGCTCCAAGATTCTAATGCATCTGATTAAATACTTTTTCCTAGAGAAAGTCATTTTAAATTTCATAATTTCTTTTTATACCAAAAGCTCTCCATGCCACACTTATCCTTCTTTTGATTTTGGTCTCATGTCCTGGAGAAACACTCAAGTATGTATGTATCTTATTCTGTAGCATTTTTTTTTTTTTGCTATTTCACTATTGCAATACTGGGTAGGAGGCTGCAAACCCTATAACTATAACCATTCAGTGATTTTCACACCCGACAAAGTGTAGAGGGAAAATTATTATCAGATTCCTACTGGAGTTAAGAATAGTATTGTCATTAGCTTGGAAGAGGAAGCTAATTTTTCATTCAGAAGTCTTTTCCTCATACCAAGGTTTCCACAACCTTAAACCTGGTGCTTGTCTGCCTTGAGGTACAAGATATCTGTTGAATCTGTATGTAATACTGGGTATGCAGTTAATTCTAACGTTCTTGCCATCTCCATCGTGAGGCTTAATACTACACTGTATTCTAGAATTTTATTCCATCTGTGGAGTGATCTTCCTGATCAGGTACTTGAATCATTGTAACTTCAAAAGTTCAAACTTGCATCGAATGCATTTTCTTATGTTGAAAATGCTAACATAAGTTTATCTTCGTAGTTTATATATGACAGTCCTATTTTAATGTTTCAACTTGTTACTGACCTTAAGATATCTTTTCATTGCTTTATATGTACTTGATTTGTTTCCTTGTCTCCTCTCCTCACCGGGCTATTTTCCTTGTTGGAGCCCTTGATCTTATAGCATCTTGCTTTTCCAACTACGGTTGTAGCTTAGCAAGGAATGATAATAATAATAATTGTTGTGACATTAAAAGACTTGGCTGCTGCTACCCAAGTGTACCAACTGTGTGTCACACGATCGTACATAGTTCATTTTGTGCTTGTATCTTCGCTCTCCCCTCACACTAAAAAGAACCTGGAAAATCATGTCTACTTTTCTCCTCTGTAAGTGTCAATTTTTGAACATGAAAATTCTTGTTGCTTTGAGATTTTGTATATAAAGGAGAGTGTTCGACAATAAACTCACTCGGTTGCTTTCACCCTGTCTTTGAGTCACAACCTTCTCTTGGCCCGTCACATTGGTGACCCCGGAGTGACTCGCTCCTCCTGCCTTTCACCCCCTTCCGGCCTCTCACCGTTACTATGACGCCGTCAACGCATATCTTCTGCAGCAGTACTCGCCGTCGTCAGCCGCCTGAATAGCATGGCTTTCTTAGCTCTCTCAACAACCGTTGGGGGACCAGAAGGCTTCGCTCACCCTCGGGAAAATGACCAATATTACTCGCCTGCAACCTACCGCACACGGCTCTCCTCGTGAGGTGAACCTACTCCATGCCCTTTGGATACGCCATTTACCCAAACCTGTTCGCGCTGCCATACCCGATGTCGATAGTTTACCCCATAAAGGACTTGATGACCAAAGCCGACGCCCTTATGGACAGCCACTTCATGACCTTCAAAACCTCCATCAACACCTCCACCCGTGACGAAGAGGACACCTATTCAACTTCAACCGAAGCTGACGTGAATGCCGTAGGACATACACGCCTATGAATGCCGTAGGCCATACACGTCTATGAATGCCGTAGGCCTATGAATGCCGTAGGGCACGCCTATGAATGCCGTAGGACACACAAGCCTATGAATGCTGTAGGCCTATGAATGCTGTAGGACACGCCCATGAATGCCGTAGGGCACACACGCCTATGAATGCCGTAGGACACACTCGCCTACCCCGTGACGAGCCAGAGCGGCAACAAAGCCACCCATCATCCACCACTCGCTCAAACCCCAACCAATGACTTCTACAGCCACTCACTGCCGCTAATCGGCGCAGTTTTTACTACTACCTCTCCAGATTCAGGGCACCTATTTAACATGTTCAGTATGTCATTTTTAGAGGGGGAGCCATGTACCAACTGTGTGTCACACGATCGTACATAGTTCATTGTGTGCTTGTATCTTCGCTCTCCCCTCGCACTAAAAAGAATCTGAAAAATCATGTCTACTTTTCTCCTCTGTAACAGTGTCAATTTTTGAACATGAAAATTCTTGTTGCTTTGAGATTTTGTATATAAAAGAGAGTGTTCGACAATAGACTCACTCAGTTGCTTTCACCCTGTCTTTGAGTCACAACCTTCTCTCGGCCCGTCACACAAGCTTTATTCAAACTAAACTTCAGTAGATTATTCCTTGAAACGACCATGAACATAATTAGCAATGACCCCATAATAAATGTAATACAAACTATGTTAGATCCTCGAAGTAAATCTAATTAAACCAAATAGATACAAATGGAATAAACAAAGGAAATACAAAAGAAACAAAGAATTACTTGATAAGTTGCTGCGACTGAAAAGATCACCAGACAAACGGTTCAGAGTGAGATATGAAAGAGCAAAAGGACAAAACAATATTATAACATTCTTCCCCTCTAGATATAAAATTGGTTACATCACTTCATAAATAATCGATCCCACCCATATCGGTTCGGAGCCCTTGACACCCGGGTTGATCTATGTACTGGAGGCGATGCAGCCTCTGTTCTAATTTCAGCTTCTGGGTGAAGTCCCATACCTTTTGGAAACTCTTGATGGGTTGTCGTGGGTGACACTGGAGATTGAGATGGTATGGCCTCTGGTGATAATGAAACAGAAGGTAGTTCTTGATTTTCAGAAACAGAATTATCCCTAGGGCATGGGGCCAAGTCACGTAAGGAAAACGTTGACTCTCGTCCGCTGTGATGTCTGATGTTAGCATATGTTGGGTTAACAGATAATAGTTCAACTTCATCCACTAGGGGTTCATTTTTGCTTGTTCTGACAAACTTCCTCAATAATACCAGTCCTGACGACATAAGCCACGAAGGCAGAGAGCTCCCCGAGGATGAGCGGCGTGGAAATCCAAAAAAGCGTTCATGATGTGTGACATTAGTTGCTGTCAACAGAAGGGATCTAAGTGAATGTATCACATCAGTGAGTACTAATTCCCAAATGCTGATCGGGAAGATTTCGAGACCTGAGTGCCAGCTGGATTCCCTTCCATACAGTACTATTGAGCCGCTCCACTTGCCCATTACCGATTGGATGAAAAGGGGTAGTTCGACTTGTTGCAACTCCCTTTTGTGCGAGATAGGTTTTGAGCTTCCTGGACATGAATGAGGTTCCTTGATCCGAATGTATATACTGAGGCATCCCACACAGGCTAAATATTTGTTCTAAGCACTTAATCACTGTAGTTGTGTTCATATTGCGACACGGAAAAGCGAAAGGAAAACCAGAATATTCATCAACCACAATAAGTAGATATGGGTTGCGTGAGGCCGCCAGAACTGGTCCTTTAAAGTCAATGCTTAATCTCTCCATTGGTTGTGTCGCCTTGATGAGTGTTCCTTCTTGGAATTTGTAGAATCTTGGTTTCAATTCTGCACATATCCTGCAAGAAGCACAGACCTTCTAAACGTCCTCAGTGGAAAAGGGAAGATTTTTCGATCTCACAAAGTGCAACAAGCGAGTTACTCCTGGATGGCACAGATTCCCGTGTAGTTCAGTGAGGGTAGATGACGTAGAAACCACGGAACCGCAAAAAGCTCGGGTGAAGGCATCAGGAACCACATTCTCTTTACCGGGGCGATAATGTACCGTATAACTGAAGGCTGCGAGTTCCATCTGCCATTCCTGGATCTTATTATTCTTAACTTTAGTGCGTTTCCTGTTATCAAACATGAAGGCCACAGAACGTTGGTCTGTAACGAGATCAAAGTGTTGTCTAGCAAGAAAATGACTCCACTTACGTACAGCCTCCACGATAGCCATGGCTTCCTTCTCTACGATGTGATAGTGAACTTCACTTCCTTTTAAAGTCCTAGACATGAAGGCCACAGGCCTGCCATTCTGGTTGAGTACTGCTGAGACTCCTACTTCCGAGGCATCACATTCGACCTCAAAAGGCAAATTTTCATCCACAGTGTGTAGTGTTGCTCCTTCAGTTCTTGTTTGAGTAGTTCGAAAGCCTGCAAAGCTTCTTCAACTAAATGAAATTTCTTTCCTCTTGCCAGTGGTTGAATCTTAGCTGAAAAATTCTGTATCCATTTAGCGTAATAAGCATACATACCCATTGCCCCCTTTAAAGATCCTTGACTAGTGGGAGGTGGTAGTTCTTGTAGAGGCCGGAGTCTTTCCATGTCAGGCTTTATTACACCATTCCCCACACAGTAGCCAAGAATATTAATGGTACACACAGATTTAATAGTTTTAGTAGCATTGAGAGTTAGGTTCCTCTTGTAAATGACCTCAAGAAAGCGCTGCATGTTCTGATCATGTTCTTGAGTGTATCCAGCAATAGTGATGTTGTCCAAATATGGGAAAGCACCTTGTAAGTTTTCTTCTTTCACCAACTTATCCATAGTTTGTTGGAAGGCTGCAACTCCATTGGTAACTCCGAAAGGTACTCTACAGAACTGGTACAGGTGTCCGTTGGCTTCAAAAGCAGTATACTTCTTGTCTGATTCCTTTAGTGGGACTTGGTGGTAAGCACTTTCCAAGTCAAAAGTCGAAAAGATGCAATATGTTATGAGTTCATTAATCATGGTGTCAATCCTTTGTAATGGATAAGCATCCAGTTCTGTATACAGATTTATAGTTTGCGAATAATCAACACACATCCTTTTCTTATGCCGAGTAAAGGAATCCTTAACCACCACAACTTGAGCTCTCCATGGTGATATGCTATCCTCAATAACACCCTCAGCCAAGTGACGACTAGTCTCCGCTTCAATGAATTCTTTGTCATCTTTACAGTAATGTCTTGATTTAGTGACAATAGGCTTACAATTAGGTAACAAATGCTGGAAGATAGAAGGCTCATCCACAGCAGCGGCTGCCAGCGAACAGTAGGGGTTAGCACCAGATAAGTTGGGTGCTGGTTTTGGCCCACCGTATTCAATATTCACTTTCTGATGCTGCTCTTGGAAGTCCTGACCAAGTAATACTCCTGAACATAAATCCTTCATTACTGCTAGACGTGTGGATGGATAAGTTTCTCCATTAAGATGAAGAGTGAAGTCTACATTGACATAACCTGGAGAGCTTTTATGCAAAGATTTCTGTGCTAAAGCAACGTCTTTATCAGTGGGATGTATTGGTAGCTTCAATTCCCATGCTACATCTTCATCTATATAACTGTCATCACTGCACGAGTCGACAAAGGCTGTCAACTTCCGTCCTTTAATTGTTGTCGAGGTAGCTGCCTGATAGAGGCTCCGAGGAAAAGAGGTACCAGCATTAGGCGCAAGAACAGATGACTGTGAGGGATCAAATACAGTAGCTGTTATAGATTTACCTCCATATTCAGATTTAGACAGGCACGCTTTTGCAAAGTGCCCCTTCTTGCCACATTTATTGCAAATGGAATCCTGAGCTGGACAGTGTGCACGAATATGATAGGGACCTCCATACAAAAAGCACTTTCCCTTCATGGACAGAGTAGTCGCTAATACTTGAGTTCCAGCAGTTACCTCACAGCTCTCAGACGTTGGTCCACTCTTCACGTGATCATCTGTAATAAGTGCATGATCCGATGTAACCACAGCAGCAGTATGCCCAACATGAGGAAGCATGTGACTTTAAAAACTAGCATTACGTTGGGCTAGGTCTAAAGAGTAAGCCTGGTCATAAGCTGCCTGTAATTCTAGAGTTTTATTTTCGAGAAGACGTTGCCGAATCATAGGTGAGGCCAGGCCATTTATAAAAGCATCCCTGATCAACTCCTCTCTGTATTGTTCTGCACTAACTGACTTTAAATTACAGTCCTTGCCTAATTTATGCAATTCTCTCAGAAACTCATCCAAAGTTTCCCCTGCCTTTTGTTGGCGAGTAGCAAGTAAATGTCTGGTGAATATTTCATTAGGATCTTAACATATAACTTTTCCAATATGGAAATGGCAGTATCATAATCCACACACTCCTCAATGTATTCATACACATTATGACTGACATAGTTCACGAGTGTCCTCAGTTTATTTGGTGCTCTTTCACCACATTCTTGAATAAAGTTGGAAAATGTCTTGTGCCAATGCCGCCATTCCTTTGGTGCAGAAGGGAAGCTAGGGTCCAGATCCAAAAGGGCAGGCTTCAATAGTTTCTCCATAGTTTAAGTTGAATAAATTGATGTGACATTAAAAGACTTGGCTGCTGCTAGCCAAGCTTTATTCAACTTAAACTTCAGTAGATTATTCCCTGAAACAACCATGAACATAATTACAAAAGAAAAGGGACACCTGAATGATTGCAATAATTACAGAGGTATAACACCTACGCCATTTGTTATGAAAATATATTGTATGCTTATTCTAAGGAGTCTAGAGAGAAAAATTGTGAAAATAATCTAGCAACCCAGAGTAAGTATTCTCTTTCGCGCCATTATGGCAACCAAATGGGTAAAGAAAGTACAGCCAAGAGAAGAAACATACATCAGTTGTTTAGAATATATAGAATTGACTGTATATATGTATGTATGAAACTTTTTCTTGACGTGTATTGATAACATAAAGAGAATCTGAAATGCAAATTAACTCTTGTAAAAATCCTATTCAGCTCCTTTCTAATAGGCCTACTTATCAAATTCGAATATAATAAATGCTATCGGCGTCAATGACCGTAGATGTCAGGATGCCTGAAAACTTTCAATCAATCAATTATCAAATTCGAAAGGCATTGAGGGACAGATATGAGATAATCACAACTTTAGAGTAAAACTATACTCAATTCTTTTTTAAATGCTCTTCTAAGTCTATGTTCGAATCTGTTAGATTTCATTATCCCGTGCATCATGCAACTTCACATAATCATAGATATCTCTTATTAACTTTGATCTTTTGGTAATATTATTATGCTGTCATCAGATAAGAGCGCTTGACGTTCGTCGTTGGTGTTGAGTGCGCGAGTAGGCACTGCAGGACAGGATGCAGTGTAAGTCTTATCTTTGGTTTCCTGTGATGTCATGGAACTTGCCCTTTTATCCATTACCCGAATATTTTCAGTCTCCACTGACAATCTGTGCCATTAGGTGCTTAACGTTGATATTTTCAGTTTTTACGTTCGCACTGAATATATGGCCTGAATACGGATTATCGTGATTAAGGATAATAATAAAACAGCCTGATGGGGGAAATGACAAGTGCTATGAGATTTACTAAATGTTGAAATACGAGTTTTTTTATATGCAGACACCAAATGACCCGGGAGATATATAATGAAGGATGAAAAAGGACTCCAAATGTATCCTCATCGTGGCTACTGTAAATAGATAAATAGTTATTCTACGTTTATAATGGGACAGGAAACTTAAAGTTCAACGTAATTTTGACTATAAATATTTAGTCTTTCCATACATTATTTCACGGATATGTGATAACAGATAGGTGGAAAGTTTCTCTTATAATATTGATGGGATTTTGATTTATCTACAATCTTTGCAGGCCTTACTTTTCTTATATTTTAACCAAAATAGAAACCTTATTTTTCTCTCTATAACCTTACTGGCTAGTATATAGTAACACGTTCGCCAAAGATTCCCAACGCAGCAGATCGATCCCACCCCGGACAGTGAGTTTAATTTATTTCCTTGGGAGGATACTACTAGGATTGGACACCAAGGAGGGGTTGGGCTTGCCCGGCTGACGTTCTGGTGAGCATCCATTCTGATGATACTAGGAGGACTGAAACCAGTACCAGAACTTCCACATTCCAGTTTCATCATTACCTTTCTTTCATCATGGTCGAAGGAACTATGGAAATTATTTCATTATTCCCTCTTAGCTTCATTTCATAAACATAAAGGCTTACATTGATGCTATTTTCTATGATATATTACCCACGTGTCTATATATATATATATATATATATATATATATATATATATATATATATATATATATATATATATATATATATATACAGTATATAAATTTCTAAATTTATAGGCTGACATGAGTCTTGTTATAGTTTATGTATGACATATCTTTTTTTTACGTTGTTAATAGTTTGTATAGAACATATCTGTTTTGACGTTGTTGCTGTTTTTAGAATGATTTATTGTTAATTTATTCTCATTTATTCATTTCCTTTCCTCACTGGGCTATTTTTCCCTATTGGAGCCCTTGGGCTTATAGCATCTTGCTTTTCCAACTAGGGTTGTAGCTTGGCTAATAATAATAATAATAATAATAATAATAATAATAATAATAATAATAATAATAATTGCTATCCATGTGACTTGTTTGATAAACTTACGAAACAGTTTTTAAATAACTTTTTTTTTTATTCCGAAAGCCACAGTACTAAACGTTCCAAAGAAGCAGGTGTATGAATCTCTACCATTCATATATGACTATATGAATGTTGCATGTAAACTTAAGAAAACTCTTTCTAATTTATATCCCTATATTAATTTCGAGTTTCTTTTCAAGAATCCACCAACTATAGGTAGCATGTTCAAATGAGACTCTCTACCAGATTTGATGCGATCCTCAATTGTTTATTTAAACAATTGTCCTGGATGGAATTTAGGAACTTTATTGGTTGTTCTAACCGTCTCTTGAGGACCCGCATTGACTCCCATGGAGGTGTCAATCATTGTACTGGTTGTACATTAAATAGAAAGGAAGTTTCTTCCATGCGTAATCACGATCATGAATGCAAGCAACCATATATATATATATATATATATATATATATATATATATATATATATATATATATATATATTTTTGGGCTCAAGCCATGGCGTCCTGATGGAAGGTTCCTTTTTGGTAGCTTCCTTGGGTATATAACTACTAAATATTCCCAGAGAATTTAACCACTGGTTATCACAGAATTCTAACTTCTGGAGCGAGTATCCTAAAGGTTTCCCTTTAAGACATCGTATATCAACAGGGGACACATGTATTAACGCGCCACATAGCTATCTACACCCTACATAGAGTTAACACTTCGAAGTGTAGGGGCGGAGAATAGCTGGGGAGCCGTTCCACAGCTAATCTCGTTCGTGGCTACTTTTGGTACTCGAGACGTAAACAAACGGGCGCCATTGTTAAATGACGTCACGTCCGTCCACATTCTTCGTTTAGTAGCTTGCCTTACTAGCCGGATTTTTCCTTGTGCGTACTTATCGACTTGCATTTTAGCCATGTCTCTACCCTCGGCCTCGCCTTCTTCTGGAAAGTTGAGTACAAGGTTCCAGTATTGTTTAAATAAGCTCTGACCGTAAAGTAACTTTTACTTTTCGAGATATTTGATGTTTTGTGGCAGAGCTGTGCCTCGACCGGACCCGCCATTTTATGGCGTCGCTGTTGTTTGCATGCCTTATTTAGATAGCCTCAACAGCGCTCTTCCGGCCTCATTAACTAATCGATACTATTAGTTATTTAGTCTTCATAGCTAGGAACTTTTATATCGTGTTTTGACGCTTTTTTATCGGTCATCAATTGACCCCATACCTATTGGCTAGTCTAGCCCCTAGGCCAGAGCGCCTATATCAGTGTTCATGCATGATATTGTCAGTGATCCTAGGTTAATTTATGAAAATAGTGGCATTATTTTACAATACTATTGACTGTGATGCAAGTGTTTTCGCCTTCAGGGACCATATAGGGGATAGGTTAGTTAGTGTGCCTTTCTAACCTAACCTACAAGTAGGACCCCTTTATGCTTCCTTCATCCCCTGCCTTAGGGCATCCCCTCTGTGCAGCCTTGCTCCCCCTACCACGTAAGGGGATCAGGCGCTTATCAGAGTATATCGCTTCTCTGTCCCCCCTAAGGGAATGATTCCCCCTTAGGGTTGCGTCCGAGAATGAGGAACGGCTAGTCCGTCCTCTATTGCTGGGGCTAGGTCGCCGACCTTCCCTGCAATAGCGATACGTCTTCCATCCTTCCTAGTTCAGGGTGTAACATCCCTGCTCTAGGTTAGGTATTGGGGGAGTTAGCTCTGTACCTTGCTGAAACGATACCCATGCACCGTTTTCAGACAGGCTGCCTTACCTTAGGCTAGGGAGTGTCCTCCCTTCCTCGGTGGCCGCTCTGGTACAGAACCTCCTCCACAGGAGACCCTTCTCTTCTCCCCTCCCCACCTATTTCTTGTATGGCCTAGCCTATACTTAGGTTAGTCTATACCCATCTGTCCCCTGTCCTACAACTCCTCCTTAGGGTGGAGTGATAGGGCTACCTTGAGCTCCTGTGTGCAGTCCGCTCTGGTACATATACCCTTCATAGTGTCCTATGGGGTTAGCCACTGGATGCGTTCTGTCTGCAGGGGTTCTCCCCCCCTCTTGGGTGTTCCCTAGCCCTCCCTTGGGCTACCTTAGCTCCCAGTCCTCTGCGGCCCCTGCTTCTGGGTGATAGGGCTAGCCTCTATCATGGGTACACCCACTCAGGTGGGATGTCTTGGGGTCCGTTGCCGGACCCCTACATCCCTCCTTCTGTCTCTTTCACTATCCTGGTGCCGGTCCCTTGCCGCCTCCACTATCGGTGATACCCACCTCCTACCTTGGTGACTTATCCCTTACCCTCTGGGCCGCCAGTCCTCCGTGTGCCGGGGGACTGCCACCTGCCGCCGGCATCCAGCCGATGGCCTTCCCTCTTTCCTCATAGCTTTGGTCGTCCGTCCACCGGCCGGCCCCCAGATTGCCGGCATCCGCTGCCGGCAGACCGGTTCTGCTATAACCATCCTTGTTCCTGTCACCAAGCCGGCAACCTTCGGCTGCCGGAGCCGCCACTCCCCGCCGGCGTGCCTCCGCTGTGCCGGCGGCGTCCACCCTGGTATTACTCTTGACTTCTATATTGTCTTCCCTAATGCCAGAAACTCTGCTGGAGCGGCCTCCGGCGTGCCGGCGGTCTGCCGGAGCCTTCCGGAGGCGTCAAGGCGACTTGCACCCCCTTCTACTAGCTATCATCTGATGTTGATAGCCCTATATCGCAACCAGATGGTTTGATTACGTAAATGGATAGGTATTATCTTACCGTTCTATTAGTAACCATGCTGTCTTCTTGCATATCACAGATTTCCAGCATGCTGTGTGTATCTTAGCACGGCTGGTTGCCGGAAACCGTTACCCTATGGGATCTTTTACGTTCCCAATTCTAGAGTCTGAGTGGCTTCAGTCCTAGCTTTATACCCTTGACAATTCCCAATAGAATTCCCACTGCCTTCCGGGCATTCCATGTCGAATTCTGCCCTGTGCCTTCGGTCACAACAAATTGTCTAGGGATAAAGGTCACGGTAACCAGCCGGGCGGGTTACACGGCGTATGTATCTATCTCCTTCTTTTCCGTCCATTCTCTGATCATCACACTTAATGTTAAGTTAAAGATTAATCAATTAATATTTAACTTTAGTTTAGAAGTCATCCTTATGACTTCCCCATACTCATGTTCTCTTTCTCTTACAGGAGGAGCAACTGAAGTGCGACCACGGCTTCTGTGCAGTGAAGCGCCCGCACTTTTATGGGCACACGGCGTGTAGGACCCACGCCCCTTGTGCCAACAAGAAAGGAGATCTGAAGTTCTGAGACCCGCAGAACTGTACGGTCTGTCAGGAACGCCTGGTCGACGCGTTCAATAACCCTCCTTCAGCGGAGGTTAGGGACGCTTCTCGAGAGAAGCTACGCAAATGGGTGCGTGGCTTCCAGAAGAACGCCACTGGACCGTACCTTACCACTGAAGACATGAGGGCCTTACTGTTCCCAAAGGCATCCCCAGATTCTGTGGTCCCCAAGGATCAGATCCCCACCGTCCAGATAACGGTGGAACCCGATGTTGTCATGGCCCAGTCCATGCACGAGTGTCACCTGGATAACGACAACGCGGAGCGCATGTCGGAGATTTCGGAGACTACGGAGAGGAACCTCATGGCCCAAGAGCTGGACGATGAGGAGGACCAGGTGGAATACACCGAGTCGGAGCAGGAGGTCGCTCCGCCTTCCACCCCCGCCCCAACTCCTACACCGACGGAAGTGTCTCTCCCGTCTACCTCCGCCACCCCGGACCCCATTCCATCCGCCCAGGAGATGTTCCGTATGATCGAAGCGCTTATGGACAAGAAGCTTCAAGTGACACACGAGTACATCAGGTCCATGGGAGTTTCCAAAGAGCCGAAAAGGATTTCGGTTAAGGACCTCCCGATATGCTCGCACGCCAACCCCTGGAGGTATGCCGAGCATATGCCCATCGCAACGGGCAGGATCTTCATCAGCGAGAAGGTCGGCTCGATTGCCCTGGAAGAAGTGGAGTTCTTCCCGAGTTTTGAGGCTTATCCGGACTGTTACGTCAGGCTTCGATCCGAACCTGCCTCTAAAGAGGAGACCGACGCTGTTAAAAGTAGGGGTTTTACCTGCTCAAAGCTTCCGGCGCTGAGCAAGAAGCACCCTACCTACGTTGCACCTGATGATGCGGTCCTCCCCTTTACGGAAAAGGCCTTCGCTGCGTGTCACAAGGCAGTGGAAGAAGGGAAGCCTTGCCCTGCACTGGAGGAGTGCAGACCCTTCTCCCTGGTGACTCCCCCCGATGTTCGACACTGGAAGGATATCCAGCATACCTTCGTGGTGGGAAAACTAGATCCTGACGGGGCTGGACGTCAGTTTAATGAAGACCTCCCGAAACTTAATGACCATCTCCTTCGTCGGGAACAAGACACGAAGGAAAGGCTCGCAGCATCCATGTCCCTCCAAGTACAGCTTGACGTCATGGCTGGCGACACCAGAGTCCCCGACCACTACATGGTGCTCGCTAAATCGCATATGGCGACTCTGGTAAAGGACCTGTACAGTTTCATGAAGGCTCGGAGAGCCTGTCGTGAATTCGTGTTCTCAAGTGCCACAGTGAGACACGAACCCCGGAATCTGATTTCCTCCAACATCTGGGGTAAGCACCTCTTTCCCTCCGATCTTGTGAAAGAGATCACCGACAAGGCCGCCACTGAGAATAGGAACCTTCTCAACAAGTGGGGCATGTCGAAGAAGAGGAAATCCTCTCAGGACGATGGCCCTCAACCTAAGAGGAAATCCTCCAAGCCAAAACCCCAGCAACGTCAACAGAGACGGCAGTTTCCGGGACCCGCTACTCCCCAAGTGGCTGCTCAGCCACAGCAGACCTTTCAGCTGGTCACCCAACCGGTTTTGTCCCAGTCACCAGTTTTCACCCCTGCCTTTGAGCAACAGACGACTACCTTTCGTCCCAAAGGTAGAGGCTCAAGCAGAGGTGCAGGCAGAGACGCATCTCGCCGTCCCTCCAGAGGCAGAGGAGGAAGGGGAGCTAGCGGCCGAGGCAGTAAACCCTCGGGACACCAGAAGCAATGAAGTGCTTCCGGTGGGAGGAAGACTCCGCCAATTCCAGGATCGTTGGACCTTCGATCCCTGGGCACACAGCATCGTCAAGAAGGGTCTAGGCTGGAGTTGGACTCAACCACCCCCAACCTTCCAGCAATTCTTCCAACAATCAACCCCCTTTCTGGAAGAATATGTCTTAGATCTCTTGAACAAGAAGGTGATAAGGAGGGTAAAGTCAACCAGGTTCCAAGGGAGACTGTTTTGCGTTCCCAAGAAGGACTCCGACAAGCTCAGAGTCATTCTAGACTTATCCCCCCTCAACAAGTTCATAGCGAACAACAAGTTCAAGATGCTGACTCTCCAACAGATAAGGACCCTTCTGCCTCGAGGTTCTTACACGGTCTCCATAGACCTGGCGGATGCCTACTGGCACGTTCCAATGAACCACCACGCTTCCTCCTACCTAGGATTTCGACTCCAAAGGAAAAGCTACGCCTTCAGGGCCATGCCCTTCGGCCTCAACGTGGCCCCTCGGATCTTCACAAAACTGGCGGACGCCATAGTACAACAGCTCCGCCTCCAAGACGTCCAGGTGATGGCCTACCTCGACGACTGGCTAGTCTGGGCTCCATCGCCCGAGGATTGTTTAAGATCCTGCAGCAAAGTCACCCAGTTCCTAGAACACCTGGGATTCAAGATAAACGCGAAGAAATCTCGCCTCTCTCCAGCTCAGAAGTTCCAATGGTTAGGAATCCAGTGGAACCTTCAGTCACACCGCCTTTCCATCCCCCAGAAGAAAAGGAAGGAAATAGCAGGGTCTGTCAAGCGACTGCTGAAATCCAAACGGATCTCAAGACGTCAGCAGGAACGAGTTCTAGGCTCTCTACAGTTCGCCTCAGTGACAAACCCAGTGCTTCGTGCACAGCTAAAGGATGCCGCGGGAGTCTGGAGACGTTCTGCATCCATCGCTCGAAGAGACCTCAAGAGACGGCTCCCAAACAGACTTCGGCTTCTCCTCAAGCCGTGGTCAGAAGCAACGGCCCTGAAAAGGTCCATCCCTCTTCAACATCCACCTCCATCACTCAACATCCACACGGACGCTTCGCTGGAGGGTTGGGGAGGTCACTCCTACCAAAAACAGGCTCAAGGCACATGGTCTCCCCTATTCAAGACGTTTCACATCAACATCTTGGAGGCCATGGCGGTCCTTCTAACACTGAAGAAACTCTCCCCGCCGCCCTCGATCCATATTCGTCTAACCCTAGACAACTCGGTGGTAGTTCGATGTCTCAATCGCCAAGGCTCAAGATCGCCCCAGATAAATCAGGTGCTTCTGACAATCTTCCGTCTGGCAGAGAAGAAGTGGCACCTGTCTGCAGTTCACCTACAAAGATTCCGCAACGTGACGGCGGACGCTCTATCCCGGACAAGCCCGATAGAGTCGGAATGGTCTCTAGACGCAAGATCATTCTTCTTCATCTCTCACCAAGTCCCAGAACTTCAGATCGATCTCTTCGCAACGAGCGACAACAATCAACTTCCTCGATATGTGGCCCCGTACGAGGACCCCAAGGCAGAGGCAGTGGAAGCCATGTCACTGGACTGGAACAGATGGTCCAAGATCTACCTGTTCCCTCCCACCAACCTACTGCTGAAAGTCCTCTCCAAGCTGAGAACCTTCAATGGGACAGCGGCCCTAGTGGCTCCCAAGTGGCCCCGGAGCAATTGGTACCCCCTGGTCCTGGAGCTGCAGCCCACGCTGATCCCTCTCCCGGGCCCAGTTCTCTCCCAGCAAGTACAGAAGTCGACTGTCTTCGCTTCATCATCGAAAATCAAGGACCTTCATCTCATGATTTTCTCTCCCTAGCCGCGAAGAAAAGGTTTGGGATCTCGAAGAAAAGTCTAGACTTCCTCGAGGAATACAAGACCGAATCCACAAGACGGCAATACGAATCATCCTGGAGAAAATGGATCTCATTCGTCAAGGCAAAAAATCCTACGGAAATCACCATCGAATTTTGCATGTCCTTCTTTATTCACCTTCATGGACAGGGCTTGGCAGCCAACACGATTTCTACTTGCAAATCGGCCTTGACTAGACCACTGATGTATGCCTTCCAGATTGATCTGTCCAGCGGCATCTTCAATAAACTGCCGAAAGCATGCGCTCGTCTACGCCCAGCACCCCCACCGAAACCGATCTCCTGGTCTTTGGAC